>NC_052148.1:53083766-53413141 GCF_902713615.1 Scyliorhinus canicula
GGGTCACTGTCCGTGTGGAGTTTGCACATTCTCCCCGTGTTTGCGTGGGTTTCGCCCCACAACCCAAAGATGTGCAGGCTAGGTGGATTGGCCACGCTAAATTGCCCCTCAATTGGAAAAAATGAATTGGGTACACTAAATTTATATTTAAAAAAAAGAAGATTCTGGATTTCATCTTCATTGAGTTGTCAACTAGGGGCTGGTTTAGCACAGTGGGATAAACAGCTGGCTTGTAATGCAGAACAAGACCAACAGCGCGGGTTCAATTCCCGTACCGGCCTCCCCGAACAGGCGGTAGAATGTGGCGACTAGGGGCTTTTCACAGCAACTTCATTGAAGCCAGTAAGAAGCCAGTAAGAAGTCTTACAACACCAAGTTAAAGTCCAGGTTAGTGTCCTGTTGGACATTAACCTGGTGTTGTAAGACTTCTTACTGTGCTCACCCCAGTCCAACGCCACTGCATTGAAGCCTACTTGTGACAATAAGCGATTATTATTATTAATTTATTTTATTTGTGCTGCTGTTTATGAAACTGATCAAAAACTAGGTATACCGCTCTCTAAAGTTACTTTCTACTGCTGGAGGAAATGTCTTTCTCAACAGCAGATTCGAAAGAAATGCTTGGTATTTCCTCTGTCATCACCTTCATCTCTTTGCCTCCCTTCTCATTTGAACTGATGGCTTGACCTGCCCAGAAAGAATGATGAAATATTCTTCACTTTGATTTGCAAAATTAAGGAATGAATCAAAGTCAGAAAGATCCATTGAGAAGTCCCACATGCCTCCTTCTCTTCGACATGTTCATGGAGCATCAGTGAATTTCTAACATCTTCTGTTGTTGTTCCACATTTTGACAACACTCAACTTTTTTTCGTGTTTACTCTTTATCACTGCACACAGATTTGTTCAACTCTCCTCAGTTGTGTCAAACAATTATACCACAGAACTAGAGTTGATTTAAACACACTGCAGTATGCAGATGATGCTTGCGTCTGTGCATACTCGAATGCCAAGCTCCAAGCCATCATCAACACCTTCATTGAGGCGTATGAGAGCAGTAAACATACATAAGACAAAGATCCTCCACCAACTTGCCTCCGCCACACAGCACTGCCCCCGCCGCCCACCCCTGTTTATCAAAATCCATGATGAGACCTTGGACAATGTGGACCCTTATCTTATCTTGGGAGCCTACTGTCAGCAAGGACAGATACCGATGACAAGGTTCAACATCACCTTCAGTATGCCAATGCAGCCTTTGGTCACCTGAGGAAGAGACTGTTTAAAGACCAGGACCTCAGAACCGGCACTAAGCTCATGGTCTGCAGAGCAGTAGTCATACCCGCCCTTCTGTATGGTTCAGAGATGTGGGCCAGGATTCTCCGAAGTCCCAGTCAAGTGTCGAAGCCGGCGTAAACACCGGAGTGGTGTACGCCAGTGCCAACAGGCTTTCTAGCCCAGCAATTCACCACTGTTCAGGGGGCGAGCATGGCGGCGGAGAGCTGTGCGCTGCTCCGGCACCGAAAGGCGGCTCTGCATGGCCTGCACGGGTCAACGCAAGTGCGCGACGGCTAGCACGGGTCCGCACATGCGTGCAACATGTTGGGGACTTTAAAGCGGGCCGCGCGGAAGGAGGTAGGCCCCCTCCAGATCACGGCCGCCCGTCGATTCAATGCCTCCGATCGTGGACCTGGACCCCCGAGTCAGAACCCTCCATCCCCCACCAGGACGACCACAGGGGCCCGAGCTCCCACTGGGTGGTACCAGGTTAGAACCACGCCGGCGGGACTCAGCGGAACTCGGTGGGAGCTCGGTCCATCATCGATCCATCATCCGTGGAGAATTGCCGCGGGGGCGATTACAGCGGCCCTCGACCGCACTGTGGCGACGGCGCATGTGTGATTGGCGGCGATTCTCCGGTCGTTGGACAATCGGCGGCCTGGTGTCAGAGCGTCGTGGCGGGAATTTCCCACACCCCCGCCGATTCTCCAAGCCGCCACGGGCTCGGAGAATCCCACGGATGGACTATGTACAGCAGGCACATCAAAACTCTGGAGAAGTACCAGCAGCATTGTCTCCACAAGGTCCCATCAATCCATTGGCACCATCAGTGTTCTTGTTGAGGCCAACATCCCTGAAGGCAGGGGAAACACTTCGAGGACACTCTCAAAGCCTGCTTGAAAAAGTGCAACATCCCATCTGTTGTGTATTCATGTCTGTTCCTAGTTGGAGTAAGGTCACTTTAAGAGTCCAATCATGTGACATATTGATGACATCATCAACCATTTGAGCGTGTAAACAGGCCAGTCTATCCAAACAGCCTGGAGAGTATACACCTTTCAAATAAACCTCGTATTTGTTTGTACCTTCATGGTCTGCAAGCCTATCCTTTAAGAATACAACAATGAAAATTGGTGACAAGGAATCTGGAACCAAACTGGCAGGCTCCTGGAGAAGTAGAAAAAAAATAGAAAAATCATTGATCCGTGTGCGGACATGCAAAAAAGATTAAGAAGCTAAAACCATTGCTACACTAAAGCTGGTGACAGTGGGGTACCATCGAAGGAACTAAAATTGAAACATAGAGTTTGGAGAAAACAACTTTGAAAAGAAGTTCACCAAGTGCTCTGCCAGGAAAGAGCTGGAACAGCACAGGGAGCCTTGTGAGTAGCAACTGCCCGGCAACTTCCCGGTTTAGAGCTGGGGGTGTTCCAAAACCCAGAAGGAAACAGGCTGAGCTCAGGGGTACCTTGTTTGAATAAATAAGCAAATAATGCAAACAATGCAGTGGCACATTGTGCTTATGCAGGGACTTTCCATAGTAAAAATGTCCGGAATCATTGAGGCCGTGGGACTGTATGATGAGAACACCGATAAGATTCGATAAGTTTGTCCAAGCAAATGAAATTGTGGCAGATATTGTAGTCCCAACTTTCCTTTGTAGAATGGAGAAGGGAAGGGGGGGGGGGGGGTGAATTTTCAAGCTCCTGTGAGTCTGGTGCAGCAAGAAAAGCCAGGCTTGAAAACCTAAACATTTGGTAATTCCCCAGAGGTTTAGTTTCCATAAACATAACCAACAAGTAGTATGAATCAATCACACAGTTCGTAGCTAGTTTGGAGAAATGTGTTAAATACTGTGAATTTGGAGGTGTCTTGGACAACACTATTAGAGACAGACTAGTCTGTGGATTAAGAAGCGAAGCTATCCAAAAAAAGGCTGTCAACAAAAAACAACTTAAACCGAAAGAAGGATTGGGGTTAGAGCATAGGGTGTCCTTATATACCGATGACTTGTTATTATACGTGTCGGAACCAATTGTGTCAATAGGGGGAATACTGGAGCTGCTTCGGGTGTTTGGGTCTTTCTCGGGTACAAATTAAATCTCGACCAGGGGTGGGAAAATGGGGTGGGGTGGCTGGCATTCCGTAGTGCAGGGACTCACTTTAGATACCTAGGGGTGCAGGTTGATTGGGACGGGACGGGGGGGGGGGGGGGGGGGTGGGGGGTGTCCGTAGGTACAACATTTCTAGTTTGGTGGGGAGAGGAAGGCAGGCAGGGGGTTTGGGTCCTCCAAACCTGATGTATTATTACTGGGCGACGAATGTGGAGAAGGTACGGAGCTGGGTCAGCGGGGTTGACTCCCAATGGGTCAGAATGGAGGAGAGTTTGGGTAGGGGGTCGGGATTGAAGGTGCTAGCAACAGCGCCGCTCCCGACGGCCCCAGGGAGATACTCACGTAGTCCGGTAGTAATAGCTTCGTTGAGAATTTGGAGGCAATTTCGCCAGCACTTTGGGTTGGGGGCAGGGTCAAGGGAAATGCCGATTCAGGGAAAGCACAGATTTGAGCCAGGGAAGTGGGATAGAAATTTTCGGAGATGGGATGAGAAAGCAATTAGGACACTAAAAGATTTGTTTCTTGGTGGTCGGTTTGCGGGATTGAAGGAGCGGGGAGCGAAGTATGGGCTGGAGCAGGGGGAAATATTTAGATACATGCAGGTTCAAGACTTTGCCAGAAAAGAGATACAGAGCCTCCCAGTAGAGCCGACTTCCACATTGCTGGAAGAGGTGCTGACGACAGGGGACTGGAGAAGAGGGTAATATCGGTGGTTTACGGGGCTATTTTGGAGGAGGAGAAGGCACCGCTGGAAGGGATCAAGGCAAAGTGGGAGGAAGAGTTAAGAGAGGGTATGGAGGAGGGGTTCTGGTTTGAGGTGCTCTAGAGGGTGAACGCGTCCATCTCGTGTGCGAGGTTGGGGCTGATACAGCTGAAGATGGTGTATAGAACACACCTCACAAGGGCGAGGATGAGCCGGCTCTTTGAGGGGGTAGATGTGTGTGAACGTTGCAGGGGGCCCCCGCAAACCACGTTCATATGTTTTGGTCCTGTTCAAAGCTTGAAGATTCCTGGAAGGAGGTGTTTAGGGTAATCTCTAAAGTGGTACATGTGAAACTGGACCCTGGCCCTCGGGAGGCCACATTCGGGATGTCGACCAGCCGGGGTTGGAAACGGGTGCTGAGGCAAATGTTGTAGCCTTCGCCTCGGTGATCACCCGAAGGCGGATCCTGTTAGGGTGGAGATCAACCTCTCCACCCTGTGCCCTGGCGTGGCGGGGGGCCCTGCTGGAATTCTTGACTCTTGAGAAGGTCAAATTTGAACTAAGGGGAGGGATGGAGCGGTTCTACAATTCCTAGGCGTTATTTATTATGCACTTTCGAAAATAGGATTACATCGAACATTAGGGGTGGGTGGATGGAAAGGTTGGGGGGAGGGGCACTGTATGTGTTAATGATGACTATGGCCAATTCCTGATTCCTTTTTGTCATTTGTTTATGTTAACATGGGGACTAATGTTTGGGGGTTTGGTGGGAGGATGGGATCATTGTTATTGATACGGGGATTGACATTACATTCGTTACTAATTATTGTTTATTGTTGGATGTAAATTTGGGAGTAAATGTGAAAAAGGAGGAGAATAAAAATATTTAAAAGAAGAATAGTTCGACCTGTAATATTTTATATTTGAGAAGTTACCACTCCTGCAACTGCAGGACAAGTTAAGAAAGTATACCAGGAATAATCCAGTACTGTCAGAGGTTATGAACATGGTTCTTTGTGGCAAGACCACGGAAGCAAACCAGAGTTGAAGCCATATGTTACCTGAAGACTTGAAATATGCGTACAGGCTGGTTGACTCCCCTGAAAATTAAATGAAAAAAAGAAAATCGCTTATTGTCACGAGTAGGCTTCAAAGAAGTTACTGTGAAAAGCCCCTAGTCGCCACATTCCGGCGCCTGTCCGGGGAGGCTGGTACGGGAATTGAACCGTGCTGCTGGCCAGCCTGGGCCTGCTTTAAAATCCAACGATTTAGCCCAGTGAGCTAAACCAGCCCCTAGCTAAACCAGCCCCTGGGGAATGAGGTTCATCGTTCCACTATTGTCAAGGGAGAATATCATAAACCAACTTCATGAAAGGCATTGTGGGATAGTAAGGATGAAGGTGATAGCCAGAAACTATCTTTGGTGGCCAGGGCTCAATAGTGAAATCAAGGAGAAGTCGGGCATTTGTTTGATTTCAGAAAAGGTTCAAAACATGCCTCCACTAGCACCATTACACCCATTGGAATGGCCAGAAGGGCTATGGCAATGAGTTCATATAGATTATGCCAGACCATTCGAAGGACAAATGTTTTTCATTGTGATAGACACGCATGAAAGACTGGGCGAGATTTTGCAAGATTCGGTTCCACTGAGCAATTATTTAGTGACAATGATCCACAGTTCATTTTGGAAGAATTCACAAGTTATCTAAAGGAGAACGCATTCAAATGCATATCCGTCCTGCCACAAATGGGTTGGTTGAAAGGTTTGTTGAGGCCATGAAGCATTCATTGAAGGTAACTCATGAGCAAGGATCATTGTCTAAATGACTGAGCTAATTCCTGATAAAATACAGAAATATAACACATTCGCAAACCCAAAGTTTTCCAGCATTTCTCATAGTAAAATCTCAGTTGTGCACAGATTTTGATTTGCTGAAGCTGCCTGAGATGAGAAATTATTGAGAGGAAACGGCAAAGTCAGGTTTTGTAACATGACAACAGGGTTAAATGCCTTGTTGTTCAGAAAGGTCAGGGAGTATTGGCAATGAACTACACCACCAGTGAGAAATGGGCCCCTGCCATTATCTTAGCACAGTTAGGACTGGTCTCCTACACCATTCAAACTTGGGACAATGTAATGCGGAGAAGACATGCTGGTCAAATTTTAGTAACTATAAATAGTTTGCCAGAAACAGAGTCAACCGAAAGTCTGCAACAAACTGTGTCAAGTGAAGACCTAGACATTCCTGAGAACCTGACAATTACCAGAAACAACTGTGGAAGACAGTACACCAAGCTTCAACACCGAGTGAATCTCCGAACACATATCGACTCCAGTTGAGACAACTATGGGTGACGTCCAAACTAAATCAAAGAAAACAGAAATTGCAGTCAACACAATAAAGCAGACAGCTGACATTCACCAACAACCACACAGGAATTGGCATCCTCCGAAATGTCTAACTTATTGACTGTTGTGTTTAATTGTTCAAATTATAAATTTTGATTGTTAACAATATATTGTGTTTCATTGCAGAACCTCTAATGTTAAGGGAGAGGAAAGTGTTGTTTATTCATGTTTGTTCCGTGTTGGAACAAGGTCACTTCAAGATTCCAATCACGTGACATGCTGATGACATCATCAGTCGTTTGCATAGGCAAATGGGCCAGTTTATCCGAACAGTCTGTAGAATGAACATCTTTCCAATAAAGCCTTTGTTTGTTTGTACCATTGTGGCCTGCAGGCCTATCTCTTAAAAATACTACACCATCCAACACCTGGGCATCCCTGGCCATAGGTTGCATGAAGTGGAGGAAACACCTCGGGTTTCATCGGTGACAGCAAGCTGAAGCCAAACATAAACAGAGAAAGGAGAATGCGGCGATTCGGGCACCCCACCATTGACAGATGCTGTAGGTCGCGAACTGGACTCCTCATTTTTAATGTGGTAGAAAGTCATCCTTGACTGTGAGGAACTGCCTAAGAGAAGAAACAGACTTCTGAACCTATTTCTCTCACAAGAAAATAAACTCCAACCGAAGCATAGAATGAACATTTCGGCAATGTAGAGAATGGTGCCGTCTTGTGGTGCAATCTAAGTATCCCTTCATCTGGGCCAGAGGCTCCAGGGCCAGGTCCCACTTTAGGACTTGATGGCCATGGAAGATACGTTCAGAACATGGTCAAACGGGTTGATTATCAGCCACTAAATCTTTTCAGTATGCTACTGGCTGGTGGCAAGAACAGAAATTAATGAAAATCGCTTATTGTCACGAGTAGGCTTCAAATTAAGTTACTGTGAAAAGCCCCTAGTCGCCACATTCTGGCGCCTGTTCGGGGAGGCTGGAACAGGAATTGAACCCACGCTGCTGGCCTGCTTGGTCTGCTTTAAAAGCCAGCGATTTAGCCCTGTGCTAAACAGCCTCTAGAAGAGTTTCTTAGTCAGTCATACTGCAGGGGACAATATTAAACCACTGCCGTACTTTGCCAAGCATAACATGGACCGATCAAATGGACGTCCATGGTCATCAATGCCCTCTTTGGGGATTGAGGAGGAGAGAAGGCCAGCAGCATAGAAGTGATAATAGCCATATCTTCTTAAGATCTGTGCAGGCCCGATTCACAGTGTCATGACCTCCACATGGTGAGGGCAAGGAAACTGATTCCAAATCCACTCCAACTAGAATAGGGATTGAACCCCATGCTGTTGAAACCAGTCTGGTCCACATCAGCTATGCAGCCAACTGATGCAACCAGCCCCTAAGCAAGTCCAAGTTGCTTCAATTTCTTTCCATCACAAGGATGCCTGGGAATCTCTCCTGCTCTTATCACCTGCCACTGGCATATGTTGAAAGGATTTACAAGCTGATGCTCAAACTGTTTGGCCAGTAATTAAAGCATGTCCCTCAGCCATCAAGCCTTAGAGTGGGACTCAAACCCAGAGCCTTTAGCTCGGAGGCAGAGACACAACCCACTGTGCCACAAGACTTCTATTAGGTCCATGTCAATGAAAAGTAATGAAAAATCAAAAAACCTAGAACCTATAGCTAAGATCCAAAGAAGTCCATGACAGCATTGAATTAATTTCTGTAGGGGCGGCACGGTGGTGCAGTGGGTAGCACTGCTGCCTCATGGCACCGAAGACTCCGGTTTGATCTCGGCTCCGGGTCGCTGTCTGCGTGGGGTTTGCACATTCTCCCCGTATCTGTGTGAGTCTCACCCCCACAACCCAAAGGTGTGCAGGGTAGGGGGATTGGCCATGCTAAGTTGCCCCTTAATTGGAATTCTAAAGAAAATAAATAATTTCTGTAGAAAGCTCAACTTAATTATACAACTAGAGGCTGTAGATTGTTTCAGTCAGCAACAGAAAGAGAGATCAATAGCAGCCAGCTGGCCAGCCCACCCAGAGCCAGCCAACCTACCCATACCTAGTCAGCCAGTTCACTCAAAGCCAGTTAGCGAGTGCACCCAGAGCCAGCCAGTCAGCCCACACACTGCCGACTGCCAGACAGCCAGCTAGCCCATAACAGGTACCCTGTCAGTCTGACTGATACAGGCATAACATCAGTCAATGTGTCGTCCGATGTCACCAACAGAAGGGAAAGGCTGAAATCCAACCAATGGTTCAAACAAGGACAATGGAGTCACCATCAGGAGAGACAACAGAACAGGGAGAGGTGGCAGGAGTAGTAAAGGCAGAGATAAAAATTAAAGAACTGACAGGAACGGAAGAGACAGCAGAAGCGAGCGTGAGGGGAAGGTGAGATAAACTGTTAGCTTTTACAGTGAATCTCTTAGTTAATATGGAATTCGCACTGGGAGCCTGAGCCTCTTGTGCTAAGAGCAGGCTGTATCTCACACATTTCTTTCATTCCAGATCTCACCTCTTTTGTCAGCTTTCTTGCTTCTGACTCGGCAACAGAGAAGAAATTCAGTGGGGCATGGATCCATGGCAATTTCCACAGCTGCCGAGTAGGGGCATTGTCTACAGTGCATAAACTGGGCAAGAATATACAGCACACAGTCAGAGCAACGAATCTATGATACACAGCATTAGTTCGCACCCTGTATGATACAGAGCAGAACAAGAAAGTTTCTAAAGCGTGCAGTCGGCCAACAATCTATTGACTGTGCTATCAGCCATGCTGTGGCAATGTATGACAGAGTTCAGTAACTAGTTCCTCTTTCCTGCGGTTAGGGTTAAATCACATTGTTTGGAGAGCGCAGAAACAGCTCTACTTTATATGACACCAGAGTTTACCTTTGCTTGAGAGTCATTCTAGATGCTGAAAGTAAAAATAGGCTGTTTTCTCAGTGATGACATCCTCGCTCATGATGAGCAACCAAAGACAAATAAAGAAAAAAATAAAGAAATAAATTAAATCTATGAGACATTCTAAATGTGTTTTTCTAATAAAATGTCACTGTTTGACACTTATGTATGCAACTGCAACAAAAACAGTGCACTTGAAATTCTGTTAACAGCTTCCCAGTCCACCAGCTAAATGAACGAGTGTTGTGGCAATGCAAAGCATGACTACACCTAGCAACACCTCATTTACTCTTAGCCTTTTTCCAAATGATTTATGACCTGCCAGAGCAACCTTTCCTCAACATCACTGTGAAGTCGTGTCATTTTCATCCAGTAAATTATTTGACATTTCAATTTTCTGAAACACAGGTTGATACAAGAGGGTTATGCTCCACTGCCAAATATGCCAGCATGTAACCTGTAAACAATTCAGGATTCAAATCCAGGATCGAACAGAGCCAGCATCCTCGCTCACAAAATATCAAGAAGTTGGATACTAAAATTACATGTGCTTTTATTAAGGGTGTTTTTTTTTGAAGGCGAACTGCTGAATTTTTATGTTTTGTTCAATTTTCTCCCCACTCCCACCAGGACCAGTTTAGGCTCAGCTATGATGCCCTTCAATAGTCTATTTCACATGTTAAAGCAGTAACATGAAATGGGGGTCATCAGTGGGAAACATGAAACAGACTCTCCAGCCTGGAGGCATTGAAGCCAATTGTAGTCTGCAATGCAACCACCACTGAAATGGAGAAATTCCAGGATTGAACATGAGGCCTTCCTGATTTATAAACTACAGGACTACAGGGGTATAAAGTTTATTTGTAGACATATAACTTAGTATAAAAATTATACAACTACACTTTCTGTCTAATAGTAAAACATTGCACAATTTAGAACATAGAACATTGCACAAACCAGCCTAGGGGCTGGTTTAGCACAAGGCTAAATCGTTGGCTTTGAAGGCATACAAAGGCAGGCCAGCAGCACGGTTCAATTCCTGTACCAGCCTCCCTGAACAGGTGCCGGAATGTGGCGACTAGGGACTTTTCACAGTAACTTCATTTGAAGCCTACTTGTGACAATAAGCGATTTTCATTTCATTTCAATTTAGAGTGCGAATCGAGCAGTCGAGGGCCTAGAGTTGAGGAGAACATCCTGGACATATTAAAGAAGCAAAATGTTGCTGATGCTGGAAATCTGAAGTAATAATAATCTTTATTTGTGTCACAAGTAGGCTTACATTAACTATGAAGTTACTGTGAAAATCCCCTAGTCGCCACATTATGGCATCTGTTCGGTTACACTAAGGGAGAAATCAGAATGTCCAATTCACCGAACAAGTACATCTTTCGGCACTTGTGGGAGGAAACCGGATCACCCGGAGGTATCCCACGCAGACACGGGGAGAACGTGCAGACTCCACACAGACAGTGACCAAAGCTGAGAATCGAACCCAGGTCCCTGGAGCTGTGAAGCAACAGTGCTAACCACTGTGCTACCGTGCCACCCAATAAAAACAGCTAATGCTGGGAATACACATCAGGCATCATCTGTGGAGGGAGAAACAAAGGTAGCAATTCAGGGATTGTTTCTCTCCCCCATAGTTTCCTGATCTGTTGAGTATTTCCAAAATATTAGCCGTGACATTCTGATAGTTTTGGCAGCATGCGACTCAAGTGACATAAACATCCGGGCCCCATCTGCTTTCCTCCAAGTAATTTATTTACAAATATGCAGTCTCTAAATGTTTTATGTTTTGGGATGGTTTAATTCATTCAGGTTAACATGGAGGAAATGAAATTGAAATGAAATGAAAACTGCTTCAAATGAAGTTACTGTGAAAAGCCCCTAGTCGCCACATTCCGGCGCCTGTTCAGGGAGGCTGATACGGAAATTGAACCGTGCTGCTGGCCTGCCTTGGTCTGCTTTCAAAGCCAGGGATTAAGTTCTGCCTAATACCCGACAATAAGCTTAAGCGGCTTGTGAGTTAAAGTTTAAAGGGGGATGGGCAGATGGCTAGCTTGTTTTATTGGAATGAAGGTGCAAAATGCTCTCACCTGTGGACAATGGCTGGGTTATGGGTTGTCTGTTGGTCTCCAAGTCTGACAGGGAGGTCTTAAGAATGTCAGGTTTTATAAATGGATATTATAATTTAAAATGTCTGTTTCAATCCAAGACAGATGCAGCTGGGATTTTTAAGATAGTGAAACTCCATTTCTACCTGGATACAAGACCCATGTGATTTATATTGTCATGAAAATGGGCATTGAGAGGAGTAAAGACTTTGGAAAGCCATTTTAATATTTGATTTACAGTGTTTTCTTAAGATACTCCTGAACCTGACGGACAGGTCAGTTTCTGAGAGAGAGAGAGCGCAGAAAGATAGAGGCAGCTAGTCTTGTTCTTTGTCATGAAGAATGTGCTGGGAGCTCACACACAGTTCGAAGGGACTGAGGCTTTAAATGAGGCTGGAAGATTCGCCTAACTTTGGCTAGAGGGAGAAGTTTCCAGTGCAACCCAGACTATCAAAGACAGTTTATGGACTAAAATCTGCCGGCTGGAAAAAGGGAAAAGGAAACAAGTGGTTGGGAACTGGCAAGAGCTTTGAATGGTTCCTAGAGAATGAAGTGTGCATTTAAAGGACAGAGTAAAACATTACAGTGGTTGAGATTTTACATCATTTTAAACTTAAATGGGAGATCATTTCTGCAACTTAGAGCATAAATTACCTCTGTATAGTGTTTAGATGATGTTGTTTTTAGTTTATTTATTCCAGTAAGTGTCTAAAAACTTTATTTTTGTGTTATTCTTTCAGGCAGTCACTGGAATTTGAATATCTTTTTAAATGTTATGAAAATTGTAAACAGCTGCCACTGAAGAGATGAATGTGGAAAGGGAGGCTTAATATTTCCAAGTGGAACCTAGAGGAATGTGTTTTCCTTATAAGGAAAGATAAAGAAAAAAAATGTAAACAACCTCTTTGGGCCTCCTCTGGCCCTGACCTCTTTTCCTCCTGGTTTTACCGGCCACCACAGCGTCATTGCTCAGGCCACCAGTTAAAATCACAATCGGACTCTGATGATGCCATTGGACCCTGGTCTACTCATTTAACTTGAAGGAGTGCAGATACCTCAGAATTGTACATCTGAAGAAGGTTGCAGAGATGGGGAAGAGCAAGGCCAGATCAGAAAACCAGTATTTATTTTTCTTTATTCTTTTCATGGGACATGGGTGCTGCTGACAAGACCAGCATTTTGTTGGTCACGCATAATTGCCCTTGAACTGAATGGCTTGCTCAGCCACTTCAAAGGACAGTTGAGAGTCAACCAAATTGCCACGGGTCTGGGTTAACATATCAGTCAGGCCAGGTAAGGATGGCAGGTTTCCTTCGCTAAAGGGCATTAGTGAACCAGTTGTTTTTTTAAAATGACAATCAGCGGGATTCTGTGATCCTGAGGCTAAAGGTTTACGCCGTCGGAAACGCCATCGCGTATCTTGATGGCATCAACACAGCCTCAGGATCAGCAATTCTGGCCCCTACAGGAGGCCAGCCTGGCACTGGGGTGATCGATGCTGCTCCAGCTGCTGATCCCGGCGCAACTGGGCACCGCAGGATCCGTGCATGCGCAGTGGCACCGGCGGCAACACGTGCATGCGCAGTGGCTTCCTTCAACGCGCCGGTCCCGACGCAACATGGCACAGGACTACAGGGGCCGGCGTGGAAGAAGGGAGGCCCCCAGCCAGAGAGGCCGGCCAGCCGATCGGTGGGCCCACATTGTGGGCCAGGCCACATCAGAGGCCCCCCTCGGGGTTGGGCCCCCCTCCCCTCACCCTGCAGGCTGCCCCCCGACCCTTCCATGCTGAGTTCCCGCCGGCTGAGAGCAGGTGTGGATGGCGCCGGGGGAACTCATCTTTGTTACGACGGCTGCTCGGCCCATCCCGGGCCGAGAATCGCGGACCGCTCTGTGGAGAATCGCGTGCTGGTGTCGAGGCGGTGTGGCGCGATTCACGCCAGTCGCGGGGATTCTCCGGCCCGGCCCCGGGCTGAGAGAATCCCGCCCTCGATGTTCCAGGCTCACCATTTCTGAGACTAGCTTTATATTCTAGATTTTTTTATTAACTGAATTCAACTTCCACCAGTTGCCATGGAGGGATTTTGAACACAATGTGGAGCATTAGCATTAGCTTTGCACTCTGGGTTACCAGTGACATTGCCACTGAGTTACCATCTCCCCATAGGTCGCAATTGAGGTGTGTTTTAACCTGGAGACAATATAGATCAGCGAGCTAAGGGGCGATGGTTGAACCTGTGCACGTTAGGGAACTGGCAGCAGAGCTTTGCATGACCTAAAGTTTATGGAGGGTGGAAGTTGGGATGTCAGCCAGGAGTATATTGGAATCATGAGGCTCAAAGGTAACAGAGGTTTGGCTGAGGATTTCAGCAGCAGATGCTCTGAGGCAGGGATGGTTAGTGGTGAAGGTAGGTGGCCTTAGCAATGGAGAGAATGCATTATCATTTCAGGGCCATATATGACACATAGGTTGCAAACAATCTGATTCAATCTCAGGCAGTTGGCAAGGAAAGGGATGGAGTTTGTGGCAAAGAATTAAGACAATGGCTTGGCCTTTCCAATATTTAGTTGGAGGAAATGTCTGCACATCCAAGAGGGTTTGAGAGCTGCGGTGTGAGTTAGAATTGGGTGTCATCAGTTACATGTGGAAGCTAATGTGTTTTCAGCTGATGTCATAGAAGGGCAGTATAAAGATGAGAAATAAAAGGAGATCAAGGATAGGTTCTTGGGGGTACCTGAGGTAACAGTGCAGTAATTGGAAGAGAAGCCATTGTAGGTGGTTCTCTAGTAACAACTGGCTTTATAAGAATGGAATAGAAAAGGGCAGTCCCATCCAGTTGTAACACAGTGGAGAGGGTTTTGGAGGAGGTTGCTGTGGTAAACTATGTCAAAGGCCGCAGTGGAGGCACCAGGGGAGGCAGTGGCAGAGTGGTATTGCCACTGGTCTAATAATCCAGAGACCCATGATAATCCTCTGAGGACCTGGGTTCAAATTCCACCATGGCAGATGGTGAAATTTGAATTCAATTAAAAATCTGGAATTAGAAGTCTCATGATGGCCATGAAACCATTGTCGATTGTCGTTAAAACCTATCTGGTTCACGAATGTGCTTTAGGGAAGGAAAACTGCCATCTTAGCTGGTCTGGCCTACATGTGACACCTAACCCACAGCAATGTGGTTGACTCTTAAATGCCCCCTGGGATGGGCAAAAAATGCTGGCCTAGCCAGCGACACCCACATCCCATGAATGAATAAGAAAAGAAAACAGGTCAGAAAGAATGAGAAGGGATAATTGATTTTTGTCAGTTAAATTGGATGTCATTTGTGAGTGTTAGGAATGTTAAACTTTTCAAGGTGGTTGCTTTGATGTATCATCAATTCACTACAAGGCGATGAGAGCGAGTGAACATAGGCTTTATTATCCAAGAACTTGTCTGCCTGTGACAGCTGTAACAACTGAGCGCCACCCCCTGGCGGCCGGTCTATATACCATCCGGAGGGCGGAGCCAGAGGCGGAGCCCAACAGGGTTCCAGTACAATACATGGAAGGAGATCATATTACCATTCTCTGGCCATTGGCCACAGTACTATACAGACAACTTATATTATGGTGAATACATTCACCACATTCACCCCCAGTTAAAAAATGAAGTCCAGCGGGGGTGAAGTGGGGTCATCATATGTTCAGTCTGTCTGGATTGTTCTTTTGGACCTCCTCAGCTCTGGCGGTGCGGCAGGTGCAGGCATTGTAGTTGTTGACTCCGACAGCGTGGTGTCAGGAGCTTCAGACCGGTGTGTCGGCGACGGTTGTGGAATGGGGTGAGGCAGGGGGGTGGTGGATGGCGGCAGGGGGTGGTGGATAGCAGCAGAGGGGTGGTGGATGAAGGCGGTGTAGGCTCGGGAGAGTACAGGAGCCCCGGAGGGGCATAAGGGGTTGGGGGGGTGGCAGTAGGTGGTGGGGAGGGGGAGGCGCATTGACATGGGAACCAGTGGGGACCAGGTCCCAGAGGGAGACCGTATCTTGCCGTCCATCTTTGTGCGTGACGTAGGCATATTGGGGTTTGGCATGCAGCAGCTGGACCCTCTCGACCAGGGGGTCGGTCTTATGGCTCCTCGTATGCTTACGGAGAAGGACAGATCCCGGAGTTGTCAGCCAGGATGGAGGCGAGACCCCGGAGATGGACTTCCTAGGGAAGACAAACAAACGGTCGTGAGGGGTCTCGTTCGTGGCTGTAAAAATGCTGTGCAGTGCCTTTATAACAGTGGCCGAGGTCATGTCGGGACATGGGATAGCGAAGGGGAAGCGTGAGTATTCGTCAATGACGGTCAGGAAGTATATATTATGGTTGGTGGAAGGGAGGGGCCCTTTCAAGTCGATGCTGAGGCGCTCAAAGGGCCGGGAGGCCTTTACCTAGTCTGGCCGGTAGAAGTGCGGTTTGCACTCCGCGCAGACTTGGCAATCCCTGATCATGGCCCTGACCTCCTCAGTGGAGTAGGGCAGGTTGCGGGCCTTAATAAAGTGGATAAACCGAGTGACCCCAAGGTGACAGAGGTCATTGTGGACAGTCCGAAGTCGATCGTCTTGCGCGCTGGCGCATGTGCCACGGGGCAGGGCATCTGAGGGCTCGTTGAGCTCCCCAGGACAATACTTGATATCGTAAGAATAGGTGGAGAATTCGATTCTCCACCTCAAGATTTTGTCGTTTTTAATTTAGCCCTGTTGCGCATTGTCAAGCATAAAGGCTACCGACCGCTGGTCGATAACAAGGGTGAACCACCTACCGGCTAGGTAGTGCCTCCAATGCCGCACAGCTTCCACAATGGCTTGCGCTTCCGTCTCGACAGCGGAGTCTAAAATCTCGGAGGTGTGGTGGGTTCTAGAAAAGAAGGCTATTGGCCTGCCCGCCTGTTTGAGGGTGGTGGCCAGGGCGAAGTCTGACGCATTGCTCTCTACCTGGAAGGGGATGGACTCATCCACCGTGTGCATCGCGGGTTTGGCAATATCTGCCTTGATGCGGCTGAAGGCCGCGCGGGCCGCAGCCGTCAGGAGGAATATAGTGGCTTTGATAAGTGGGCGGGCATTGTCCGCATAGTTGGGGACCCACTAGGCGTAGTAGGAGAATAGCCCCAGGCAGCATTTGAGGGCCCTGAGGCTGTGGGGAAGGGGAAGTTCCATGAGGGGGCGCATGCGGTCGGGGTCGGGCACTAGAACCCAGTTTTCCATGACATAGCCGAGGATGGCTAGCCGAGTTGTGTGGAAAACGCTCCTCTCTTTGTTGTATGTGAGGTTACGGGATTGAGCGGCCTGGAGGAACCTCTGGAGGCTGGCGTCATGGTCCTGCTGATCATGGCCGCAGATGGTAACATTGTCCAAGTACGGGTATGTAGCCCGCAACCCGTACTGGTCCACCATTCGGTCCATCGTTCTCTGGAAAACAGAGACCCCGTTAGTGATGCCGAAGGGGACCCTGAGGAAGTGAAAGAGTTGGCTGGCTGCTTCAAAAGCCGTGTAGTGGTGCTCTTCCGGGCAGATCGGGAGCTGGTGGTAGGCAGACTTCAGATCTACCGTGGAGAACACCCGGTACTGTGCGATCTGGTTGGCGACCTCCGCTATGTGGGGGAGGGGGTACGCATCAAGTTGCTTTAATGGTCTTGCTGTAGTCCACAACCATCCGATTATTTTCCCCGGTCCTGACAACCACCACTTGTGCTCTCCAGGGGCTGTTGCTGGCCTCGATAACCCCCTCCCTCACGAGTAGCTGGACCTCCAACTTGATAAAAGCCATGTCTCGTGCACTGTACCGCCTGCTCCTGGTGGCGATGGGCTTACAGTCAGGGGTGAGATTCGCAAAGAAGGAAGGGGGGGTGACCTTAATGATCGCGAGGCTACATACAGTGAGGGGGTTAGGGGTCCCCTGAATTTTAGGGTCAGGCTTCGGTGACTGCATTGGAAGTCGAGTCCAAGCAGTAGCGGGGCGCAGAGGTGAGGAAGGACATACATTTTAAAGTGGGTGTACTCGGCACCCTGTATCGCGAGGTTCGCAACACAGTACCCCCGAATCTGTACCAAATGGGATCCGGAGGCAAGGGAGATTGTCTGGAACACAGGGTAGATGTGGAGGGAGCAGCACCTTACCGTGTCGGACAAAGCTCTCTGTGCTCCCGGAGTCGAAAAGACAGGGGGTCTTGTGTCCATTGACCCGGACGGCCATCATCAAATTCTTCAGATGTTTTGGCCATGACTGGTCGACGGTGACTGCGCTGAGCTGCAGGTAGTCTGCGTGGTCGGAGGTATCGGGGTCGCAAGATGGCGGCCCCCACGGGTCGCAAGTGTTTGGCTGGGTTGAAGATGGCGACTAAGATGGGCTCCCCCATCGGTCACACGTGTTGGTTGATGCTGAAGATGGCAGCCAATATGGCCGCCCCACGGGCCGCATGTGTCGGGCTGAGTTAAAGCTGGCGGCCCCCACGAGCTGCACGAGGTGGATGACGCATCTGGAGGGGGCAGTGCCGGTAGGCACGCAGCCGCATTGTGGGGTCTGCGGGCCTGTGAGTCCATGGATCGGGCCTGGTAAGCTTTTAACTTCGGGGCTTTGGATTGGGCCAGACAGACTCTGGTCCCTTTTTGCCGCAGTCGCTGCATGTTGCGGTGCGGGCTGGGCAACGCTGCTGGGGGTGTTGGCCCTGCCCGCTGAGTAGCAAGACGGTCCAGAGGCTGAACGGGCAGCACAGGCCTGAGACGTAGTAGGGTCTGGTGAAGGCTGTGTCTCTGGTGCCCACGAGGGGTTCGCTGGGTCTGCCTGGAACGCGCTGAGGCTCTGGTAGGCCACCTCCAATGAGGTGGCTAGTTTTGCTGCCAGATGTAGTTAGACCGGACCCCAGCCACATAGGTGTCCCGGATCATCAGGTTCATGTGTTAAACGGCCTTCACAACCCTGTAGTTGTAGTTGTGGGCGAGTAGAGTCAAGTTCTCTAGATACTCGTCCAGCGATTCCCCGGCGTGTTGACGGCGGGTAGTGAGGAGGTGTCGCGCGAACACTTCGTTCATGGGCTTCACGAACTGTCTCTTTAGAATCGCGACCGCCGCTTCGTACGTGGCTGCATCCTCAATCATACCCGAGATTCGGTGGCTCACCCGGGCATGAAGGAGGCGCAACTTGATGGCGTCGGAGGGAGGCGTTTCAAAGGAGTTGAGGTTGGCCTCAAAACAGTGGAGCCAGTGGGATAAGATTTCCTTAGCTTCTGTTTTGGGTTGCTTTGGGTTCCAGTTTATCAGGCTTCAGAGCGGCTTCCATAGTGATGTCGTTGGATAATAAATTGATGTACCATCAATTCACTACAAGACGATGAGAGCGAGTGAATATAGGCTTTATTATCCAAGAACCTGCCTGCCTGTGACTGCTGTAACATATGAGCGTGACCCCAGGCGGCTGGTCTATATATCGGCCGGGGGGGCGGGGGGGGGGGGGGGGGGGGGGGGGGTTGCAGAGCCAGAGGCGGAGCCCACCAGGGTTCCAGTACAATACATGGAAGGAAATCATTTTACCATTCCCTGGCCATAGGCCACAGTACTAAACAGACAACTTATATTATGGTGAATACATTCACCAATTCACCACATGCTTATTAAATGTTTCCTTTAAATTAAAGTGAAACAGAATGCTGTGGATAGAGGAAAGGTAGTCATAACGAAACCTCTGGCCATAGACAGCCTAGGTGTCATGGGGAAAGAAACCCATTCCAAATCCTACTGAAAATCAAGTGACAGCTTTCACACCTTGACACAGAAGAAGGAACACCTTTTTTATTGGAGACAGGAAGAGAGAAAAAAACAGCTACGGGTAATATAAATTTGTACAGCTGGGGAAGCAGTTAAATTTAAAGGTCAAAGTTAACACTTCATTCAATAGCTTCAGTTGATGTGTTGTTAATGGTGTCAAATACAGTATGATGTAACCAGGAATGGATCTTTAGTGCAGGAATTCAGTACGTGGGGGACTTGGATGACCACCATCACAATTTCATCGGTTCCTCACAGTCCACTTGTGGAGCAAGTTGCCACATATTTTTAAATTAGTTCAAGGGATCTGGGCATCGTTGGCAAGGCCAACATATATTTCCCTTCCCTAATTGCCCTTGAGAAGTGAGTGATGAGTCATCTCCTTGAACTGCTGCAGTCACAACTGAGTGGCTTGTTAGGCCATTTCAGAGGACAGTTAAGAATCAATTGCATTGCTATGGATCTAGAGCCACATGTACACGAGACCAGGTAAGGACAGCAGATTTTCTTCCCTGAATGGCATTAGTGAACCGGATGGGTTTTTACAGCAACAAAAACAAAAAATGCTGGAAAAGTTCAGCAGATCTGACAGCATTTGTAGAGAGCAAATTTTACAGAAATTTGTGACAATTTCAAGTATATTAGTACTCAGACCGGCTTTCAATTCCAAAAGATGTGGAAACTTCCGTTGCGCCAGGGAACAGCTGAGCAACAATTACGCCAGCAGCCCAGAATCAATGCAGATGCTGTCGATTCACAACACCTTAATAATCTCAAAGATACCAGCAAGCAAAGAAGCTACTAATTTGAAGAGCATGAGAGGGCTATTTTATGTTAGCACCCAAACTGGATTTTGGTGAGATCTGGTGTTCTGTTCAAAAGGAAGAGGACAGAACAGACAGGTCTTTTAAAGGTTTAAGTAACAGGAGTTGCCAACGTGGGCCTAGCTGGTCAAAGATGGTACTGGAATGCACAGGCTGAGTGGAATGATTTTTGACGAATACTGGAAGTTGTGACTTGGCATGGCAGGGAGAAGTGAGCCTGCTGGAAAGTTTTTTAAAAATAAATTTAGAGTACCCAATTATTTTTTCCAATTAAGGGGCAATTTAGCGTGTCCAAACCACCTATCCTGCACATCTTTTGGGTTGTGGGGGCGAAACCCACGCAGAATGTGCAAACTCCACACGGACAGTGATCCAGGGCCAGGATTCAAACCCCGGTCCTCAGCGCCGTAGGCAGCAATGCTAACCACTGTGCCAGCGTGCTGCCCAGCCTCCAGGAAAGTTAGGAGTAACTCAGGACATAATCTTGTTTTGGTACACTTCTTCTGATGCTCTTTTCCACAGATATCAGTTCTGGGGCCTTTGGTGTTCATGGTGTATATAAATGATTTGGAAGAAAATGTAGCTGGTCTGATTAGTAATTTTGCAGACGACACAAAAATTGGTGAAGTTGCGGATAGTGAAGAGAATTGTCAGAGGATACAGCAGGATATTAACTGGTTGGAGCCTTGGGCAGAGAAATGGCAGATGGAGTTTAATCTGGACAAGTGTGAGGTAATGCACTTTGGAAGTTCCAATGCATGTAGAAATTACACAATAAATGGCAGAACTCTTGCGAGTACTGACAGGCAGAGAGATCTGGGTGTGCATGTCCACCGATCACTGAAACTGGCATCGCATGTGGATAAGGTGGTCAAGAAGGCATACGGCATGCTGGCCTTCATCGGTCGGGGTATTGAATATAAATATTGGCAAATCATTTTGCAGCTGTACAGGAACCTTAGTTAGACCTCATTTGGAATATTGTGTACAATGCTGGTCACCACACTACCAGAAGGATGTGGATGCTCTGGAGAGGGTACAGAAGCGGTTTACTAGGATGTTGGCTGGTATGGAGGGCATTAACTATGAGGAGAGGTTAGATAAACCCAGTCTGTTCTCACTGGAACGACGGAGGTTGAGAGGCGACCTGATAGAGGTCTACAAGATTATGAGTGGCATAGACAGAGTGGATAGTCAGATGCTCTTCCCTGGGGTAGGAGAGTCAAGTACGAGGGGACATAGGTTGAAAATGCGTGGGGAAAAGTTTAGAACAGATGTGCGAGGCAGCTTTTTTACACAGAGGGTGGTAAATATATGGAACGTGCTGCCTGGAGAGATGGTGGAAGCAGGTACAATAGTGGCATTTAAGGGTCATCTCGACAAATATATGAATAGGGTGGGAATGGAAGGATACGGACTCCAGAGGAGCACCGTTAACCCCATCACTAAAAGTCTGCATGACCCCTCCCACACCATCCAGGCATGAAGGTGACCCAGCCCCATACCCATCCAGTCTAGAGAGCATCGGGGCATTGCCACCCCCCTTCCCCGTCCCACAAGTGAGCATACCTAATTATGGGATCGCTGCCTTTAGGGTCACTGCTTTCAGTCATCCTCCCTTTCAGACCCCCTCCCTTGCTTTCAGGCACCCTTTTCACCTGCAAACCCCTCATTACCAACCTTCATACCCGCATACACCCTTTACCCCCCTTCCATGCGTATGGCCCCCTCAGGATATGTCCCTTGACTGTGCCAACCTGGCACCCTGGATGTGTAAACCTGGCACCCAGGTACCTGGCAGTCAGGATGTCAAGTTGGGACTGCCATGGTGCCAGATTGGCACTTCTTGGTTGCCAGGGGCACTGCCCTGCTCTGTCCCTGACCACCCTGGTGGCTCCAATGGCCTACGAGCCCCCATCATGATTATTACACCTGGTCTCCGTTTGTGAAGACCAGTACTAATTTGTGCTGGTGTGAGGCCTTGCTGGTGCAGCCGGTTACTACCAGAAGCTGGGAGAATTCGGCCTCAAATGGGCGTGATCCGGGGGCAGCGGGTCAGGTACATTGTGCTCCGCTCGACGTCCATTTTGAGTCACTCCCACTCTGCAACGGGATCAGAGCCGGGCGCAATGGGTTGTGGAAATCGCATCCACTCTATGCAGTTTTTAATAGCTGAGGAAGGATGTTCTTGCGATGGAGTGCAGCAAAGGTTTCCCAGACTGATCTCTGGCTTGGTAGGACTTGTTTATGAGCAGCGATTGAGTCGATTAGGATTATACTTATTCGCTTGGGTTTAGGAGAATGAGGGGGGATTTTAGAGATACCAATAAAATTCTAACAGGACTAGACAAGGTAAATGCAGGATTGATGTTCCCGATGGCAGGGGAGTCCAGAACCAGGAGTCATAGTCTGAGAATAAGAGCTAGACCACTTAGGACCGAGATGAGGAGACCACCCAGAGAATAATAATCTTTATTATTGTCACAAGTAGACTTGCAGTAACGCTGCAATGAGGTTACTGTGAAAACCCCCTAGTGGTAAGCAGTGAGCCTGTGGAATTTGCTACCACAGAAAGCAGTTGATGCAAAAACATTGTGGGCTGGATTCTCCGGTCTGCCAGCCGTGTTTTCCTGGATTCTCCATTCACGCCACCTGGGATTCCCCAGTGTGGCCAAGGCACGCCGCCGGGAAACCCGAGGACGTGGGTGTTCTACTGGCGCAATGGAGAATCCCGTCGGCGGAGAATCTAGCCCTCTATTTTTTCAAGAAGGAGTTAGATATAACACTTAGGGCTAAAGAATATGGCAGGACGGGGTGGGGGAAACAAGCAGGAATAGGTTCCCATCATCATTTCAGATCATGGAAAGTTCTCAATGTTCAGCCATGATCATGATGAATGGCAGAGCAGGCTCAATAGGCCGAATAGCCTTTTCCTGCTCCTATTTTCTACATCCACTTAGGGCAGAAGCCGACCCTCAGTCCAATATATCAGGTCACAGATGCGCAGAGATCATTCAAGTCAAGGAAAGCAATTCCTGAACCACCAGGCAGAGAGACCTTGCCAGTGCTGTGGTGCAAAGTGCCCCGACAGGACAGGTCAGTGCTCTGCAAATACTGCCCAACGTTTCCACTGTGACTGACAGAGACACTGCGGTAAACTGTGCAAGTCAAAACTCCAGCTCTGCACAGACATCCCAAAGGTAATCCACGAGGTCGAGACCCAAAGCCCTGACAACAGACAATCACGTTTCTTGCGTGACATCAGAAAATGCGGCTTTGTCTTGAAATGCTGCCACCGTGATAAATAGTCATTTAACACATTTTAAATACAATTCAGATACCAGTTTGGTTGTCCTACCAGATGGGGAACTGTGGCTCCAAGGCCTTTGGATTTGAATGACAGACACTCCACTTTACAGAGCACACGTTGTCTGACTCCTGATCATCAGCATGATAGAACATAGAACGATACAGCGCAGTACAGGCCCTTCGGCCCTCAATGTTGCACCGACATGGAAAAAACTAGAGGCCATCTAACCTACACCATGCACTTATCATCCATATGCTTATCCAATAAACTTTTAAATGCCCTCAATGTTGGCGAGTTCACTACTGTTGCAGGTAGGGCATTCCACGGCCTCACCACTCTTTGCGTAAAAAACCCACCTCTGACCTCTGTCCTATATCTATTACCCCTCAATTTAAGGCTATGTCCCCTCGTGCTAGCCACCTCCATCCGCGGGAGAAGGCTCTCGCTGTCCACCCTATCTAACCCTCTGATCATTTTGTATGCCTCTATTAGGTCATCTCTTAACCTTCTTCTCTCTAACGAAAACAACCTCAAGTCCATCAGCCTTTCCTCATAAGGTTTTCCCTCCATACCAGGCAACATCCTGGTAAATCTCCTCCGCACCCGTTCCAAAGCTTCCACGTCCTTCCTATAATGAGGCGACCAGAACTGTACGCAATACTCCAAATGCGGCCGTACTAGAGTTTTGTACAACTGCAACATGACCTCATGGCTCCGGAACTCAATCCCTCTACCAATAAAGGCCATCACACCATAGGCCTTCTTCACAACCCTATCAACCTGGGTGGAAACTTTCAGGGATCTATGTACATGGACACCGAGATCCCTCTGCTCATCCACAGTACCAAGAATTTTACCATTAGCCAAATATTCTGCATTCCTGTTATTCTTTCCAAAGTGAATCACCTCACACTTCTCCACATTAAACTCCATTTGCCACCTCTCAGCCCAGCTCTGCAGCTTATCTATGTCCCTCTGTAACCTGCAACATCCTTCCGCACTGTCTACAACTCCACCGACTTTAGTGTCGTCTGCAAATTTACTTACCCATCCTTCTGCGTCCTCCTCTAGGTCATTTATAAAAATGACAAACAGCAACGGCCCCAGAACAGATCCTTGTGGTACGCCACTCGTAACTGAACTCCATTCTGAACATTTCCCATCAACCACAACTCTCTGTCTTCTTTCAACTAGCCAATTTCTGATCCACATCTCTAAATCGCCCTCAATCCCCAGCCTCCGTATTTTCTGCAATAGCCGACCGTGGGGAACCTTATCAAACGCTTTACTGAAATCCATATACACCACATCAACTGCTTTACCCTCGTCCACCTGTTCAGTCACCTTCTCAAAGAACTCGATAAGGTTTGTGAGGCATGACCTACCCTTCACAAAACCATGCTGACTATCCCTAATCATATTATTCCTATCTAGATGATTATAAATCGTATCTTTTATAATCCTCTCCAAGACTTTACCCACCACAGATGTTAGGCTCACCGGTCTATAGTTACCGGGGTTATCTCTACTCCCCTTCTTGAACAAAGGGACCACATTTGCTATCCTCCAGTCCTCTGGCACTATTCCTGTAGCCAATGATGACCTAAAAATCAAAGCCAAAGGCTCAGCAATCTCTTCCCTGGCTTCCCAGAGAATCCTAGGATAAATCCCATCAGGCCCCGGGGACTTATCTATTTTCACCTTGTCCAGAATTGCCAACACTTCTTCCCTACGCACCTCAATGCCATCTATTCTAATAGCCTGGGTCTCAGCATTCTCCTCCACAATATTATCTTTTTCCTGAGTGAATACTGATGAAAAGTATTCATTTAGTATCTCGCTTATCTCCTCAGCCTCCACACACAACTTCCCACCACTGTCTTTGACTGGCCCTACTCTTACCCTAGTCATTCTTTTATTCCTGACATGCCTATAGAAAGCTTTTGGGTTTTCCTTGATCCTACCTGCCAAAGACTTCTCATGTCCCCTCCTTGCTCGCCTTAGCTCTCTCTTTAGATCCTTCCTCGCTTCTCTGTAACTATCAAGCGCCCCAACTGAGACTTCACGCCTCATCTTCACATAGGCCTCCTTTTTCCTCTTAACAAGAGATTCCACTTCTTTGGTGAACCACGGTTCCCTCGCTCTACCCTTTCCTCCCTGTCTGACTGGTATGTACTGATCAAGAACACGCAATAGCTGTTCATTGAACAAGCTCCACATATCCAGTGTGCCCAACCCTTGCAGCCTACTTCTCCAACCTACACATCCTAAGTCATGTCTAATGGCATCATAATTGCCCTTCCCCCAGCTATAACTCTTGCCCTGCGGGGTATACTTATCCCTTTCCATCACTAATGTAAAGGTCACCGAATTGTGGTCACTGTCTCCAAAGTGTTCACCTACCTCCAGATCTAACACCTGGCCTGGTTCATTACCCAAAACCAAATCCAATGTGGCCTCACCTCTTATTGGCCTGTCAACATATTGTGTCAGAAAACCCTCCTGCACACATTGTACAAAGAACGACCCATCCAATGTACTCGAACTATATCTTTTCCAGTCAATATTAGGAAAGTTAAAGTCTCCCATAACAACTACCCTGTTACTTTCGCTCTTTTCCAGAATCATCTTCGCTATCTTTTCCTCTACATCTCTAGAACTATTAGGTGGCCTATAGAAAACTCCCAGCAGTGTGACCTCTCCTTTCCTGTTTCTAACCTCAGCCCATACTACCTCGGAAGAAGAGTCCCCATCTTGCATCCTTTCTGCCACCGTAATACTGTCCTTGACTAGCAGCGCCACACCTCCCCCTCTTTTGCCCCCTTCTCTGACCTTACTAAAGCACCTAAACCCCGGAACCTGCAACAACCATTCCTGTCCCTGCTCTATCCATGTCTCTGAAATGGCCACAACATCAAAGTCCCAGGTACCAACCCATGCTGCCAGTTCCCCTACCTTATTTCGTATACTCCTGGCATTGAAATAGACACACTTCAAACCACCGACCTGAACACTGCCGCCCTCCTGCGAAGTCAAATCTGTGCTCCTGACCTCTCTACTCTCAATCTCTCGCACCCCAAAACTACAATCCAGGTTCCCATGCCCCTGCTGAATTAGTTTAAACCCCCCCAAAGATTACTAACAAATCTCCCCCCCAGGATATTGGTGCCCCTTAGGTTCAGATGTAGACCATCCTGTCTATAGAGGTCCCACCTTCCCCAGAAAGAGCCCCAGTTATCCAGAAATCTGAATCCCTCCTGCCTGCACCATCCCTGTAGCCACATGTTTAATTGCTCTCTCTCCCTATTCCTCGTCTCACTATCACGTGGCACGGGCAACAACCCAGAGATAACAACTCTGTTTGTTCTCGCTCTGAGCTTCCATCCTAGCTCCCTAAAGGCCTGCCTGACATCCTTGTCCCCTTTCCTACCTATGTCGTTAGTGCCAATGTGGACTATGACTTGGGGCTGCTCCCCCTCCCCCTTAAGGACCCGAAAAACACGATCCGAGACATCACTTACCCTTGCACCTGGGAGGCAACATACCAAATGTGAGTCTCTCTCGCTCCCACAAAATCTCCTATCTGTGCCCCTGACTATTGAGTCCCCAATTACTAATGCTCTGCTCCTCTCCCCCCTTCCCTTCTGAGCACCAGGGACAGACTCCGTGCTAGAGTCCCGCACCCCATGGCTTACCCCTGGTAAGTCGTCCCCACAAGTATCCAAAACGGTATACTTGTTACTCAGGGGAATGACCGCAGGGGGTCCCTGCACTGACTGCTTCTTCCCAGTCCCTCTTACAGTTACCCATCTATCTCCAGTCTTTGGTGTAACTACTTCCCTGAAGCTCCTATCTATGACCACCTCTGCCTCCCGAATGATCCGAAGTTCATCCAACTCCAGCTCCAGGTACCATAACTTGGTCTTGTAGGAGCTGGAGCTGGCTGCACTTCCTGCAGGTAAAATCAGCAGGGACACTAACGGCATCCCTCACCTCAAACATCCTGCAGGAGGAACATTGCACTACCTTCCCTGCCATCCCACTTAATTTCAACCAAGTTCTGGTAAACAAATATAAAATAAATAAAAAATAATAATATAACATAGCACTTACCTGCTCACACCAATGGGTCTTATTATTAGGTTAGAGGAGGAGGGCGGGTGGGAGACACTATACGTGTAGTGTCTCGGGTATCCTCTCCACCAGAATTTATTGGCTAGGAGAAAATCCTTCCCAGAAGTCCGTGGGTCGTACTTCCGGTCCCCGCCTTATATTATCTTTGCTCCCACTGGCACCCCGCCGCTCTCAATGTGTCCCCTCCCGCTCTTTCACTGACTCACTGCCGCTCTCCTCGCGCTGTTTTATCCAGTGTCCCTCTGAACTCCCGCTGCTTTATGCGCTCCCTCTGTCTCTGAACACCCGCCGATTTCTGAGCTCTCTGTCTCTGAACTCCCGCTGCTTTATGGGCTCCCTCTGTCTCTGAACTCCCGCTGCTTTCTGGGCTCTCTGTCTCTGAACTCCCGCTGCTTTATGGGCTCCCTCTGTCTCTGAACTCCCGCTGCTTTCTGGGCTCTCTGTCTCTGAACTCCCGCCGCTTTCTGGGCTCTCTGTCTCTGAACTCCCGCTGCTTTATGGGCTCCCTCTGTCTCTGAACTCCCGCCGCTTTCTGGGCTCTCTGTCTCTGAACTCCCGCTGCTTTATGGGCTCCCTCTGTCTCTGAACTCCCGCTGCTTTCTGGGCTCCCTCTGTCTCTGAACTCCCGCTGCTTTATGGGCTCCCTCTGTCTCTGAACTCCCGCTGCTTTATGGGCTCCCTCTGTCTCTGAACTCCCGCTGCTTTCTGGGCTCTCTGTCTCTGAACTCCCGCTGCTTTCTGGGCTCTCTGTCTCTGAACTCCCGCCGCTTTCTGGGCTCTCTGTCTCTGAACTCCCGCTGCTTTCTGGGCTCCCTCTGTCTCTGAACTCCCGCCGCTTTCTGGGCTCTCTGTCTCTGAACTCCCGCTGCTTTATGGGCTCCCTCTGTATCTGAACTCCCGCTGCTTTCTGGGCTCCCTCTGTCTCTGAACTCCCGCTGCTTTATGGGCTCCCTCTGTCTCTGAACTCCCGCTGCTTTATGGGCTCCCTCTGTCTCTGAACTCCCGCTGCTTTCTGGGCTCTCTGTCTCTGAACTCCCGCTGCTTTATGGGCTCCCTCTGTCTCTGAACTCCCGCTGCTTTCTGGGCTCTCTGTCTCTGAACTCCCGCCGCTTTCTGGGCTCTCTGTCTCTGAACTCCCGCTGCTTTATGGGCTCCCTCTGTCTCTGAACTCCCGCCGCTTTCTGGGCTCTCTGTCTCTGAACTCCCGCTGCTTTATGGGCTCCCTCTGTATCTGAACTCCCGCTGCTTTCTGGGCTCCCTCTGTCTCTGAACTCCCGCTGCTTTATGGGCTCCCTCTGTCTCTGAACTCCCGCTGCTTTATGGGCTCCCTCTGTCTCTGAACTCCCGCTGCTTTCTGGGCTCTCTGTCTCTGAACTCCCGCTGCTTTCTGGGCTCTCTGTCTCTGAACTCCCGCCGCTTTCTGGGCTCTCTGTCTCTGAACTCCCGCTGCTTTCTGGGCTCCCTCTGTCTCTGAACTCCCGCCGCTTTCTGGGCTCTCTGTCTCTGAACTCCCGCTGCTTTATGGGCTCCCTCTGTATCTGAACTCCCGCTGCTTTCTGGGCTCCCTCTGTCTCTGAACTCCCGCTGCTTTATGGGCTCCCTCTGTCTCTGAACTCCCGCTGCTTTCTGGGCTCTCTGTCTCTGAACTCCCGCCGCTTTCTGGGCTCTCTGTCTCTGAACTCCCGCCGCTTTCTGGGCTCTCTGCCTCTGAACTCCCGCTGCTTTATGGGCTCCCTCTGTCTCTGAACTCCCGCCGCTTTCTGGGCTCTCTGTCTCTGAACTCCCGCTGCTTTCTGGGCTCCCTCTGTCTCTGAACTCCCGCCGCTTTCTGGGTGTCTCTGAACTCCCACTGCTTTATGGGCTCCCTCTGTCTCTGAACTCCCGCCGCTTTCTCGGCTCCTACTGATACTTGAACCACTGAGGTATGGCAAAAAAGAAATATTTGAGTTGATGTGTGTTGTCCAGAATCAGCCTCTCTCTTCTGAGCAGGAATGCCTGCATTGATGACAGAAGATGTCAAGACTACCAATGTGCCACAACAGCACAGTCCTGAGTCCTCAAATACTAAAGACTATTCAGACTCTGATTTCACCCATGATCTCTTTCAGAAGCAGGTTTTCCCATCATCATTTCAGATCATGGAAAGTTCCCAATGTTCAGACCAACCTACTGCCCCCAAGATTACCACAGTATCTCAGATGGAAGTGTTACCACAGAAGATCAACTGTCTGAGGAGCCTCTAGCTCCAACTATGATGATGGACAGCACAGTAGTACAAGTGGATAGTACTGTGGCTTCACAGCGCCAGGGTCCCAGGTTCGATTCACCACTGGGTCACTGTCTGTGCGGCGTCTGCACATTCCCCCGTGTCTGCGTGAGTTCCTCCGGGTGCTCCGGTTTCCTTCCACAATCCAAAGACGTGCAGGTTAGGTGGATTGGTCATGATAAATTGCCCTTACTGACCAAAAAGGGTTGATGGGATTATTGGGTTACGGGGATAGGGTGGAATTGAGGGCTTGAGTGTGTTGGTGCAGACTTGATGGGCTGAATGGCCTCCTTCTGCACTGCATGTTCTATGTTCTATGTAGCTTGTTAGACACACCAGCCACTGTGCACATGGCAACTTCCAGCCAGCTGGCCACAACCTCAAGGGATACTGGAACCTGGTAGCAAGATTGCACCATCAACAACAAAAAACAGACGTGAACATACTCTTCAATCTTCGTCTTGCTGCAGGAATTCTGAACTTCCCGATGGCCAAACGAGAAAAGAAGAAGAAAAGGTATCGCCAGTCAGAGGAAAACCATTTTTGTCCAGCTTGGAAGAAACAATCAAGGGTAACAACCACCATGTACTGTCAAACCAGCCGGACCAACCAGACATGGTTTAACATCAAGCAATGAAAAAATAGATACCCAACTGCTCATCAAACCTCCAAGCCAACAACAAGAACCAGAATGGTGAACACGATGTGGAAAGGTTATAAAGTCGCCAGACAACCTGAACTTTAATGTCAAGGAGTTGAAGGGGGAGATGGAGTAGTGAGAATGTTGTTAATGTTTATACTGTAACAGTAATAATGCTAAAATAGCATTAAGGTTGTGACGATAAGGTAAATATCCAAGACATATAACAATGTAAGACTTGAAGTAAACTAAAGTAGCTCTCTATCCATGCAATAAAGTCTTGGGGGAGGTGTAGTGTAGGGTTTTGTACAGACAGCATTAGTGATGACAGTCCTGCCCACACAGTGATGTAAGAAGGCACATAACCCAGAACCAGGGTCAGTCTAGGAATTGACACAAATGTGTAAAGATCTGGGGTGGAGCCAGTCCATACCTGTACCCTTTACTGTATATATGTACAGAGTCTTGGGTTGTTAATGAAGTTGTTAATGAAGTTCATATACTCAAGACTATGAAGCCTGCTTCATGGTATCCAAAGCAGGGAGGGGCCGGTGATTTCCATGAGATGAGGCCTCTGATCCTATTTTCAGTCTGTACATGCCATCTTCCTTGGTCAGAATAGTTGGACAGTGAAATGTGTCCAAGGGCATTATCAATATTAATTAATCACAAAAGCATCAATCAAGACTTCCGGTTGCGGCTATGACCAGCTAAGTCGCACGTTTGGCTGCTCCTGCTACAAAGGTGTTTTCGGGCCGATTGGAGGGCCCCAACGGCGCTGTAAGGACAAATCCCGGTGGGGGAAGGCTCCCTGAAGAGAACCAGACCAACTTTATGGTCGGTACCCGGAGTGGGGTGGTAAAGAAAGCAACAGCAGCTCCCAAAAAAAAGCGGGGGAAGAAGACCAAAATGGCGGCCGGTGGCGCACCCGAGGAATGGAGGAAATGGGCGGAGGAGCAGCAGGCCGCTCTCCTGCGCTTCTTTACGGAGCTGAAAATGGAGCTCTTGGAGTCAATGAATGCGACGACCACCAGGCTGATGGGAGCCCAGGCGACCCAAGAGGCGTCGATTCGGGAGCTGCAACAGGAGATGACTGTGAGGGAGGAGGAGGCCACGGTCCTCGTGGGAAAGGTAGAGGTGCACGAGGCACTCCACCTGAAATGGCAGAGCCGTTTTGAGGAGCTGGATACCCGAATGAGGCGGAAGAACCTGAGGATCTTGGGCCTGGCAGAAGGCCTGGAGGGGTCAGACCTCCCGGGATATGTAGCAGAAATGCTGAGCTCCCTGATGGGGGCAGGGGCCGTCCCTTCGCCCCTGGAGCTGGAAGAGGCCTACAGGGTCATGGCTAGGATGCCAAGAGCAAATGAGCCCCCGAGGGCGGTGCTGGTGCGGTTCCAGCGACTCAGCGACCGTGAGAGAGTGCTGGAGTGGGCCAAGAGGGAAAGGAGCAGCAAGTGGGAGAATTCGACGGTGAGGGTCTACCAGGACTGGAGTGCGGAGGTGGCAAAGCGGCGGGCCCGGTACAACCGGACGAAGGCGGTGCTACATGCAAAACGGATCAGGTTCGGAATGCTGCAGCCAGCGCGCTTGTGGGTCACCTACAGGAACCAACACCACTATTTTGAGTCCCCAGAGGAGGCGTGGGCCTTTGTACAGGAAGAGAAACTGGACTCGAATTAGACCCAGGGGATACTTGGCGGCCGTAGCCGCTCGGGTACTTTCTGCTGAATTCTTTGTTTGGATTTTGAACTCTTGCTGTGGTTTTTCTTCTGATGTTTTTTCCCCCTTTGCCAATTTCCCTTAGTTATGGTTATTGTGGTTATTCATGGTTATTTATGGTTATTTATGCTGTTTGGTAGAGGGCGACTGTTAAGTACATTGTTATTTGTTATTTATCTGTTATTTATAATGTTAAGTTGGGGAGGTGGGACGGGGGGGAGAGCAGATCGGGGATATGGGTTCCTAGGGGGGGTTCTTTTACAGGCATGGACGGGGACGGGGGTGGAACTGAAGATGGCGGGGTGGGGTGTGGCAGGGCGAAAGCGCGGGCTTTCCTCTGTTTTCCCGCGCGCGGGGCAGAGGAGGGGGGAGGGGAGGAGTGCGGGGCGTGGCTAGCAATGGCGACCTTTCCCGCGCTGGAGCGGGGCCAGGGAGGAGTGGCAAGGGGGGGGAGGCCCCCCCCCCCCGAGCCGGGGGGAGTCGGAGTGTGGCAGGAGCAGCCGGGTCAGCGTGAACCAGCTGACGTACGGGAGTACGATGGAGGGTACATCGCGGCTAGGAGGGGTCCTAGCCTGGGGGTGGGGGGGGAGGGGGGTTAGGGAGGGATACCGGGTTGCTGCTGAAAAGACCAGAAACGGGAAGTGGAGGGCTGGAGAGGTGGGGGGAGGGGGACATCGCCATGGGGAGCGGGTCAGAAGGGAAGGGTCGACCCGGGGCGAGCAGGGAACAGGACATGGCTAATCGGCAGGGGAAGGGGGCGGGTCGTCCCGCGACCCGGCTGATCACTTGGAACGTGAGGGGGTTGAATGGGCCGGTCAAGAGATCAAGGGTATTCTCACACCTGAAGGGACTGAAGGCTGATGTAGCAATGTTACAGGAGACCCATTTGAAGGTAGTGGACCAGGTTCGCCTGAGAAGGTGGGACAGGTGTTCCACTCTGGATTGGACGCAAAGAACCGGGGGGTGGCGATTCTGGTGGGAAAGAGGGTGTCGTTCGTGGCGGAGGAGGTGGTGGCGGATAAGGAGGGTAGGTATGTGATGGTGAAGGGTAAGCTGCAGGGGGAGAAAGTGGTGATGGTCAACGTATATGCCCCGAACTGGGATGACGCGGGTTTTATGAGGCGCCTATTGGGCCTCATTCCGGGACTGGAGGCAGGGGGCTTGATCATGGGGGGGGACTTTAACACAGTGCTGGACCCCGGGCTAGACAGATCGAGCTCAAGGACCAATAGGAGGCCGGCAGCGGCAGAAGTGCTGAGGGGGTACATGGAGCAGATGGGAGGAGTAGACCCATGGAGGTTTGGTAGGCCGAGGGCGAGGGGGTATTCCTTTTTCTCCCACGTCCATAGAGTGTACTCCAGAATCGATTTCTTCGTGTTGAGCAGGGGGCTGATCCCGAGGGTACGGGAAGCTGAGTACTCGGCCATTGCGATCTCTGATCATGCACCGCATTGGGTGGATGTGGAAATGGGGGAGGCGCGGGACCAGCGCCCGCTGTGGCGGCTGGATGTGGGGCTGTTAGCGGACGACGAGGTGTGTAAAAGGGTCCGGAAGAGCATTGAAAGCTATCTGGACTTGAATGACACGGGTGAGGTGCAGGTGGGGATGGTCTGGGAGGCCCTGAAGGCAGTGATCAGGGGAGAGCTGATCTCCATAAGGGCGCACAGAGAAAGAAAGGAGAGGCAGGAGAGGGAGAGGCTGGTGGGGGAGCTATTGGAAGTGGATAGGAGATATGCGGAGGCACCAGAGGAGGGGCTGCTGGGAGAACGACGCAGCCTGCAGGTCAAGTTCGACCTGCTGACCACCAGGAAGGCAGAGACGCAGTGGAGAAGGGCACAGGGCGCGGTCTATGAGTATGGGGAAAAGGCGAGCAGGATGCTGGCACACCAGCTTCGCAAACGAGATGCGGCTAGGGAGATTGGGGGAGTGAAGGAGAGGGGCGGGAAGGTAGTGCAGAAGGGGCAAGAAGTGAACGGGGTCTTCAGGGATTTTTACAAGGAGTTGTATCGGTCTGAGCCGCCGACGAGGAGAGGGGGAATGGAGGACTTCCTAAACAAATTGAGGTTCCCAAGGGTCCAGGAGGGGCTGGTAGAAGGGCTGGGGGCGCCAATAGGGCTAGAGGAGCTAGTCAAGGGAATAGGTCAGATGCAAGCGGGGAAGGCGCCGGGGCCAGATGGGTTCCCGGTGGAATTCTATAAGAAAAATGTGGACTTGGTGGGACCGGTACTGGTACGAGCCTTTAATGAGGCGCGAGAGGGGGGGGTTCTGCCCCCGACAATGTCGCAGGCTCTGATCTCCCTAATATTGAAGCGGGATAAAGACCCCGTGCAGTGCGGGTCCTACAGGCCTATCTCGCTTCTGAACGTGGATGCCAAGTTGCTGGCAAAGATCCTGGCAGCTAGAATAGAGGATTGTGTGCCAGGGGTAATCCATGAGGACCAGACGGGGTTCGTGAAGGGGCGGCAGCTCAACACGAACGTGCGGAGATTGCTGAATGTAATTATGATGCCGGCAGTGGAGGGGGAGGCTGAGATAGTGGTAGCGCTGGACGCGGAGAAGGCATTCGATAGGGTGGAGTGGGAGTACCTGTGGGAGACGTTGGAACGGTTTGGGTTTGGGGAAGGGTTTATTAAGTGGGTGAAGTTGCTCTACTCGGCCCCGACGGCGAGTGTAGTGACAAACGGGAGGAGGTCGGAGTATTTCGGGCTCCACCGAGGGACCAGGCAGGGATGTCCCCTATCCCCCCTACTTTTCGCACTGGCGATTGAACCGTTGGCGATGGCACTGAGGGGTTCAGGGGGGTGGAGAGGACTGACTAGGGGAGGGGAGGAACATCGAGTATCGCTGTATGCGGATGATCTACTGCTGTACGTGGCAGACCCAGAAGGGGGAATGCCGGAGATAATGGAACTATTAGCAGAGTTTGGGGACTTCTCGGGGTACAAACTAAATTTGGGCAAAAGCGAGGTTTTTGTGATACACCCGGGGGACCAGGGAGAGGGTATTGGGAGACTCCCCTTCAAGCGAGCAGGAAAGAGCTTTAGGTACTTAGGGGTGCAGGTGGCAAGGAACTGGGGGACCCTCCACAAGTTGAACTTTTCCAGGCTGGTGGAACAGATGGAGGAGGAATTTAAGAGGTGGGACATGGGTACCGTTGTCGCTGGCGGGGAGGGTGCAGTCAATCAAAATGACGGTCCTCCCAAGGTTCTTGTTTTTATTTCAGTGCTTGCCCATCTTCCTCCCTAGGGCCTTCTTCAAAAAGGTGACGAGTAGCATCATGAGCTACGTGTGGGCGCATGGCACCCCAAGGGTGAGGAGGGTCTTTTTGGAGCGGAGTAGGGACAGTGGAGGGCTGGCACTGCCCAATCTCTCGGGGTACTACTGGGCGGCAAATGTGTCAATGGTGCGCAAGTGGATGATGGAAGGGGAGGGGGCAGCTTGGAAACGATTGGAGAGGGCGTCCTGTGGCAACACAAGCCTGGGGGCCCTAGTAACGGCACCATGGCCGCTCCCCCCCACGAGGTACACCACGAGCCCGGTGGTGGCGGCCACCCTCAAGATATGGGGGCAGTGGAGGCGACATAGGGGGGAAATGGGAGGTCTGTTGGCGGCGCCAATAAGAGGGAACCATAGATTCATCCCGGGGAACATCGACGGGGGATTTCAGAGCTGGTACAGGGTGGGCATACGGCAGCTGAAGGACCTGTTTATAGAGGGGAGGTTTGCGAGCCTGGGAGGGCTGGAGGAGAAGTTTGAGCTCCCCCCGGGAAACATGTTCAGATATCTACAAGTGAAGGCATTTGCTAGGCGGCAGGTGGAGGGGTTTCCCCTGCTCCCCAGTAAGGGGGCGAGTGATAGGGTGCTCTCGGGGGTCTGGGTCGGAGGGGGGAAGATATCAGACATCTACAAGATAATGCAGGAGGCGGAAGCAGCATCAGGGGAGGAACTGAAAGCCAAGTGGGAAGGGGAGCTGGGAGAGCAGATAGAAGACGGGACGTGGGCGGATGCACTGGAGAAGGTCAACTCTTCCTCCTCGTGTGCGAGACTGAGCCTCATTCAATTTAAGGTGCTGCATAGAGCTCACATGACGGGGACAAGGATGAGCCGGTTCTTTGGGGGTGAGGACAGGTGTGTCAGATGTCTGGGAAGCCCAGCGAACCATGTGCATATGTTCTGGGCATGTCCGGTGCTGGAAAGGTTCTGGAAGGGGGTGGCAAGGACGGTGTCGAAGGTGGTGGGGTCCAGGGTCAAACCAGGATGGGGGCTTGCGATCTTTGGGGTCGGGGTAGAACCGGGGGTACAGGAGGCTAGGGAGGCCGGAATACTGGCCTTTGCGTCCCTAGTGGCTCGACGAAGGATATTAATTCAATGGAAGGACGCGAGGCCTCCAAGCGTTGAAACTTGGATTAATGATATGGCTAGCTATATTCAGCTAGAAAGGATCAAATTTGCCCTGAGAGGGTCGGTACAGGGATTCGCCAGGCGGTGGCAACCTTTCCTTGACTTTTTAGATCAGAGATAGACGTTCGGGGTCGTGGCAGCAGCAACCCGGGGGGGGGGGGGGGGGGGGGGGGGAGGAGGGGGGGGAGGGAGGGGGGGGAGGGGAGGGGGGGGCAGCAAGGGCCGTGGGGGGACATGCACGACTGTAACGCGGGCAAGTCTGCTCGCTGCTCATGTCTGAAAACTGTAGGCTGCCTTGTTTGTTAAGGTTGCCTGGGGGGGGGGGGGGGGGGGGGGGAGGACTGGTGCGCGCGAGAGGGCGGGCGAGGGAGGGACATTTGCCTAGAGGGATTGTGTTGTAAATAATTTAAAAATTAGTAGGGGTAAATGTTTGTATGGAAAAACTCTTTCAATAAAAATTATTTAAAAAAAAAAAGCATCAATCAAAAATAGGCAGCACAGTAGCACAGTAGTTAGCACTGTTGCATCGGGGCGGCATGTGGTGCAGTGTTTAGCACTGGGACAACTGCACTGAGGACCCGGGTTCAAATCCCAGCCTTGGGTCACTGTCCATGTGGAGTTTGCACACTCTCCCCATGCCTGCGTGGGTTTCATCCCCACAACCCAAAGATGTGCAGGTTAGGTGGATTGGCCATGCTAAATTGCCCCTTAATTGGAGAAAAAATAATTGCATACTCTAAATTAATTTTTAAAAAGCACTGTTGCTTAATAGCACTAGGGTCCCAGGTTCGATTCCCGGCTTGGGTCACTGTCTGTGCGAGTCTGCACGTTGTCCCGTATTTGCGTGGGTTTCCTCTGGGCACTCCGGTTTCGTCCCACAAATCCCGAAAGACGTGCTTGTTAGGTGAATTGGACATTCTGAATTCTCCCTCCGTGCACTCGAACAGGCGCCGTAGTGTGGCGACAAGGGGATTTTCACAGTAACTTAATTGCAGTGTTAATGTAAGCCAAGTTGTGACACTAATAAAGATTATTATTATGTGCTTCAGCATTGTTTAACAGGACTACACCTTGGCCAGCATTTTCTCCCAAGATTAATAGTTACAATTATTTTCCAGGAGAATTCTTTGCTTGGGCTTTACTTAAATCTACTCATTCATTAGTGTGTTAAATTGTCTCTCCTCCTGAAGTAGCCCGAAGGAAGGCTTTAGAGGGAAACCCACATCATGATTGTCAATGGCTGAGCCTGAATATTTCCTTAGTCAATGACCTAATATTTACTTTTCCCCACAAGAGCGAGTGAATAGCAATCCAGATGCAGGAATATTGGCTGAATGTTAAGCCTCTCAGTTGGGAAGTTGATAATATTAACTGAGAGCAATGCCCTTCATCTCTGAAGACCCCAGTGTAGATCAGGAATAAAATCTGGGACCAATTTGACTTGGATGATTTAGTTCCAGACCATGTACTTCATTTTGAAAATGAACCATTAGGGATGCTAATCCCAGAATATTTTAATTTAAGTGGCCGTAGTTCCGTCAAGAGACTGACAGAACCAATAGGATTGTGGAGTCAGGGTTTGTTGTGGACTTCTGCTATCCTTGAGAATTTCTTGGTTATCTTGTAAGGGAGCAGAACCATCATCCATGCCGCACAAGACAACTGTCCAGGGCATCATGGTAGCACCGTGGCTAGCACTGTGTCTTCACAGCACCAGGCTTCCAGGTTCAATTCCCTGCTAGGTCACTGTGCAGAGTCTGCACGTTCTCCCCATGTTTGCGTGGGTTTCCTCTGGGTGCTCCGGTTTCCTCCCACAGTCCAAAGATGTTCAGGTCAGGTGGATTGGCCATGCTAAATTGCTCTTAGTGTCCAACAAAGTTAGATGGAGTTATTGGGTTACGGGGATAGGGTGGAAGTGAGGGCTTAAAGTGGGTCGGTGGAGACTCGATGGGCCGAATGGCCGTCTTCTGCACTAACATACAATCAACAGATTGGAACAAGGGGAGCAGGACCCCTTAAACCAGAAGTTCCCATTATGTCCAGAAGGCATTCGATAAAGTGCCACACAAATGACTTGTGATCAAACTTATAACTTATGGAATAAAAGGGACAGTAGCAAACTGGCTGAATGACAGTAAACAGAGGGTAGTGGTGAATGGATGTTTTTCAGACTGGAGGAAGTGATGTAGTGGAGTTCTACAGAGGCCAGAGTTCGGACCCTTGCTGTTCCTGATACATATTTATGACCTCGACCTTGGTGTACCAGGAAGAATTTCAAAATTTATGGATGATATGAAACTTGGAAGCATTGTGCACAGTGAAGAGGATAGTGTAGAACTTCAAAAGGACATAGACGGGTTGGTGGAATCGGTGGACAAGTGACAGGTGGAATGTAATGCAGTGTTGTGTGCAGTGATTCATTCTGCTAGGAATAACTTGGAAAGACAATATAAAGGGTACCAGGGTGTACAGGAACAGAGACCTGGGTGTAATGTACATAAGTCATTCAAAGTGACAGGACAGGCTGAGTGAGTGGTGAAGAAAGTAGGCAACGTCCTAAGTTTTAATAATTGAGGCACAGAATACAAGATGTTTTGTTAAACTTGTGTCGAACACTAGTTCAGCCCCAGCAGAAATATTGGGCGGGATTCTCCAACCCCCCACTGGGTCGGAGAATCGGCAGGGGGCGGCGTGAATCCCACCCCGCCGCTCCGACACTGGCTGCCGAATTCTCCGGCACCGGTTTTCGGGTGGGGCGGGGATTGCGCCACGCTGGTCGGGGGCCATTGGCAGCACAGCAGCCCCCAATTCTCCGGGCCCATTTTCGGCCAGTCCCGTCGGCGTGGATTAGACATGGTCCATACCAGCGGGACCTGGCTTGGAGGGTGGTTAGTGGGGTCCTCATGGGCAACCGGCCTGGGGGGGGGGGGGGGGGGGGGGGCAACACGGTGGCCTGGCCCATGATTGGGGCCCACCGATCTGCGAGCAGGCCTGTGCCGTGGAGGCACTCTTTCCCTCCGCACCGGCCTCTGTAAGGCTCCGCCATGGCCGGCGCGGAAAATAAACCCCCTGCGCATGCACAGGAACCATGCCAGTGGTTCTGCGCATGTGCCTGAACACGCTGTCGGTCCTGCGTATGCGCCAACTCGCGCCGGCCGGCGGAGGCCCTTCAGCACTGGTTGGCGTGGTGCCAACCCCTCCAGCGCCGAGGATTCCGTAACTTCTGGGCGGCCTGACGCCGGAGTGGTTCACGTCGCTCTTTGGCACCAGTACAGGCCACTCCGCCAATTCCGGGAGAATCACGGCCAAGGTGTTTAGTTTTTGGGTGACCCACTTTAGGAATGTTATGAACGCATTACAGAGAGTGCAGAAAAGATTCCTGAAAATGTCTCCAGGAAAGAGGAACTTCAGTCATGTAGATAGACAGGAGAGGTTGGAACTGTTTTCCCCTGGAGAAGAGAAGTTTGAGAGGTGATTTGATGGAAATATTCAAAATCATGAGGGTTCTGGACAGAGTAGATAAGCAGAAACTGTTCCCATTGGTGGAAGGATCGAGAATGAGATGGCACAGATTTAAGGTAACTGGCAGAATAAGCAATGGAAGGGCAGCACGATGGCACAGTGGTTAGCATTGTCGCCTGCGGCACTGAGGACCCGGGTTCGAATACCGGCCCTGGGTCACTGTCCATGTGGAGTTTGCACATTCTCCCCGTGTTTGCGTGGGTTTCACCCCCACAGCCCAAAGATGTGCAGGATAGGTGGATTGGCCACGCTAAATTGCCCCTTAATTGGAAAAAATAATTGGGTACTCTAAATTTATAAAAAGAAAAAGAAAAAAACCAAAAAAAAACCAAAAGAATATGCAATGGAGACATGAGGAGATACCATTTCACACACAGAGTGATTGGGATCTGGAATGCGTTGCCTGAGACTATGGTGGAGGCAGATTCAGTAGAGGCATTCAAGTGATTATTTTCTGAAAAGAAAAAATGTGCAGGGGTACAGGGAGACAGCCAAATGTCTCTAAATTAACTGTTCCTTCAGCAAGCCAGTGCAGCCACGATGGGCCGAATCGTCTCCTTATGTGCTGTACCTATTCTGTGTTTCTGCGACTTCATCCAGACCCTGCATAATTATAAGAACCTTTATTAAATTGACTCTTTGCCTTTTTACCTACAGTGGAAATAGCCCTTGGGCGGGATTCTCCGTTTTGCCGGCAGCGTACTCACACCCACGGATTTCCCGACGGCATGAGGGTGCCCACAATGGGAAACCCCATTGGCTGGCTGCTGGGACGGGCAAACCCCCTGCCGGCGGGGGTGCACAGCACCAGAAAGAAGGATCCCGCTGCTTGTATCTTGAGTCTTCCAACGCTTGTGTCCCATTTCTGGCATTCTGGGAACCGATGCCCTCCGTCCGCCTTCCATGTCTCAAATAGAACGGCCTAAAATCCACTCAGACCATCCAACATTTTGTATGAAGCCATCATCACTTCTTTGTTTTTGTTCCCCATGGCCTTATTTATAAAATCCAAAATTCTACTATCCTACTTTGTGGTTTTATCTACCTGCACACATACTTTCAAGAAGTTGTGCACTGCAACCTCTAGGGTGCTCTGTTCCTCCACACTCTTTAAGCATCTTTCCAACAAATGTATACTTCCATTCCATTTTATCTCCTGAGGTGGAAGATCAGAGTTAAAACTGTTTTAATGCCTCAGCCTGCAGACTTTATTTTCCCAGTTAAACAATCAGATCAACAGCAAATCTTTATTTTCTTTAACCTTATCACAACGTGTCATGTATCTCCACTTGAACAATGCCTGATCTTACTCATGCAAGCTCGTTTTCTCACAATACTCCGCCATTCATGTTAGGCTCTGTGGTCATACAAAGTGTTTTAAATGTCAACACAACAGCATGGATCATTAAAGAGAGACTAAGCTGCAGCCTGGGGAGGCTTTGGATTTAACAAGTCACAGCAGGTTTGGGGCATTGCATTGCTAATACTGTAATTAACTTCAGGAACTCTCGCAACTAAATCCATCAACCGGTAATAACAATTTGGCCCATACGACGTGCAAATCCAAGATTTAATTAGCATGCTGAACAACAGTCTGTGAGCCCAATTCCCAACCTTTAACCTTTCTCTGTCAAGGGCAAGCCATATTGTTTTAGTTTCAAACAGTGAAAATTTATACTTCATTCCATTGCTGCATCTAAATCATTTCCAAGATCCATTTAGGAACTGTGTGCAATTTAAAAATTTGATCCACAATGTATTATTTTTCTCCCCCAGTGCCAGGTTACTTGCCCTGCATTTAATAACAAGCGTAATTATTGTTTGCAACGGTTTTCTTTTAACGTCTAAAATGATCTGAGACCTGGAAATGACACTGCCTGACAGCATGCAATCACCTGCAAAGCATTTTTATTCATGATTTTTTTTTTACCATCCATTTCGACCGAAGGTTTTATAAAGAAAGTGGACAGTACCACTTCAGTTTGGGGGTGATTTTGGAGTCTGTAGTTTATTGGACAAGCAGCTCTGTCCGCCTGCCGATGTTGGTGGACAGCCAAATCTATTTTAAAATACATGGCAAGCTGCCAGGACTGAATCAGTGTGAACAGGCAGCTAGTTTGCCGATTGGACCGGCGAAATAAACCTGGTGGACCTACTGCGTCTCCAAGCTGGGTGTAACCCTGTAAGAATTAAAGGCAATGTGGGGAAAATATGGAAGGTTTGGTAGAGTGTAGGAAGATTTTTGCGGCTCCAGGGGGAAAATCAATTGCAAAGTTGTAGTGCTGCACTGTCAGAGCTGCTGTCTATTGGAAGAGATGTTAAACCAAAACCGCATCTGCCTGTTCGGGTGGATTATTTTGCAGAAGGGGAAGGGAACTATCCCCTGTGCCCTGGCCAATATTTATTCCTCAATCAACATCATAATGAACAGGTTATCTGATCATTATCGCCTTACTGCTGGTGGGAGTTTGCCGAGTGCAAATTAGCTGCCATATTTCCTACATTACAACAGTGGCTACACTTCAAAAAAAGTACTTCAGTGACTGTGAAGTGCTTTGAGATGTCCGGTGATTAGGAACAGCACTACATAAATGCAGGCTCTTTGCTTTAGAGACTGATGCGACCATCAGTTCACACAAGACAGAGAGTTGAAGTGAACAGTGGTTTTAATAAGCTAGATCTGTGCCTGCCTGCGACTGCTCTGTACTGAGTGCCACCTACAGGTTGCAGCTCTATATACCTCCCCCGAGGGAGCGGAGCTATAGTCATAGCCTACAAGGGCATCAACATAATACAATACAATGTAATGCAATTACAATGCTGAATGGTAGCAGTAATACATTCACCACATTCACCCCCTTTTAAAAATTGAAGTCCAATGGGGGTGAAGTGGGCGCACAGATCGAGTCTGTCCGGCACCTTAATCATTCGTTGCGATCGTCTGAGCTATTTATTTCGCTGCGGGCACGGATGTTGAACTCGTCGTTGCGGGCACGGGTGTTGGGCTCGTTGACTCCGGGAGCGTCTCTTCTGGAGCTTCATCACTGTAGGTTGGCGATGGGGTGGGGGGGGGGGTGTAGGCCACGTAGGGGCAGGGGTGGTATTCGGTGTAGGGGGGGCATAGGTGATGGTTGCTGAGGAACCGGCAGGTGTCAGGTCCCAGAGGGAGACTGTATCTTGTCGGCCGTTGTGGTGCGCCACGTAGGCATACTGGGGGTTGGCGTGAGGGAGCTGGACCCTCTCGACCAGGGGTCGGACTTATGGCTCCTCACGTGCTTTCGGAGGAGGACAGGCCCCGGTGCTGTCAGCCACGATGGAAGTGAGACCCCGGAGATGGATTTCCTGGGGAAAACAAATAGGCGGTCATGAGATGTCTTGTTCGTGGCTGTGCAGAGGAGTGACCTAATGGAGTGGAGCACGTCGGGAAGGACCTCCTGCCATCAGGAAACTGGGAGAACCCTAGACTTCTAGAGACAGAAGAACGGCCTTCCATACCGTCGTGTTCTCCCTCTCCACCTGTCCGTTTCCCCGGGGGTTGTAGCTGGTAGTCCTGCTCGAGGCAATGCCCTTACCGAGCAGGTACTGACGCAGCTCATCGCTCATAAACGAGGATCCCCGGTCACTGTGGACGTAAGTGGGGAAACAGAACAGGGCCTTAATAACAGTGGCCGAGGTTATGTTGGGGCATGATATGGCAAAGGGCAAAGGGGAATACTTGTCAACGACGTTAAGGAAATACGCGTTGCGGTCAGTGGAGGGGAGCGGCCCTTTGAAATCGATGCTGAGGCGCTCAAAGGGCTGGGTGCCTTCACCAGGTGGGCCTTGTCTGGACCATAAAAGTGCAACTTGCACGCCGTGCAGACTTGGCAGTCCCTAGTCATGGCCCTGATCTCCTCGGTGGAGAAGGGCAGGTTGCGGGCCTTGAGGAAGTGGAGAAGCCGAGTGACCCCCTGGGTGACAGAGGTCATTGTGGATAGCCTGGACTTGGTCATCTTGCGCGCTGGTGCATGTGCCGCGTGACAGGGCATCTGGGGGCTCATTGAACTTCCCGGGACAATACACAATTTCGTAATTATAGGTGGAGAGTTCGATCCTCCACCTCAAGATTTTATAATTCTTGATCTTGCCCCGCTGTGTATTGTTGAACATAAAGGCTACCGACCATTGGTCGGTGACAAGGATGACCGTCCTACCAGCCAGGTAGTGCCTCCATTGTCGCACAGCTTCCACAATGGCTTGAGCTTCTTTTTCGACTGAGGAGTATCGAATCTCGGAGGCGTTGAGGGTACGGCAAAAAAAGGCTACGGGCCTGCCTGCCTGGTTAAGGGTATCTGCCAGGACGGCATCTGACGCGTCGCTCTCCATCTGGAAGGGGATGGACTCATCCACCGCATGCATTGCGACCTTGGTAATGTCTGCCTTGATGTGGCTGAAGACCAGGCGGGTCTCAGTCGTTAGGGGGAAGATGATGGCTTTGATAAGTGGGCGGGCTTTGTCCGCATTGTTGGGGACCCACTGGGCACAATATGAAAAGAACCCGAGGCATTTTTTCAGGGCCTTGGGGCAGTGGGGGAGGGGGAGTTGCATGAGGAGCATGTGGTCGGGGTCGGGCCCAAGGACTACTTTTTCCATGACGTAGCCAAGGATGGCAAGTCGGGTTGTGCGGAAAACGCATTTCTCCTTGTTATAGGTGAGATTGAGGGCTTGGGCGGTTTGGAGAAACTTCTGAAGGTAGGCGTCGTGATCCTGCTGGTCATGGCCACAGGTGGTGACGTTGTCCAAGTACGGAAATGTGGCCCGCAGCCCGTACTGGTCCACCATTCAGTCCATCATTCTTTGGAAGACCGAGACCTTGTTGGTGACGCCGAAGTTGGATCCGGAGGAAGTGGAAGAAGCGGCCGTCTGCCTCAAAGGCCGTGTAGCGGCGATCTTCCGGGCGGATTGGGAGCTGGTGGTATGCGGCCTTCAGATCCACCGTGGAGGACACCCGGTAGTGTGCGATCTGATTCACCATGTCCGCTATCCGGGGAAGGGGGTCCGCATCGAGTTGCATGTACCGGTTTATGGTTTGGCTGTAATCTACAACCATCCGGTTCTTTTCCCCGGTCCTGACGACCACCAATTGGGCTCTCCAGCAGCTATTACTGGCCTCGATGACCCCCTCCCTCAAGAGCTGCTGGACCTCCGACTTGATAAATGTCCTGTCCTGGGCACTGTACCGCCTGCTCCTGGTCGCAACGGGTTTACAGTCGGTGGTGAGGTTCGCGAAGAGCGGGGGAAGGGCATCCTTAAGGGTCGCGAGGCTACATACGGTGAGAGGGGGTAGGGGCCCGCCGAACTTCAGAGTCAGGCTTCTGAGGTTGCACTGAAAGTCCAGTCCTAACAGGAGAGGAGCGCAGAGATCGGGGAGGACATATAGTTTAAAATTGGAGTACTCGCGACCTGTATCGCGAGGTTTGCAACACAGTACCCCCGGATCTTCACTGAATGCAGGGGAAATTTGGAGAGAACTGCCCCTTACCGTGTCTGTGTCTGAAGCTCTCCGTACTCCCGAAGTCAAACAGGCAGGGCGTTTCGTGCCCATTGACCCGGACAGTCATCATCGAGTTCCTGAGGTGCTTGGGCCGTGACTGGTCGAGGGTGACAGCACCGAGCTGCGGGTAGCCGGCAAGGTCGGAGGTGGTGGGGCGGTCCCAAGATGGCGGCCCCCGTCGGGCGCATGTGTCGGGCGGCGTTGAAGATGGTGGCCAAGATGGCAGCCCCCGTCGGTCGCATGTGTCAGGTGGCATTAAAGATGGTGGGCAAGATGGCGGCCCCCATGAGTCGCACATGACAGGTAGGGTTAAAGATGGCTGGCCCCACGGAGAGCGCGAGACTGATGAAGTGTCCAAAGGGGGTGGTACCAGCAGGCACGCAGCCACGCTGTGGGGTCTCTGGGCCTGTGAGTCTGAAAGTCAGGCCTGTGATTTAGAAGCTTTGGATCTGGCCAGGCAGACTTTGGCAAAGAGTCCTTTCCTGCCGCAGTCGCTACAGGTCGCGTTCCGAGCCGGGCAATGCTGCCTGAGGTGCTGGCTCTGGTCGCAGAAATAGCAGAGCAGCCCCCCGGGTTGGGGGGCAGCCGTGCGGCACAGGCCTGGGACACCCTCTGGTCGGGTGTTCACGAGGGGATCGCGTGGTCGGAGGGGAAAGCATTGAGGCTCTGGAACGCTACTTCTAAGGAGCTGGATAGTTTTACCGTCTCTTCTAAGTCAAGGGTGCCTTTTCGAGCAAGCGCTGACTGACGTAGTTCGACCAGACTCCAGCCACATAGGTGGCCCAGATGGCGAGTTCCATGTGCTGCGAGGCTGTGATGTCCTTGTAGTTGCAGTTTCGAGCGAGTACCTTCAGATCGCGTAGGTATTCCTCCAGCGATTCCCCGGGGCGTTGACGACGAGTGGTGAGGAGATGCCGTGCGAACACTTCTTTCACTGGCCTCACGTACTGCCTTTTCAGGATCGCGACCGTGCCTGTGTATGTGGTCGCTTCCTCGATCTGCACGGAGATTCTGTGGCTCAGCCGGGCGTGGAGGAGACTCAATTTCTGTTCCTCGGTGATGGTGGGCGAGGAGGAGGAGGCGGCGAGGTAGGCCTCAAAACAACGGAGCCTGTGCGAAAAAATTGCTTTTGCTTCAGCTGCCTGTGGGTCGAGTTCCAGTCGATCAGGTTATGAGGGCTGCTTCCATAGCGATATTTTAGCTGATTAAATTGATGCGACCATCAATTCATACGAGACGGAGAGTTGAAGTGAACAGTGGTTTTAATCAGCTAGAACTGTGCCTGCCTGCGGCTGCTCTGTACTGAGTGCCGCCTACAGGCTGCAGATCTATATACCTCCCCCGAGGGGGCGGAGCCACAAGCGGAGCCCACAACGGCATCAACATAATACAATACAATGTAATGCAATTACAATGGTGAATGGTAGCAGTAATACATTCACCATAGAGACTCCTGCAGAAGCCGCTTCGTTGAAATCTTCAGACCTTGGTTTTACTCGATGAAGAATGCACAATGGGACACAAATTCCATCATCATCCTAAACTTAACTTATGGTCACATTTAAGCATTTTAACGAGACTATTGCGTGCCTTGGTGGAAGCGTTGGTGGCCTATTTTGGGGTCTGCCCAAAATCAAGTCTTTTTTTTATTCATTCAGGGGACGTGGGCATCACTGTCCAATCCACCATTAATTACCCTTCCCTAATTGCTGTGAGAAGGTGGTGGTGAGTTGCCTTTGTGAATCGTTACTGTCCATGTGGTGTAGTTGCGCCCACTGGTAGGACGGGAGTTCTAGGATGTTGACCCAGCGACAGCGAAGGAACAGTGATATGTTTCCAAATCAAGATGGTGAGTGACTTGGAGGGGAACTTCCAGATGGTAGAATTCCATGTGTCTGCTGCCCTTGTCCTTCTAGATTGTACTGGTTGTGGGTTTGGAAGGTGCTTCCATATGGAGCCTTGGTGAGTTACTGCGTGCGTGTGTACTTGTAGACGGTACACACTGTCCATCGGTGGTGGAGAACGTGAATGTTTGTGGAAGCGATACCAATCAAGTGGGCTGCCTTGTCCTGGATGATGTCACACTTCTTGAGTGTTGGAGCTGCACGTATTCCATCACATTCCTGCCTTGTGCTTTGCAGACTGTAGACAGGTTCTGGGGAGTCAGGATGTGAGTTACTCACCACAGAATTCATAGCCTCTGACCGGCTCTGTAGCACATTATTTATATATCTAATCCAGTTCAGTTTCTGGTCAATGGTAACCCCCAAGATGTTGATTGTGGGTGATTCAGTGATGGTCATGCAATCTAAATTGGATTTGTTTATTGTCACGTGTACCGAAGTACAGTGAAAGGTATTTTTCTGCGAGCAGCTCAACAGATCAGTAAGTACATAACAATAAAATAAGATAAAAATGCATAATATGGCAGCACAAGGTACACAATGTAACTACATAAACACCGGCATCGGGTGAAGCATACAGTGTTAATCAGGTCAGTCCATAAGAATGATTGAATGTCAGGGGACGATGGTTAGATTCTCTCTTATTGGAGATGATCATTGCCTGGCACTTGTGTGGTGCGAATATTGCATGCCACTTGTTAGCCTCAGCCTGGATATTGCCCAGCTATTGCTGCATTTGGACAAGGACTGCTTCAGTTGGGTGAGCTTTGGGTGTTTTTCTTGAATCGTCTCCCCCTTTCTCCATTCATGGGGCGGTAAATAGGCAAAGGCTTCCCCACTATTGGACAAACAGATCTTTGTTGTTGCTGTTTGTGGACACTTTCCCATTGTCCTCGTAGACAAGCATTGCATTTTAATAAACGCTTCTAAGCAAAGTTTCCCAATGGTAACGCACAGATGAAACAGGTTTAAATATTGTGCAACTGAAAGGTATACAGCGCACTATTAAGTTTGTTTTGCTCTATTTTGCTCTTTCTCCAGCTTTCAGCCTAAAGTTCCTGGTTACGTAAAGCTCCATGAGTAACGGCCACCCTTTCATACTATTATCAAATGGTCATTTTTCAATAATTAAAAAAAAGGTCAACCTAAGCTGCTGGAAATCTGAAAAGAAGCACTCAGAAGGTCTGGCAGCATCTGTGGGAGAGATAAAGAGTTCTCTGAGTCCTTTGTCAGAACTGAGAAGAGTAAGGAAGGTGATAGGTTTTGTGCAAGTGAGAAGGGGGAGACTGAGGAGAACAGAAGGGAAAGGCTGTGATAGGATGGAGTGCAAGGCAGATTGTATTACAACAGTATTCATGGTACACAACCAAACCGAGTAGTAATGGGATGTGTCATTCTTCAAATTCAAGGTCAGTCTTGAATATGATGTCCACTATAATAGCATTGTATACCTCAGTTCCAAAGTCAGACTCTCACTGTCGGACCTGGCAAACAGCGGACCTGATCTCCTGTAAAACGGTGCGAGATGGTGTTGGGAGAACATTCTGACGCCATCACGCCATCGCAGTGTACACAGATGTTGGGAGCAATTTACTGGCAGTGTTCCAATGAGATCTAATAGAATCTCGCAAGATGTCGCAATCTGATCCCTCCCACAATGTGCGCGACCCAAATTTGCAGAGTGAGCTTAAAAGCTCACTTAACTTTGCCGGTGCCAGATCTACCCAGCCCCGGGATCTACCGGCTCCGCTGAGAAGACCCAGCTGGGAACTGTTTAGCACTGGTCCCCTCAAATGGCGACCAGGGTATCAGCACTTAGAAGGGTCTTCTAATTGGAGGCCCCTGAGGGGTTGGCCTCTCAGCAGGGTTGCACCCTGGCACTGCTGATGTCTACCTGGCACCTTGGCACTGCCAGCCTGGCACCATGGCAGTGTCACCTGGGCAACCTGACAATGCCATCTGGGTGCCACCCTGACATGGATAAGGTGCCCAAGTATCACTGCCAGACTGGCAGGGGCACTGTCATGGTGTAGGCTGTCAGTGCCAAGCTGCCAGGCTGGTATTTTTGCCATGCTTGGGATTTGGCCCAGGGGTTCCCTGCTCAAGTGAGTTGAGGGGCTGGGGCATCCGGGGGTCACGTCGTGTGGGTCTAAAGATCAGGGTGCCATTTGGGCATGTCTAGTATGGAGAAGCTACATGTGGCGGCCTGACATCGAGGCTGCAATTGAAAGCGCGGGAAAGCACTACGTCCAGTGCCAATTTCAGCAGACGTTACCTGCTGTAGCTCCGTTACATCCATGGGAATGGTCATAGAATCATAGAATGTACAGTGCAGAAGGAGGCCATTCAGCCCATCGAGTCTGCACCGGCCTTTAGAAAGAGCTCCCTACTTAAACCCCACGCCTCCACCCTATCCCCTTTATCCCCGTAACCCAGTAACTCCACCTAACCTTTTTGGACACTAAGGACAGTTTAGAATGGCCAACCCACCTAACCTGCACATCTTTGGACTGTGGGAGGAAACTGGAGCATCCAGAGAAAACCCACGCAAACACAGGGGGAACGTGCAGACTCTACACAAACAGTGACTCAAGCCGGGAATCGATCTGGGACCCTGGAGCTGTGAAGCAACTGTGCTAACCACTATGCTACCGTGCAGCCCGTCGACACGGGTTAGTGTTTACGTCGACTATATGGGACTGTTTATGGGCACGATGCTTTAGTTGTTAGTGGACGCTCACTCTAAGTGGATGGAGGTGTTTAAGATGACGTCCCAAAATGCTTATGCCAACATTGAGAAGCTGCGCCAGGGTTTCACAATCCACAAGATATTAGAGGTCCTCATTTCGGACAACGGAACAGCTATTAAAGGGATAAATACGATCAACCTGCATACGACTATTGAAGTCTCTCCAACTGAGCTGCTAATGGTTGTTGTTTGAGGACCAGGTTAAACCTGGTGCTCCCAAATTTAGCAGGGAGGGTGGAGATAAGCTAGAGGAATCAGAAGAGGAAACATGGTTCATTTAAAAGTGCAGGAGCATTCAAGTTAGAGGATGCAATGTGAAGAATTTTGCTAATGAACTAAATTGGGTTCTAGGAGTTGTAGTAGCCACAACTGGGTTGGTGTCCTATGAGGTTAAAGTACAGGCCAAGATTGCAAAGAAGCATTTGGACCATCTGCATGGGCGAGAGCCATCCCAAAAGCAATTGCTACAACCAGATCCCATTGCTATTCCCAGGAAACAGAGGAAGGTGAAATAAGGCCAACAGCAACTACCACAATAGAAGAACTTCAGTCACTGAAGCTCCATCACTCTACGAGAAAGAAGTCACCTGACAGACTAAGTTATTGATGGATAGTGTAAAAGTGTTCATGTTCATTATTGTTTTGGCAATTGTGTAATTTAGATATCCCTGTGTATGAAACAGGAGTTAAAAGGGGAGGGATGTAGGGGAGGGAAGGGCGGGTGAGGTTTCTGATGGAAAAGGTGGTGACTGATCAGTGGAGCAGGTACGTCACAGTGACGGGTGCGTTGGAGAGGAGGTTGGTAGCGCTGGCAAGTGCATATGGCCACAATTGGGACGATGCGGGTTTCTTGAGTAGAGTGTTGGGTGTGGGTGACAAAGGTGGTGGCTGGACTCATGGGCGAGTGGACCCGTGGAGACTTTTACACCCAAGGGATCGTGAGTATTCGTTTTTCACCTCAGTGCACGTGTTTTTGTGTTGGCTGGAGTTAAGAGGTCAGAGTATTCGGCATTTGTGATCTTGGAACTGGAACACGCCCTGCATTGGGTGGAGGTGATTTTGGTGAAGGGGGCATCCCAGAGGCCGGGGTGGAGAATAAATGTAGGGTTACTTCTGTGACAAGATAGGGAAATTGATTGAGCGGTATGTGGGGTTTAATTGCATGGGGGAGGTCTCATGCTGGGACACTCTGAAGACGGTGGTGAGGGGGGAGGTGATCTTGATAAAGCTAAGGTGGATAGGGAGGAAAATGAAATGAAATGAAATGAAATGAAATGAAAATCGCTTATTGTCACAAGTAGGCTTCAAATGAAGTTACTGTGAAAAGCCCCTAGTCTCCACATTCCGGCACCTGTTCAGGGAGGCTGGTACGGGAATTGAACCGTGCTGCAGGCCTACCTTGATCTGCTTTCAAAGCCCTGTGCTAAACCAGCCCCTCTGCTAAACCAGAGAAGAGGAAGGAGCGCCAACAACTGAAAGAAGAGATTTTCGAGGTGGATGGGAAGTATGCGGGGAACCAGGAATCGGATATCCTGGCAAAGAGGAAAGAGTTGCAAACAAGGTTTGACCTATTGTCCATGGGGAAAACAGTACCAAGCGCGAGGTGGGCTGTCTGTGAGTACGGGGAGAAGGCAGGGCATATGTTGGCAGGTCAGTTCCATAGGGAGGCCATGGCGAGGGAGCTAGTTCGGGTGCAGGACAAGACGAGGGAATTAATAAGGTGTTTGAGGAGTTTTATAGGGATCTGTATATGTCAGAGTCACCGGAGGAGGAGCGGGAGATGAGGGAGATTTTGGGTGGGCAAGAGTATCCAAGGTTGAATCGGAGAGGACAGGGTTGGAAGAGCCAGAGGGCGAGGAGGAGGTGAAGGTAGCGATTGAGAGGATGCAGGCAGGAAAGGTGGCAGGCCCAATAGGTTTCCAGTCGAACTTTATAAAAGAATTAAGGACACGCTGGTGCCGTTGATGGTGGGAATGTTTGAGGACGCGATGGTTAAGGGTGTCTTGCCGCAAACAATGGTGGAGGCCTCCATGTTGCTGTTGCGGACAAAGATCCGGTGGAGTGTGGGTCGTATAGGCCTATTTGAATGTAGACGCCAAGCTACTGGCAAAGGTGTTGGTGTTAAGGTTGGAAGGGTGTCTCCCAAAGGTAATTTGGGAGGACTAGATGGGGTTCATAAAGGGAAGACAGTTGTCCTCGAATGTGAGGAGGTTGTTGAACGTGGTGCTTTCTACGGCAGAGGGAGGGGAGAGACAGAGGTGGTGGCGGCGTTGGATACGGGGAAGGCATCAGTCGGGTGAAGTGGAGTTATTTGATGGCAGTATTGGAGAAATTTGGGGTTGGGCTGAAGTTTGTTGCATGGGTGCAGCTGCCATATTCGGAGCCGATGACGAGTGCGTGCACAAATAAAATGAACTCAGGGTATTTTACATTGCACCGGGATATGAGACAGGGATGGCCCATGTCCCTGCTTCTGTTTGTATTGGCTATAGAGCCCTTGGCTTTGCGCTGAGGAGCTCGGGATTGTTGAAGGGGATAGTGAGGGGGGGGGTGAAGCATAGAGTGTCTTTATATGCAGATGACTTGTTGCTCTGCATATAGTCGAGCTCTTCGATGGGGAATATAATGGGGTTGGTCCAGAGAGTTGGGTCATTTTCAGAGTACAAATTGAATTTAGGGAAAAGTGAGTATTTTGTGGTCTCCCCTCCAGGAGTGGGAGTGGGAGTGGGGTGGCTGCCATTTCGCCTGGTGGCGAATCATTTTAGGTATTTGGTGGTGTAGGTGGTCCGGGATTGGGTAGGGCTTCGGAAGTACAACTTCACTAGCTTGGTGGGGAGGGTGAAGGCTTATCTGCTGAGGTGGGACGATCTCCCTCTGTCGTTGGTGGCCTGGGTGCAGGCTGTAAAGCTAAATGTTTTACCATGGTTCCTGTTCTTGTTTCGATGCCTGCCGGTACTTTTGTCCAAGGCATTTTTTAGGGGGGTGGAGCTTGTTTGTTTGGGTGGAGAAGGAGAAGGTGGCTGGGATTAGGAAGGTGACATTGCAGAGGGGATGGCAGGCGGGGGGGTGGGGGCACGGGGGGGGGGGGGGGGGGGGGGGGGGGGGGTAGGATAGTGGTTAGGCCTCCCAAATTTGTTGTACCATTATTGGGCAGCAAATGCAGTGAAGGTTCGGGATTGGAACACGGAGGGTGATGCATTGTTCGTGAGGATGGAGGTGGGCTCTTGCAGGGGGTCAGCGTTGTGGGAGCTGGCAATGCCGCTGCTCCCGATGGCAGGGGGGGGGGGGGGGGGGTGTATACATTGAGTCCAGTGGTGATGGCCACGTTGAAGATCTGGAGGCAGTTTAGACAGCATTTTAGATTGGGTACTGGGTCGTGGGTGGGGATGCCGATCAGGGGGAATCATGGGTTCAAGCCGGGGAGGATGGATGCAAAGTTTCAGGGATGGGAAGAGAGACGATTAAGGAAATGAAGGATTTGTTTCTGGGAGGGAAAATTGCGTGTTTGGAAGAGTTAGTCGAGAAATTTGGGCTGGCGCAGGGTGAAAGCTTGTGGTATATGCTGGTGTGGGTGGTGCTGGAAGAGGGTCTGTGGTGCGAGGTGCTGCGGAGGGTAAATGCCTCAGCTTCATGTGCGAGGCTGGGGCTGATACAGCTGAAGGCGCACCTCACAAAGTCGAGGTTGAGCCGGCTGTTCGAAGGGGTGGAGGATGTCTGTGAGCAATGTGGATAGGGCCCTGCGAATCATTTTTGGAGGACAGTGTTCAGCATGATATTGGGGGTTTTACATGTGGACATGGAGCCCAATTGCCCAGAAGCCATATTCGGGGTGTCGGACCGGCCAGAGCAGCAGGTGGGAGCAGGGGCAGATGTTTTAGCTTTCGCCTCGCTGATTGCACGGGTCTTGTTCGGGTGGGGGTCAGCTTCACCACCCTGTGCCTCGGCATGTCGGGGAGTCCTGCTGCAGTTTCTGACCCTGGAAAAGGGTTTGCTCTGACTGGGGTGAGTGATGGGTTCAACAATTGTTGGAGTCTGTTCATCATGTATTTTCGGGAGTTGGTTACCAATGACTGATTTCTTTAAAATATTTTTATTCCAGGCTTGTCAACAAAATATATACAAAAAAATCAAAAGGACCATCAAAGAACACAAAGGACCATCACAACAACCCCATCCCTCCAGCTCCTTTGCACCAACTCCTACCATGTCCAGCCTTCCCCCCTTTTTAACCCCCTTTACCCCCACAAAACCACCCCCCCCCCCCCTTCCCTGACCCATCAATTCTCCTTGAAGAAATCGCTGAATGGTTTCCACCAGTGAGTGAACCCTTCTACCGACCTCAATCTTGGACATGCCCAGGACATGTGGACGTGATTCGAGCCCCCCCCCCCCCCCCCCCCCCCACACCCCGCACACAACTATCCTCCATCCTCTCAAAAAACCCGCTCATCTCGCCAACGTCATTTGGGCCCCATGCACCACTTTAAACTGGATGAGGCTTCACCTTGCACATGACAAGGACACATTCACCCTCCGCAAAGCCTCAGCCTATGTTCCAGCCCCCAGCCCCTCCCACCTCATCCTCACACTTGCACTTAACATCTTCCACCCGGGCCCCCTTCCATTTCAGCTTATTGTAATTATCCAAAACCTTCCCCTCCCCTATTTCGTCCTCCGACAGAAACTTATCTTGCAGCACCAGAGGCAGCAACTCTGGAAAGGCGGCACCTCTCTTACGAAAAAACAAACTTGCAGTAACGGAACCCTATCCCCTTAGGCAACTCAAACAATTCCTCCAATTCCTCCAGCCCCACAAATGTGCTCCCAATAAACAGGTCCTGAAATACTCAATCCCTGCTTGCCGCCACCCCCGGAACCTCACATCCAGTTTCGCCGGCACAAACCTATGGTTATCGCAAATAGGCGCCCACAACGACATGCCCTCCAAGCCCAAGTGCTGCCTACACCCTTATAGTCCACTGAATAGGCCAGCAATAATGGCAGAGGCGCCAACAACAAAGCCCTCAAGCACGTCCCCCAACACAATGCCGCCTCCACCCATCCCCACACCGACTTCTCTTCCATAGCCCATCTACTGTTGAGGGAGGGGGCGGTGGGAGGGCTGGGGGTTTTGGAGGGGATGTTTTGTATTGTAAAACTGTTCAAAATTTGTTGGCTAAAAATACTTTAAAAAAGGTCTATTTAAAACCACTCTGTAAATAGTTGTTTATACTTGGAATAAAATGTTTTTTTTATAAGCCAACTGGTGGAGCCCATTCTTGAAGTTATTGCACCTGGCATTCTCGTTTCCTGATGGCAGTTTCAATCTGGCACCAATTCAAGGGGATGTTTTGGTGCATGGTAACGGCATTAGTAGTGCCCGATCGAATGTCAAAGGCAGATGGGTTAGAGTCTCTCCTGATGGAGTTGGCCATTACTTGGCACATGTGTGACACAAATGTTACTTGCAACTTAAGGATATTATACAGGTCTTGCTGCAATATTGATATAGTATCTGAGGGGTTGGGAATAGTACTAAACATTGTGCAATCAACAGAAAACATGACTTCTGAGCTTATGATGGAAGGAAGGTCTTTGATGATCTATTGTCAACGTGTCAGACTACACCCTTCAACCAGACGAAATTGAAGTCTTTAGCAGAGGGCTCAATTCCTGCACCACCACCAAAATGGACCCAATCAGTCTCGCGGCAGATGCGGAGGGATTCATCGGGCGAATGAGGCTCCGGGAGTTCTTCCATAGACCACAAGAGGCTGACAGCGAACCCAATGAGACAACCAATGAACCAGAACAGCAGACCGAGTGATCTGCGGTGCGGCAACCGAAGAGGGAAGAGTCGAATTGGACCTCTCCAAATGGCCGCTGCCCTAGACTCGACATGTATGCTCAAGCCGTCAGGAGTCGCGTGAATGCCAGACTCATCAATCGCATTCACAAGGCAGCTCCGAACGTCACCCAAGCACAACGCAACGCCATCCGCACTCTCAAGACCAACCGCAACATCGTCAGCAAACCAGCAGACAAAGGAGAGGCCACTTGTCATACTGAACAGAACGGACTACTGCAAAGAAGTATACTGACAACTCAACAACCAGGGACACTACAGACAGTTATCCTGCAGATCCGATCAAGGAACACATCCGCCAACTCAACAGACTGATCAAGACCTTGGATCCAGACCTTCAGAGCACCCTACGTGCTCTCATCCCACGTACTCCCCACATTGGAGATCTCTACTGCCTCCCAAAAATACACAAGGCCAACACACAAGGCTGTCCTATCGTAGCAGGCAATGGGACCCTGTGTGAGAACCTCTCTGGCTACATCGAGGGCATCCTGAAACCTATCGTGCAAGGAACACCCAGCTTCTGCCACAATACGACGGACTTCAGAAACTCAGCATCCCATGGACCAGTTGAACCAGGAACATTCCTCGTCACAATGGACGTCTCAGCACTCTACACCAGCATCCCCCATGGCGACGGCACTGCTGCAACAGCCTCAGTACTCTACACCGACAACTGCCAATCTCCAGATGCAATTCTGCAACTCATCCGCTTCATTCTGGATCACGTCTTCACCTTCGACCACAAGATCTTCATCCAGACAAACAGAACAGCCATGGGGAGTAAATTCGCACCTCAATATGCCAACATCTTCATGCACAAGTTTAACCAAGATCTCATCACCGTACAGGATCTTCAACCGAAGTTATACACCAGATACATCGATGACATTTTTTTCCTTTGGACCCACAGCGAAGAATCACTGAAACGACTACATGATGACATAAGTTCCATCCCACCATCAGACTAACCATGGACTACTCTCCAAAATCGGTTGCATTCTTGGACCCACTCATCTCCATCAAGGAAGGTCACCTCAGCACTTCACTTTACCGCAAGCCCACGGATAACCTCATGATGCTCAACTTCTCCAGCTTCCACCCTAAACAGATTAAAGAAGCCATCCCCTATGGACAAGCTCTCGGTATACACAGGATCTGCTCAGATGAGGAGGAGCATAACAGACATCTACAGACACTGAAAGATGCCCTTGTACAATCGGGATATGGCGCTCGACTCATCGACCGACAGTTCCAACGTGCCACAGCAGAAAACCGCACCGACTGCGTCAGAAGACAAACACGGGACACAACCGACAGAGTACCTTTTGTTGTCCAGTGCTTCCCCGGAGTGGGGAAGCTATAACATCTTCTTCACAGCCTTCAACACATCATCGATGAAGACGAACATCTTGCCAAAGTCATCCCCATACCCCGACTACTTTCCTTCAAACAACTGCGCAACCTCAAATAAAACCATTGTTTGCAGCAAACTGCCCAGCCTTCAGAACAGCGACCATGGCACCACACAACCCTGCCGTGGCAATTTTTGCAAGACGTGCCAGATCATCAACATGGGTACCACCATTACATGTGAGAACACCACCCACTGGGTACGCAGTACATACTCGTGCAACTTGGCCAATGTTGTCTACCACGTACGCTGCAGGAAAGGATGTCCCGAAGCGTGGTACATTGGTGAGACCATGCAGACCGTGCGACAATGGATGAACGGACATCGCGCGACAATCGCCAGGCAGGAATGTTCCCTTCCAGTCGGGGAACACTTCAGCAGTCGAGGGCATTCAGCCTCTGATCTTCGGTTAAGTGTTCTCCAAGGCGGCCTTCAGGATCGCCGAGCAGAAATTTATAGCCAAGTTACGCACACATGAGTACGGCCTCAACCGGGACCTTGGATTCATGTCGCATTACATTCACCCCCCCCCTCACCATCTGGCCTGAGCTTGCGAAATCCTACCAACTGTCCTGGCTTGAGACAATTCGCACCTCTTTAACCTGGGGTTACCCCTCTCTCAGAGGAAGGAGCAGTGCTCCAAAAGTTAGTGATTTGAAATAAACCTGTTGGACTTTAACCTGGCGTTGTAAGACTGCTTTCTTTGATGAAGCAGTTGAAGATGGTTGGGCCCAGGACACGATCCTGAGGAACTCCTGCAGCGATGTCCCAGGGCTGAACTCATTGACTTCCAACAACCACAACCATTTTCCTTTGTGCTACGTATAACTCATTGAGCCGAATGACCTCCTTCTGCACGGTAAATTCTATGATTCTAAGTGAACCAAGCCGTCAGGAATTTGACCCATCGGAGGCGGAGAATTGCGGAAGCCCCAGGGAATACCGGGTCGGGCCCGCTAATGATATGCAAACAGTGTTTGCTGTACGTGCATTCTGCAACGCATTGACACCGCTGCCGAGGTGTTGGAGCATTGCGATTTGCCGTCAAATCAGCACCTGCCGTGATTTCAACATTGGAACGAATCTCCTTCCAATCGCCTTTCTCAATTTTGGCGTCGGCTAATGCTAGATCTTTTTTTAAAATATGTTTATTAAAAAAATGTCATAATAAACACAATTATATAAAACAATTAACCAAAGTTACATAATAAAGGAATGAAACTAAAAAGCAAAAGCACACATTAACTTAACCCCAAAAAACTAAACTAAACCCCCTAACAGCTGACATTGACTAGTTCCTCAAGAAAGGAAATGAATAGCTGTCATTTTCAGTAGAACCCTTCTATCAACTCTCTAATGGTGTACTTAACCTTCTCCAAATGTAGAAAAAGCATCAGCTCTCCCAGCCAAGCCAAGGCACTAGACGCAGTAGGAGACCACCAACTAAGTAGAACTCGTCTCCGGGCTATCAGCGAGGTAAAAGTGAGGACATCCGCCTTCGCCCCCGACTGAAGCACCTGCGAGTCTGACACCCCATAAATGTCCACCAGCAGACATGAATCCAAATCCACATTGAGTATTTCCGACATGGTGTTGTAGAAAGAGGTTCAGAAGCTTACCAACTTGGGACAGGAATAATACATATGAGTGTGGTTAGCTGGACCCCGAGAGCAATGCTCACACTTGTCTTCCCCCCCCCCCCCCACCCACCAGGGAAAAAATCCACTAATTCTGGCTTTAGTCAATGCGCCTGTGCACCACCTTGTATTGTGTCAGACGTAGCCGAGCACATGAAGATGTTGAGTTGACCCTGTGAAGGGCCTCACACCATACCTCATCTTCCAGAATGGGACCCAACTCACCCTCCCATTTCACCCTCACCTCACTCAATGGAGCTGACTCTGCTGAGAGGTTATGGCCGTATTTGCTCAAAATAGTCATAGAGCCATAGAATCCCTACAAAGCAGAAGAGGCAATTCAGCCCATCGAGTCTGCACTGGCCCTCTGAAAAACCATTCTACCCAAGCCCACTCACTCGCACTATCCCAATAATAATAATAATTTTATTGTCGCAAGTAGGCTTACATTGCAATGAAGTTAGTGTGAAAAGCCCACATTCCGGCGCCTGTTAGGTACACTGAGGGAGAATGTTCAGAATTACCTAAAAGCATATCTTTCGGGACTAGTGAGAGGAAACTGGAGTACCCGCAGGAAATCCACACGCAGACACGGGGAGAATGTGCAGACTCTGCACAGACAGTGATCCAGCCGGGAATCGAACCTGGGACCCTGGCGCTGTAAAGCCACAGTGCTAGCCACTGTGCTACTATGATACCCCTTGACCTAACCTACACATGTTTGGACATGAAGGGACATTTTAACATGGCATGGGGAGAAAGTGCAAACTCCACACAGTTAACCAAGGCCGGAATCAAACCTGGGTCCTTGGTGCCATGAGGCAACAGTGCTAACCAGTGTGCCACCATGCCCCCTCATAAGACCCCCTACCAGACCCGGCCAAAGATAAAAAGAGGGTGGTAACAAGGGGAAGTGTGTTGTTCTTTGTGATTCTAGTTGTCAGGATAGATGTTGTAGTGTTCGCAAAGACCACAGAAGCTATGTTCATTAACAAAGCTAACATTTATTTACACTATTTATTAAAGCTCGACCACTTACTCCTATAGTAAACACTAATCTTGTGATCTACACTTAACTGACACTGGTCTCTACACTCTATCTATAACTTTACTGTCCTCTCTATCACTGCTCTCTTCTAGCTCTCCTCCAGCTCACCCAGAAGCCTGTAAATCAGTGCTTTATATAGTTCTGCATTTAGCTCCATCTAGTGGTTAATTATGATATGACATTAACCCTTTGCATTCTGAACATTTCCCATAATGTCACATCCCCCTTTCTTTGATAAAAATGTTTGAAATTCTTTCTAACAATTTTTTTACATACATTGTTGAGAATATCATAATTGGAATCACAGAGTTGCAGTCCTTAGTGTTTTACAAGATTAGTCGATTTGCTGGTTTCTTGTTCTTTTTGCCCTTCTCAATTCACTTGCAGTATCATTGGCATTGTCTCTTGTCTGTTCCATATGTGTATTCGATAACAACGCTGGTAAGTCAATGTTACAGAACATGGGGCCAGATTCTCCGATTCTGAGTCTAAGTGCACAGGCACCGTGGCGTTTTACGTGGACAAAATCGGCGGCGCACACTCACCGAGGCTGTGACCAGTGAGGGCTAGTAGCCGGGCCTCATAAAATTCCCGATCTCCACGAAATAAACAGCCGGAGAATTGCGGGGTCCGTGGGTATACATGCGCATAGAGATGACCTGCAGCGGTTGCGCGCAGACCCGGCCTGCCAGACAGTGCCCCCCGGACACTCCCTCACCACCCCCTGGCCACCCCTGACCAGTCTTCTTAGCCCTCACCGAGGCCCAGCCGGCCAGCAACACGGCTCCCGCCCAACTGTGGCGGTGCTGGACAACAGTCCGCAGGCGCCACACCGGCATACCGCATGGTTGGGACCACACATCAACTGCGCGGTCGTGAACTCGGCCAATCGGGGGCGGAGCATCGGGGGTGGGCCTTCAGGTGACATCAGCATGCCTGTCATAGTATGCTTTTTGCTCGCTTTGCTGGTGCTTCATTCTTTCAATAGTTAACTGCTCATCCCTGTTTGGAATTGTTATGGCAGGAAATGTTATACAAACCTTCCTTTCCATGAGCATCTGGGCAGGCGACAATCCTGACGATAAAGCCCTGTAGCTTAACAGTGCTAGCTACAAATCCTTTTAATCATATTTTTGAACACTTGTTTCACTATTCTGACTCCTTTCTCTGTCTTCCCATTAGATTGAGGATACAATAGTAGAAATTGCTTATTGTCACAAGTAGGCTTCAATGAAGTTACTGTGAAAAGCCTGTGGTCGCCAGATTCCGGCGCCTGTTCATTGAAGCCTACTGCCGGCCTTGTTCTGCATTACAAGCCAGCTGTTTAGCCAACTGTGCTAAATCAGCCCCTACAATGGACTGGAGGTAACATGTTGGAAGTTGTATGTTTCTGCAAATGGCAGCCATTCCCAACTACTGAAACAGGGTCCATTATCCATCACTTTTACTGGAATTCCGTGTCGAGCAAATACAGACTTCACGCTCTTATCACTGAGTGAGCAGTCAAACCTAACAATGTTATGACTTCAGGATATTTAGAATAGTAATCAATGAAGATGAAATAATCATCCCCTCTGAAATTGAACAGGTCCATTCCTACCTTTGACCATGAGTTTCTGATGAACTCACTTGCTACAAAGGTTTCTTTACACTGGGATGGTTGATGTGTTTGACAGACACTACACTCTTGCACGTAGTTGTCAACATCTCTGTAGATACCCGGTCAATATACTGACTACCTGGCACGTATTCGATACTTCTCTATCCCTTGATGCCCTTCATGTATCCTTTCCAGAATACATCTTCGTAGGCAGGACGGTATTATAATTCTGTCTCCTTTCAACAGGAATCCATTTATAACAGTCAGGTCAGCCTTGATACTTTGAAAACTGTTGCAACTGCCATTAGGCCATCCTTCTCTTAGGTTTTTGATCACCCTTTGAAGTATCTTTTTCAGTTTCGTCCCGTATTAACTTTAGCTTTGTATCAGGCACAGGTAACATGTCTGCAACAAATGCAGCATGTGCTTCCACATTGAATACTACTTCTGATGCGTTCTGATCATTGTAACCCATAGTTCTTGGCAATGCATCTGCAAAAACTAGTTCTTTGCCCTCAGCTTCATACTGAGATGTGTTGGCAGTCTGATTCCTTTGTACCAAATTTAATTTAATGCATGCCTCTGCTCCAATTAGTGATGATTTTGTATCATTCACAATTTCAAAGTCCAATGGCACACAGATGTCACCATTCTGTACCGTGACGCAGCAGAACCCTTTTGTCAGTATTGCATTCCATTGTAGTCTGTCAACCTACAGTTTGATTTTTTAATTTGCGGTATCTCATGCACTTGTCTGAAATCTGCCTCTGTGATTAAATTTGTATGTGCACCCATTTCAGCTTGAATGTAACATCAGACCCATTAATATTTAGTGTTACGTCCAATCGTTAATTAAATCGGAGAGTTGAAATATTGTTCTATCATCAGTGTCCAGTGCATTAGCTCTGGTTATCACTTCTACCATGAAGTTATCCTGCAGAGTAAACTTAAGAGGAATCATTATTTGAAGTAAGAAATTCTTCATGTCCTTCATTTTGTATACTCTGAACCTTTTTATGTGTATAGAATGATTTTTTTTGCCGGTATCGCTGAAGTAAAACGACTTTGTGAGGCAAAATGATTGAACTTGCTGCAGGACAATTTTCTCTATAGTGGGTGTTGCCACAGCATGAGCACGTCATCATGTTGGTGACGTCATGCGCAAACTTCTCATGCGCATGTGCAGAACGGGTCGACTTCCGGGTCGCATTGTTTTTTCAAACGCACCTGTGCAAAACGGCCGCCTCTGCAGCACACTGTTTTTGTAGCTGCGCCACCGATTCAATGGCGTCAGCCCCTTTCCCGAGTTTGTGCCTGTTTCTTTAGCCCTGAACTCTGCATGTTCGTTTGTGGATTGCTCACTGGCCTTGCAAAGATTTATGGCTTCTTCTAACGGCAAAATAAGTCTCCTTAGTAATCTTTCTCGCAATCACTCATCATATATACCAAACACTATTTGATCCCGCAACATCAAATCTGCAATGGAGGAAAAATTACAGGACTGTGCTCTCAGCCTTAAATCATTGAAAAACAAATCTACCAATTACCCTTCAAGCTGCAGTCTTTTTCTGAACATGGATCGTTTGTATGTTGCATTGACTTGCGCTTTGTAATGCACATCAAATTTGTCCACGACCCATTCAAATTTTGTTTTATACTCAATGTCTGTGAATCCAAAATAATTAAATAATTCTAATGCCTGCAGTCCTGCCAAATTGAGGAGGAGCAGGATTTTTTGTTAATCAGGAGCTGATTGTAACGTGGAGGCAGATAAAAAAACTTCAATTTACTGTTTGACATTTTTCCAGTTTAGACTTAGTTTACTGGTCGTCCTGGAGTGTTCTGGCTTTTTCAGACCTTCCATCTTACGATCAGTAGCTTTTGCTGTCTCTGAGATCTGTGGAGCGGCTTGATTGTTCTTCTTTTTCTTGGAACCTAAACTCACTTTCTCATTTATTTACACTACTTAGTAAAGCTCGACCACTTACTCCTATAGTAAACAATAATCTAGTCATCTACAATCTACACTCAACTAACACTCGTCTCGACACTCTAATTATATCTATCACTGCTCTCTCTAGCTCTCCTCCAGCTCTTCCCAGAAGACTGTGAGTCAGTGCTTTATATCGTTCTGCATCTAACTCCATCTAGTGGTTAATTATGATATGACATTAACCCTTTGTATTCTGAACATTTTATAATAATAATATTTATTATCTTTATTGTCACAAGTATGCTTACATTAACACCGCAATGAAGTTACTGTGAAAAGCCCCGAGTCGCCACATTCCAGCGCCTATTCAGGTACACTGAGGGAGAATTCAGAATGTCCAAATTACCTAACAGCACGTCTTTCGAGACTTGTGGGAGGAAACCGGAGCACCCAGAGGAAACCCTTGCAGACACAGGGAGAACGTGCAGACTCCGCATAGACAGTTACCCAAGCCAGGAATCGAACCTGGGACCCTGGAGTTGTGAAGCAACTGTGATAACCACTGTGCTACCATGCCACCCCATGGCATTTTCCATAATGTCACAGAAAAGAGGGAAATGCCTTGCTTGAAAAACCGTAAATCGGAAAGTATCCGAAAAGGCTGGAGCCGGGCAGTTGGAATTTCTCCGCCAGCTCCTCAAAACTGGCAAACCTCCCCTCCACAAACAAATCTCCGAACCTCTCTAACACCTTCCCCGTCCATGACTTAAACATTGAGTCCAAACCCACTGGCTGGAAAAAGTGGTTATTGCAGGCGGGGGATAGTGAAGACAAGGAACAGAGCTTAAATTGTTGCCTGAACTGCTTTCAGATTCTCAGGGTGGACACCACCATTGGATTCAGGGAAAATCTTACCGGAGCAAAAGGAATCAATGCGGTTACTATTGCACCGAGGCTAGAAACCACGCAGGAGCTCACCTCCATTTGTCCCCACACGGAACCAGGATTACTGATGCACATCAATACCTTCAAGATATTGGCCACCCAAGGGGAAAACAATAAATTGGGGAGAACCAAGCCCCTGTGTTGCCTATATCTTATCCGCCCAAACACAGGAGGACATTAATTTATTGACTTTGAGAAAAAAGGACTTAGGGAGTAAAATGGGGAGACATTCAAACGGAAATAAAAATCTCGGGAGTAATAGAATCAACCAGACTAGTGTAATTTAATTTAAGAAGCGAGGCAATTGTGGGCCACCTGGACCCCCAGATAATGGAAGGTAATCTTGGCAAGACGAAAAGGTAGCATCCCAATTGGGTTCTCCTCCCTGTGGGCTTGACCGGGAAAGCATTCACTTTTGTCCAAGTTCAACCTCTATCCAGAAAAGAAGCCAAAACTCCCAAGCAGCTTCATTATCTCGTCCAGAGAGGGTACTGGGTCCGTAATATAGAGACGTAGGTCATCCACGTAGAGGGACACCTGATGCTCAACCCCTCCCTGATTTAACCCTCTCCACTTAACAGAGGACCTCAGCGCTACAGCAAACAATTCAATTGCTAAAGCAAACAGAAGCGGAGACAGTGGTGACCCTCTTGTCCCCTATTCAACGGAAAGTAGCCAGAGTACAGAGCATTCATACGTACATGAGCAGTGGGGGCCCTACACAGTAGTCGAATCCAGGAGACAAACTTGTGCACAAATCCGAACCTCCCAAGAATCTCAAACAAATATTCCCATTCCGCTCTATTAAACGCCTTTTTTGGCACCTAGGGAAACAATCATCTCTGGTTCGGGCACCAAGAGGGGAATAGGACAAAGTTCAAAAGCCTGTTTGACCCTCCGAGATCACCTGTGGGAGACAGGGCTCCAGCTGCAGCACCAGCACTTTGGCAAGTAACTTAATATCCACATTTTAAAAGTGATATAGGTCGATATGACCCACACTCTGTTGGGTCTTTGTCTTTTTTGAGATTCAAGGAGATAGAGGCCTGTGTGAGCTTAGAAGGCAACAAATGCCGGGATAAGGAATCATTAAACATATTCAGATTTAAAGGTACCAACTGCTTCGTAAACCTCTCATAAAATTCAATGGGGAAGCCGTTTTTTACCAGTCTGCATCAACCATGCATTTCATGATTTCCTCTGGGCCCAACAGGGATTACAACTCCTTGTTCCTCTCCCCCTTCACAGCTGGGATGGATAAGCTGTCCAAAAGGTCAGTCATGACCAATCCCTCAGGCCGAGGCTCCGATCTACAGAGACCCCGATAGAACGATTCAAGAGCCCCATTAACCTGAGGAGGGGGCGGAAGCTAGACTGCCGCTCAAGTTATGAGCCTGTACCATCGCCCTGGAAGCTGATTGTTGCTTCAGCTGGTGAGCTCAGAGGCAACGGGCCTTCTCCCCATAATCATAAAACATGCCCCCTGAACATTGCAGCTGGCCCACCGCTCTGTTTGTTGTCAATAGCTCCAATTATGTCTGCAGCTTTTTCCAATTTGCCAAAGCTTCACAGGTAGGGCAAGTGAGTACTGGTGGTCCACCTCAAGAATGGAGTCCACCAGCCTATGCTGCTCCGTCCTCGCTGTCTCCACCATGTGCACTTTGTAGGAGATAATCTCCCCCCTAAGGGCCACCTTAAAGACTTCCCACAGCGTAGAAGGTAGATTGACTCACTTTTATAACATTTTATATATTCCCCAATGGCAGTGGACATGTGTTCACAAAATGTCTTGTCCGCTAATAATATTGTGTCCAACGTCCATGGCGGACGCTGGGAGGACCTCACTCAAGTGCCAAATCAGCAAAGTGTGGGCTTGGCCCAAAATAACAATTGCTGAGTAACTAGCCACCATCACAGAAGGGAGGAGAGACCTATTCACACAAAAAAAATCAATCCGCAAATACATCTGATCGGCATGTGAGAAAAATGAAAAATCGTTATCACCTGGGTGCAAAAAGCACTGAGGATTTACCTCGCACCCCCCTTTCTGTTCCATGGAAAACAACAAAGCTCTGGCCACCCCTGATGGAGTCAGGGCTTTGAGTTTGGAGCGAACCAGACTAGTGTACAGAATTCAATTTTAGTCACCACCCAAAATAAGCTGGCACAAATCCTAATTGGGGAGGGAGGCCAGCAGATTATTAATAAAATTTGCATTGTCCTAGTTTGGAGCATAGCTATTAACCAGGAACACAGGACCTCCCATTAGAGAACCACAGACAATAACATGTCTACTATTTGGGGTCGGTCAAGATCTTAGTGGCAGAAAATGGAACCCTTTTATTAATTAATATTGCCAAGGCAGCACAGTGGCACAGTGGTTAGCACTGCTGCCTTACGGCGCCGAGGTCCCAGGTTCGATCCTGGCTCTGGGTCACTGTCTGTGTGGAGTTTGCACATTCGCCCTATGTTTGCGTGGGTTTCACCCCCACAACCCAAAGATATGCAGGGTAGGTGGATTGGCCACACTAACTTGTCCCTTAATTGGCAAAAAAAATTAATTTATAATTAATTAATATTGCCGCACCCCAGGCCCTGCCATCGAAGCACAAATTGATGACTTTCCCACCCACCCCTTCCGCAGCCTTGCCTGGTGTCTGAGCTGCAAACGAGTCTCTTGTAAAAGGTCTTAAGGTGAGCAAATACACTCGACCTTTTCGCTGGACCATTCAACCTCCTGACATTCCAGGTGATCAAATGAATTGGGATGTCCCACCACCCCTCTCCCTTTCAACCCAGAGCCAGCCATTTCTACCAAGAGAGATTGCCCAACAGATACGTAACAGGTACAGCAACAGGCCAACTCAAGATGGCCGCCAAACCAAATCACAAGCTTAAACAAAGAAAAATCTGCAGGCAACATCAGCAGACTACCCCCCCCCCCCCCCCCCCCCCCCGACCTTGTCTTTGCCCTCGGATATTACCACACACAAATATGCATACAAATAAAAACAAGGTGATCGTAAACAATAAAAACTTACTTCTAACAAACCTAAACCAAACAAAACAAGAACTCCAAGTTCATTATCTAAAAAACTACTATCAGGAGCTGCAGTCAACCCTTCAACACAGCTCCCATTAGCTAACTCTTAGGTTAACAAGGAGGCTCTCAACCAGAGTGAAGAAAAATGGTTACAAATAACAAAATACTAAAACCCCATCACCTATTGCACTCCAACAGTGAGCTATATATTCTCATAACAATCAGAACAGAACGCCAGATGAAAATAAACCCCAAATCTAAGCCCAAACTGTAAAAGTTCATGAACAGGAAAATGCCAAGATCAACATGCAACCCCAACAATTTACCATACCTGTCCCCAACACCCAAAAAACTCAATCACACCGTGCCCAACTCGAGCTTCTTAACAAAGGATCTACCTCTCCCGGCGCATCAAATAAATAGTCCTGTCCCTCAAAACTCACTTTTAGCTGCAATGGGTTCACCAATCTGAATTGGACTTTACATTTGTACATGGTGGCCTTGGCTTTGTTGAATGCATCCCTCTTCTTTGCCATCTCTGCTCCCATGTCTTTTTTAAACCTGAAGATGTGGCCTTCCCTCACCCTTCTCAGAACCCACTCTTTCTCTTTGAAGCTCTGGAACATCACTATTATCCACATGTGGTAGATCCTCAGCACGAGGCCTCTGCCAGAGTGTACGATAGGCTCGATCCAACTCACGAGGGGATGGGAATCCATCCTCTCTCACCATCTTCCTGAACATCTCTGCAAAGTACTCCATGGGCATTGGGCCTTCAATCCCTTCTGGCAGCCCCACAATTCAAACGCTTTGCCTCCTGGACCGATTCTCTAAATCATTTACCTTGGCCTTCTGCGATTTATTCTGTTCATCCATCAAAGACATCTCCTCTTCCAGTGAGGCAATCTGATCACTATGTCTCAAAAGGGCCATTTCCATGTCTTTTATCATGGTTCCATGGCTTTCACGGTTTTGTTGGTCTTCTCCAGAACGACTCAGATGGGTGCCATAGATTTCCACAGATCCCCAACACAACCTGACAGTGTTTATCAAATTCTTTTGCCACTCAAAAGCACCTTGGCCGTTAGTGGAGTGGCCAGAGACCCAAAGGCTGCCTTCGCCATTTTATCTGCTGACAAGCTCTGAGAGGCCTCCGATTCCGTCAACAAACCTCTACTGTCTGTCTTTTATTCCCTGACCTTTCTGGGTAATTCACCGATATAGGATCCTTATCCCAATAATTATGTGGGTTTTCAAAAGAAAATACCCTCTGAAACTAAGAGAAAAGGGCAAAGAGTGCAGTACTCTAGTGGGAGCCACTTCATCCTTGTTTTCTCCGACATAGGGGCAGCACGGTAGCATTGTGGATAGCACAATCGCTTCACAGCTCCAGGGTCCCAGGTTCGATTCCGGCTTGGGTCACTGTCTGTGCGGAGTCTGCACATCCTCCCCGTGTGTGCGCGGGTTTCCTCCGGGTGCTCCGGTTTCCTCCCACAGTCCAAAGATGTGCAGGTTTGGTGGATTGGCCATGATAAATTGCCCTTAGTGTCCAAAATTGCCCTTAGTGTTGGGAGGGGTTACTGAGTTATGGGGTTACTGGGTTATGGGGATAGGGTGGAGTTGTTGACATTAGGTAGGGTGCTCTTTCCAAGAGCCGGTGCAGACTCGATGGGCTGAATGGCCTCCTTCTGCACTGTAAATTCTATGAAATAATAACGCCACCAGAAGTCCAGACCTTAGATCTGATCCATTGGTTGTGGAATTGTTTAACTCTGTCTATCACTTTCTGCTTATGTTGTTTGGCACGAGTTGTATCTTCACCAGATCGATACCTCATTTTTAGGTATGTCTGGCATTCCCTCCTGTAGTTTTCCTTGAACCAGGGTTGATCCCCTAGCTTTGTGGGAATGGTTAGAGTGGGGGATATGCTGGGCCTTGAGGCTACGGATTGTGGCTGAGTACAATTCTGCTGTTGCTGATGGACTCATGGATGCCCGGTTTTGAGTTGCTAAATCTGTTCAAAATCTATCCTATTTAACACGGTGGTAGTGCCACACAACATAATGGAGGGTATCCTCATTTAAAGGTGGGGCTTTGACCATAAGGACTATGCGGTGGTCACTATTAAAAATATTAAGATGAACAGATGTATCTGTGGCAGGTATAACGGTGAGGATGAGGTCAAGTTTGCTTTTCTCTCTTTTTGGTTCCCCTACCACTTGCCATAAACCCAGTCTAGAAGTTATATCCTTTAGGGCTGAGTCCAAAACACTCTTGGTGATGGACATTGAGGTCCCCCACCCAGTGTACATTCTGCACCTTTGGCACACTCAGTGCTTCTTCTAACTTGTGTTCAACATGGAGGAGTACTGATTCATCAGTTGTGGGGTCACAGTAGGTGATGACCAGTAGGAGGTTTCCTTTCCCATGTTTGATGCCATGCAATTTCATGAAGTTTGGAGTCAATGTGAATGATTCCCAAGGGCAACTCCCTCCAAGCTGCATACCACCATGCTGCTAGCTCTGATTGTCTGTCCTGGGGGTGGGATAGGACCTACCCAGAATGGTGATGGTAATATCTGGGACTTTGTCAGTAAGGCATGATTCTGTGAGTATGGCCATATCAGTCTGTTGCTTGACTGCTCTGAGGGACAGTCTCCAAATTTTGGCAAAGACCCCTCGATCTTAGTAAGGAGGACGTTGCAGAGTCGACAGGGCTGGTTTTGCCGTTGTCATTTCCAGTGCCCAAGTCAATGCCGAGTGGTCCTTTTTGACTTTGCAGTAGTTTGATACAACTGAGTGGTTTGCTAGTCCATTTCAGAGGGTATTTAAGAGTCAACCATATTGCCCTGGCTCTGGAGTCACGTAGGCCAGACTAAGTAAGCATGGCAGATTTCCTTCCTGAAAGGACATCCGTGAACTAGGTGGTTTTTTATGACAATTGACTATAGTGTCACGGTCACCATTACTCAGACAATGTTTTAATTTTAGATTTATTCATTTAATTCAAATTACAGCATCTGTATATCCAATCATTCATTCAAACCCATCCCCCCCGAAGGAAATCAGCTATTTCTGATAGGTAAAAGGCCATTTTAATGTAAATATTAAAGCCCAGTCTTTAAAACCCATTTTAAAATAAGGATTTCAGTATTCATAACCTTAGGTCATGACAAAACACATAACATGAACAGAGGTACAGAACTTGACAAACGAGTTGAAGATAAATGCAACATTTTTACTGACAATATGATCTGACTATTGTTCTAATGAACAGATTTCAAAATTAGTTTCATATAAAGAAACGAGCTGTACTAGTAATCAGATCAAGTTCGAAATAAGCACCATAGCAATATGAAGCCACCATTGTTCAGAATAGGATTGCTCTTATCATGCGGGGCGCAGTGGTTGCTGGTTAAGTGTTTTATTTTTACCTGTATTTAAGTTGGACGGTTCCGAAACCCAAGACACTACACTTGTAGTGCCCCCTACCTTTCCACCTCCTCGAACCTAAGGGGTTGAGTCAATATCAGGTAAGCTCTTTCGTTCTTTCTTTTTCTTGTTTTTATCCGAAAGTTATCTAGGGGGGATGGCAGGGAAGGCAGTGCAATATTCCTCCTGCAGAATGCTTGAGGTGAGGGACGCTGTCAGTGTCCCTGCTGATTTCACCTGTGGGAAGTGCGCCCATCTCCAGCTCCTCAGAACCCAGACCTGGAGCTGGAGCTGGATGAACTTTGGATCATTCGGGAGGCATAGGGGATAGATAGTAGCTTCAGGGATGTAGTTACTCCGAAGAATCAAGATAGATGGGTGACAGTGAGAGGGGCTGGGAGGAAGCAGTCCGTGCAGGGATCCTCTGTGGTCATTCCCCTCAGTAACAAGTATACCGCTTTGGATACTGTTGAGGGGGGCGATCTACCAGGGGTAAGCCATGGTGAACAGATCTCCAGCACTGAGCCCATCCTTGTGGCTCAGAAGGGAAGGAGGGAGAGCAGGAGAGCAATAGTTATTGGGGACTCGATAGTTAGAGGGACAGATAGACGGTTCTGTGGCAACGAAAGAGACTCACGGATGGTATGTTGCCTCCAGGGTGCCAGGGTCCGTGACGTCTTGGACCGTGTTTTCAGAATCCTTAAGGGGGAGGGGGAACAGTTACAAGTCGTGGTCCACATCGATACCAACGACATAGGTAAGAGAAGGGACGGGGATTTAAAACAGAAATTTAGGGAGCTAGGGTGGAAGCTGAGAGCCAGGACAAACCATGTTGTCATCTCTGGTTTGTTGCCGGTGCCACGTGCTAGTAAGTTGAGGAACAGGGAGAGAGTGCAGATAAACACGTGGCTGCAGGAATGGTGTAGGAGGGAGGGTTTCAGTTACGTGGATAATTGGAGCACATTCTGGGGAAGGTGGGACCTGCACAGACAGGACGGTTTGCACCTGAACCAGAGGGGCGCCAATATCCTGGGAGGGAAATTTGCTATGGCTCTTTTGGGGGGGGTTAAACTAATTTGTCAGGGGGATGGGGAAACGAGCTGTAGTCCAGAAGCCAGTGTTGAGAGTAGTGAGGTACTGAGGAGGGTATCAAGGTCGCAAGTGTGTACCGGTAAACAGGAAGGTGTGTTGAAGTGTGTCTAATTCAATGCAAGGAGCATCTGGAATAAGGTAGGTGAACTTGGAGCGTGGATTGGTACCTGGGACTACGATGTTGTGTGCATTACGGAGACATGGTTAGAACAGGGACAGGAATGGTTATTGAAAGTTCCGGGGTATAGATGTTTCAGTAAGAGTAGGGAAGGTGGTAAAAGAGGTGGAGGTGGAGGCATTGTTAATCAAGGATAGTTTAATGGCTGCAGAAAGGTAGTTCGAGGGGGATCTACCTACTGAGGTAATATGGGCTGAAGTTAGAAACAGGAAAGGAGCGGTCACGTTGTTAGGCGTTTTCTATAGGCCCACATATAGTAATAGAGATGTGGAGGAAGAAATTGCAAAACAGATTATGGATAGGTGTGGAGGTCTCAGGGTAGTTGTCATGGGTGACTTTAACTTTCCAAATATTGATTGGAACCTCTATAGGTCGAACAGTTAGGGTGGGGCAGTTTTTGTACAGTGTGTGCAGGAGGGTTTCCTGACACAATATGTGGATAGGCCGACAAGAGATGGGGCCACATTGGATTTGGTATTGGGTAATGATCCAGGCCAAGTGTTAGATTTTTTTGTGGGAGAGCACTTTGGAGATAATGACCACAATTCGGTGTCTTTCACTATTGCAATAGAGAGGGATAGGGCCATACGGCAGGGCAAGGTTTATAATTGGGGGAGGGGTCATTATGATGCGATTAGGCAAGAATTAGGGAACATAAGATGGGAACAGAAACTGTCAGGGAAAGGCACAAATGAAAAGTGGAGCTTGTTCAAGGAACAAATACTGCGTGTCCTTGATAGGTTTGTCCCTGTCAGGCAGGGAGGAAATGGCCGTCTGAGGGAACCATGGTTCACAAAAGAGGTTGAATGTCTTGTCAAGAGGAAAAAGGAAGAGCATGCAAGGATGAGAAAACAAGGTTCAGTTGGGTTGCTTGAGGGTTACGAGGTAGCAAGGAATGAACTTAAAAAAGGGCTTAGAAGAGCTAGGAGGGGGCATGAGAAGTCCTTGGTGGGTCGGATCAAGGAAAACCCCAAGGATTTTTACTCTTGTGTGAGAAATAAAAGAATGACCAGGGTGAGGTTAGGGCCGGTGGGACAGTAGTGGGAACTTGTGCATGGAGTCAGAAGAGATCGGAGAGGCGTTGAATGAAAATTTTTCTTCAGTGTTCACCAAGGAGAGGGGCTATGTTTTTGAGGACGAGAGTGTGATACAGGCAGGTAGGCTGGAGGAGGTAGATGTTCTGAGGAAGGATGTATTAGCAATTTTGAAAAACCTTAGGGTCGACAAGTCCCCTGGGCCAGATGGGATATATCCTAGGATTCTTTGGGAGGCAAGGGATGAGATTGCAGAGCCTTTGGCTTTGATCTTTGTGTCCTCACTGTCCACGGGGATAGTGCCAGAGGACTGGAGAGTGGCGAATGTTGTTCCTCTGTTCAAGAAAGGGAATAGGAATGACCCTGGTAATTAAGGGCCGGTTAGTCTTATTTCGGTAGTCAGTAAGTTAATGGAAAAGGTCCTGAAGGATAGGATTTATGACCATTTGGAAAGATGCAGTTAATCAGGGATAATCAACGCAGATTTGTGAAGGGTAATTTGCCTCACAAATTTGATTGAATTCTTTGAGGAGGTTACTCAGTGTGTAGATGAAGGTAGAGCAGTTGATGTCAGATACATGGATTTTAGTAAGTCATTTGATAAGGTTCCCCATGGTCGGCTCATGAAGAAAGTAAGGAGGTGTGGGATAGAGGGAAATTTGGCCAATTGGATAAGTAACTGGCTATCACATAGAAGACAGAGAGTGGGGGGTGGATGGAAAATTTTCAGGCTGGAGACCAGTTACCAGCGGTGTACCACAGGGGTCAGTGCTGGGTCCTCTGCTATTTGTGATTTTTATCAATGACTTGGAGGAGGGGGCTGAAGGGTGGGTCAGTAAATTTGCTGATGACACCAAGATTGGTGGAGTAGTGGATGAGGTGGAGGGCTGTTGTAGGCTGCAAAGAAACATTGATAGGATGCAGAACTGGGCCGAAAAACGGCAGATGGAGTTTAACCCTGATAAGTGCGAGGTGATTCATTTTGGTCGGAAAAATTTGAATGTGGATTACAGGGTCAACGGCAGGGTTCCGAGGAGTATGGAGGAACAGAGAGATCTTGGGGTACATGGGGTACATATAAGGTTCATGGTGGGAGATATAGGAGGGATGTCTGAGATAGGTTCTTTAGTCAGAGAGTGGTTAGGGTGTGGAATGGACTGCCTGCTGTGATAGTGGAGTTGGACACTTTAGGAACTTTCAAGCGGTTATTGGATAGGCACATGGAGCACACCAGAATGACAGGGAATGGGATAGCTCGATCTTGGTTTCGGACAAGGCTCGACACAACATCGAGGGCCGAAGGGCCTGTTCTGTGCTGCACTGTTCTATGTTCTATGTTTTTAATATGGATAAAATGTGAGTCAGCAGAAAACCAGTAAGAACCAGTCTCGATTACAGCACAAAATCACATTCCATAGCACACACAAAAATTCAAACATGAAACATTTAAAACTTATGTTGCACATTGAGGATTGACAGTTAACTATCCAATCAAATGTATTTGGAACTCACCCAAACCAATCAGGACGACATAGAGGTAGGGACAGATGGCCTCAGACTGATAACATTTTCCTTAAACATGAGAGTTCAGACAGACATTTTCTTTCCGGATCAATCGATACTTTTACTTGACTATTCACTGTCCTTATTTTCATATATTCCCTTCTAAAACTCTTGAAGTCTGCACAAGCTGTCTATATCTTAAGCAAGAAACCATTTCTGTATTATTTTTGAAAGTTAAAATTGTTTTATAAATTACTCTCTTTCAGTCTTTTGCTGGCAAGGCTTTATTGAGAATAGATTTAAATTTCTCTCAAGTGTAATCAGTAGAGACAATCAAAGATTCTTATTTTGCATCCGAGAAACGTAACTCAAATTTCTACCGTGTTTTAAAGTGTATGCAAGACTGCACTTGAACCGCAAGGTAGATCTCTACACCCCCCAACCTCCCGATCCCCCATCCCCCAGCTGTTCTTGCACAAACTTTCACCTCAGATAGATTAAGACGACCCATACTCTCCCAGGTAGCAATCCTACTGGGATACGATGCCTGTTGCTTGGAGAACGATGTGATGTGGTAGAACTGTGATATTTCGTCTAGTGTTCCGACAGTAAAAGTAAGTAAAGTTGTTGTAGTCCCAGATGATTATAGACTGTTTCCCCCTTTGAGAGAGAGAGCTGACTGGTGGTGATTTAACCTGAGGGTAACCTCACCTCAGGCAAGGGGCAAGGTTGAGAAGGTGGGTTTTCATGAATGACCTCAGCTAGTACAGGAATTAAACTCCTGCTCTTGGCCTCACAAACCAGCTGTCCAGCCACCTGAACTAAACCACTGCGCTTGTGTTCTCTGTACAGAGTCATGGACTTATACATCACCTCCTGACTCATAGTTAGGAGTGATTAATAGTAGTTTAAGGTATGGATCCCTAAAGGTACTTGCCATCACAACTACACTGAATCATGTGGTTAATGTGGTTTCTGCTAAGGACAGTGAGCTGCAGTTAATACTTAACTATTACATTTCAATGCTGTCACCGGTACCACAATGTTGAGCTCATTTCATACATTAAGTCACACTGTCTGCAGCCCCTTCGGCCTCCATAGCCCACACTTCCCCCTATCGCATTGGAACCATTCCTTCCATTAGTCCATTCCCACAGATTCCACTCTGTGACTTCCTGCACCAAATTCACGCTCCCTCCTATCAGCCAGATAATGAATCTAGTTAAGGTCCGGGTGAGACTTCAGGAACTTTTGTATAACTGAGATCCATTAAGACTGACTGGGCTTTCATGTCCTTGAACCTTCAGGATAGTTGCCTGCTATGAGGCTCAGACACACTGTTCCCACCCTACTACTAAAATTGGGACCAATGCTTCCAAATTCAGTTGTACATGGTGATTCTTACATAACATACATGAAATAGACTTAGGCTCAAGCTTGTAACATTGCATTTTGAGTTCTCTATTACTATAACAAAGAGTCAGTGATGCTTAGCACATCCTGAAAGTGTGTGCCTTTTCCATATTGCACATGAACGGCCTGACACTGGGAAGTTCTGACGAGCAGCAAGACAGAACAGTGGTTAGCACAGTTGCTTCAGAGTTTCAGGGTCCCAGCTTTGATTCCCGACTTGGGTCACTGTCTGTGTGGAGTCTGCATGTTCTCCCTGTGTCTGCGTCGGTTTCCTCCAGCTGCTCTGGTTTCCTCCCACAGTCCAAAGATATGCAGGTGAGATGGATTGTCTTTCGTGTCCAAAAAGGTTAGGTGGGATTACTGAGTTACGGGGATGGGGTGGGCTAAAGTGGAGTGCTCTTTCCAAGGCCCGGTGCAGGTTTGATGGGCCAAATGGCCTTCTGCATTGTAAAATCTATGATTTTATGAACAAAGGGAGTTTTTGTCCATAGATCTCTGAAGGTGGAAGGGCAGGTTATAGGGTGGTGAAAAGGGCATTTGAGACACTTGCTGTTCTCAATCAAAGCATAGATTACAAATGCAGGAAGGTCATGTTGGAGTTGTATAGAACTTTGGTGAGGGCACAGCTGGAGTACTGTGTACAATTCTGGTTGCCACATTATAGGAAGGATGTGATTGCGCTGGACGAGGTGCAGAGGCGATTCACCAGGATGTTGCCTAGGATGGAACATTTAAGTTATGAAAATAAGTTGGATAGGCGTGGAATGTTTTCATTGGAGCAGAGAAGACTGCGGGGCGACCTGATCAAGGTGTACAAGATTATGAGGGGCATTGACAGGGTGGATAGGGAGCAGCTGTTCCCCTTAGTTGAAGGGTCAGTTACAAGTAGCCATATGTTCAAGGTGACAGGCATATGGTTAAGGGTAAGTGAGGAAAAACATTTTTACCCAGAGGGTGGTGACAGTCTGGAATGCACTGCCTGCGAGGGTGGGAGAGACGTGTTGCCTCATATTCTTTAAAAGGTACCTGGATGAGTACTTGGCATGTCTTAACATTCAAGGCTATGGGCCAAGTGTTAGCAAATGGAATTGAGTTGGTAGGTCAGGGACGGGATTCTCCATTCTGCTGCACCAGGTTTCTGGTGTGGCACGCCCCTGGGATTCTCCATCTCGCCAGCCGACCAATGAGGTCTCCCACTGTAGGCAGCCCTACACCGCCGGGAAATCCCCGGGCTGCCAGCGAAATAGAGAACCCCGACAGCGAAGAATCCAGCCCCAGGTGTTTTTCATGCGTTGGTGCAGACTCGATGGGCCGCAGGGCCACTGTGCAATTCTGTGAATTATCATAGGGATTGAACAAACGGTATTGTGGCTACTTACAGTGGTTGTCTGACCATTTACAGCTTGATTGGAGTTTCTAAGTTTGTTCATTCCCTGTACAAAGGTACCATGGATGCAGGTTGAAAATTAAAAGTAAAGAAAAGGGCAATATTTTTAGGCGGCATCAAGGATTGAAACAGAGTTGGAAGGGACCTGTTTCCATACAAATCAAGGACAAATGTCGGTCAAAATCCCAAAGAGTAACAGTTTCCAACCACCAAAGCAAATATCCAGCTCTTGAAGTCATGCATAGGGTGCAATTTACTGGCTGCCGCCCGCCTGAATCGGCATGGCTGGTATATACCACGAGACACTTCTTCCAGGTTTCCCAATACTCGTTATGCCTCGCGAGAACACATGATATCGTGTCCGATGTCTTAATCTGGATCCCGATCACAATTGCGGGATCCAGACTTGCAGAGCTAAATGAGTTTAAAAACTCACTTGTCTCTGCTGTGCCTCGCCAAGGGGAGGCCAGCCAGGCATCATTTAGCACTCTTCCCCACAAATGGGAAACAGGTGGAACGGCACTTGGGGGGGAGGGTCTCCCAGGCGATCATAAGCCGCCGGATGGTCAGCCTTTGGGCAGGTTACCTCCCTGGCACTGCTTATGCCACCTGGGCACCTTGGCACTGCCAGGCTGGTAGAGGCACTCTAGTTGTCCATGCTGGCAGTGCCAAGGTGTGCATTTTGCCCGCACTGGGGATCACGTCTGGGGGTGCCCTGTCCACATGAGGTCGGATGCGGGGGACTCGAGGACACCCAAATAGATGAGTTGGGGCATTGGGGGGCCTGGGGATCAAGTCGGGGAGTCGAGAGATTCGGGGGGCGCTTAGAAATGGTGCCCAATCACTTCCTGCACTGGCTAGCGGAGCTCTTAGTGCACGAAATGCGACTGAGCGCTGCATCACTGGGGAATACCCCACTGAGGCCCAGAAAAAAAAGAGTGCTGTTAGATAGTGCCGCCGGGAATGACCACTCTAATCCCTCCCAGAATGAACTCTGTTTTTCTCATTAAATCGCGCCAAAGGTTTTAACTGTCGGTCAAGGCCCAACAGTATTTCGCCCCTTAACCAGAACGTTGCTGGTTTAAGTCCAATTGAGACATTTGAGTACCTATTCCAAGTTGACACTCAGAGTGCCGCACTGAAAGTGTGCTGCATTCTTTGAGGGTGCTATTTTGTGGATGAGACATTAATCCAAGGCACCATCTGCTCTCTCAGGTGCTTATAATACATTCCAACAGCACTCTTTTGAAGTAGGGGAGTTGTCTTGTTTCCTGCCTGATGTTTATTCTTAACCAACCAAGATCATTAAAAACAGATGGTCTGGTCATTGAGACCTTGCTGTATGCAAATTGACTATGTTTCAAAAATACCTCATTCATTGTAAAGTGCTTCAGGGGCTTCATGAAAGGCTTGTCCTGAATGAAATTCTTTCATTCTTTAAACAAAGCATCAGTTTTCCCAGGCTCCATCTGTAGCGCAGAGATTCCTCAGCACTGTGCGAGGTTCAGGCAAAAGGTTGGGCCCCTAAGCTCACATGTTCTGTTAATGCTACGCCTGATCTTGTGACTGTCTTTTTGATGCCAAAGGATGAGTTCATGCAACCAGCATGTGGGGCCTCTTCAAGGCATTTAAAACAAGTCACACAATGAATCCTCTGACTTTGAGCAAAGTTCTCCTTGCTGCATGCACCTTGTCCATGTCAACTGGCCGTGCAGGTCACAGAGACTGGACGGCTTAATGGGCTTCTTAAATGTAAATGTCAGTCTTTGTTCCTCTGAACGTATTTTAGAAAAATGCTTTTAACAACATTTTCTCCTTGGTTTTTCTAGGTGGTTGAATATTAGATTTTGGGATTTTTTTTTCTGTTCATATGCATGCCATAGATAATCTTAGCTGCTATTAGCATTTAAATCAAAGTAGTAAAGGCACTATAGCACTTCCAAACACGCTTCATAATTTTGAAGAAGAAAAGTTTATGAGGGGCTACCCAAACACTCCTGAGTTGGTCTGCACCCCTTACTCATACGGGACCCGAAATGAAAGACCAACTTAGAAATCAGAGGGAGACTGCCCTCACAGCCTCTGCTTCACAAGAGCAGCTGTCAGAGAACTGTGCCGCAGAATACCCTGAAGGCAACATCTGGAAAAGGGAAGCGATACAGGAAAGAATAGCACAGCACAAAAAGTTCATGCTGCTCCACTCCTTCAATCCACTGCAAGGGAAGTCCAACACATGGTACAATCTGCACTGCCAGCAGGTGACAAACACAATATCTGCAGGGGGAAACACTTTCATTCACCCATTCTGTGAAAAAGAGGCATTAGCTGGACACGGGGTCAGCAGATGGCGGAGTTCTTCGAGTGCAGGACATCAGGACTCCTCAAACCCAACGGCAGAAGGGTTCAGGGCACCAGTATATACGGTCTGGGGCAGGTTGAAAGCTTGATACAAAATGCTGTGTAAAGGTTGAGCTGTCACTTCCTCTGCCCCTTTCCCCTACCTTGGGAAATGTCTACAGGAAATAGAAAGGAGCTCATCTTCTTTGCCCACCACCACCACCATTGCAGGATATGCATCCAACTGCCTCGGCCCTAAAGTTTGGAATTCTCTAAACTTCTCTATTCTCCCTAAACTTCTCCTCTTCTCTACTTCACTCTCTTCGAGTTGTTATGAATGCCTGGTCAGCTCTCAACAGAGGGTAAGAGTCTGGACCAGCTGCCTTACCTTTTTTAAGTTTTACTGCGGTGCAGAAAGACTGATTCATTCCAGCAGTGATAATGTAAGAAATGGGGGCAGAATTCTCCTCCCCCCCCTCCCACGGCGGGTGGGAGAATCGCCGGGGCGCCGCGCAAGTCCCTCCACGCTGCTCCGGCACCCGCATGCGATTCTCCCACACCCCCAAACCAGCTGGCCGCTCGGAGAATCGCCACTCACCGTCTGCAAAAGGCGAGCGGCGATTCTCCGGCCTGGATGGGCTGAGCGGCCGACCCAACACGACAGGTTCCCGCAGGCGCCGTCCACACCTGGTCGCTGCCGGCGGGAACTGCGCAGGAACACTGGGGGGTGGCCTGTGGGGGGGCCTCCGAGGGGATCTGGCCCGCGATCGGGGTCCACTGATCAGCGGGCCGGCCTCTCTAAAGGAGGACCTCCTTTCCTCCGCCGCCCCGCAAGATCCATCTGCCAACTTCTTGCGGTGTGGCCTCGGGGAGGACGGCAACCTCGCAGGCGCGGATTGGCGCCGGCCAACCCACGCATGCACGGGTGACTTCATTTACGTGATGCCGGCCACTTTTTACGCAGCGCCAAGGCACAACGCACGTAAAATACGCGACACCGCTCCTAGCCCCCCGAGGGCGGTAGAATAGGGGGCTGGGAGCAGGCTCCGACGCCGGAGCGAAACACTCCGGATTTCACTCCGGCGTCAGGACTTTGTCTCCATTTCGAAGAATCGCGCCCAGGGTTTGGTGATTTCATAAACAAACTTTATTGAATCAAAGGAAAAGAAAACAATGTTTGAACCTTTACTTCAGTTCTAACATGAACAAATTCCATGTAGTTTCTTAACCTTAACACTATCAGTTCCATTAGACAACATGTTCAATAAACATATAGCTCTCATTGCACTTGCATAGACAGGCAAAGATGATATTTGTATTTCCGAAGCAATTCTCTGCTGTAAGTCAAGTCCCTTTAGAACCCTTTTCAAAAGTCTGAATCTGGAGCAGCTTCCTTCATGACCTCTCTGGGTGACCTCCAGAGCCTTCTGCTGTAACTGTTCAAAAAAGCATGTTTTCCTCTCTCTCCAAGCAGTGCTGGGACCAATGTCCTTGTGGGGCTTTCACTGGTTCTATTGGGAAGTATTTAAACTAGAGTAGCAGATGGATGGGATCTCAGGATTAGGATCAGATAGGTCAGATTCGGATCTAGGAATATAGAGTAGAGCATTAGCTAGTAACGAAGAAGATGTAGTGATAGACTTAGAATTACATGAGAATCAAAGTTTAAAGTGTCCAGCAAGGGAAAAAGTCGGGGTTATACTGTTTATACTTCAGTGCAAGGAGTATTATAAACAAGGTGGATGAGTTAAGGGCACACGTAGACCTGGCAGCAGGATGTCATTGCTATAACGGAAACCTGGCTAAAGGAGGGGCAAAATTGGCAGCTCAATATCCCTCGTTATAGAGTCTTCAGACACAATAGAGTGGGAGATAAGAAAAGGAGGGGGAGTAGCACTAATGGTTGAAGATTCAAATCTAGTTGTGAGAAGGGATGATATACTAAACGGGTCAACAAACGAGGCTCGATAAATTGAGCTTAGAAATAAAAAAGGGGCAGTCACACTACTGGGAATATACTACAGGCCCCCAAATAGTGAAAGGGAGGTAGAAGATCAAACATGTAGGCACATTTCTGCCTGTAAGAACAAGAGGACAATAAGAGTAAGAGATCTTAACTATCCCAATATGAACTGCTATTCAAATAATATGAGGGAACTGAGGGGGGAAAACTCATGCAGTGTGTCCAGGAAAATGTTTTCAACCAATTAGCGTCAAATCAATCAGAGGATATGCAATTTTAGACCTAGTCTTGGGGAATGAAGAAGGGCAAGTGGGTGAAGTGACAGTCAGTGACCATACTGGGGATAGTGATCACAGTTGTTAGATTCAGTATTACCATGGAAAAGGACAGAGATAAAGCAGGAGTAAAAAATTTTGAATTAGGGGAAGGGCAATTTTGCAGGAATGAGAAGGGACTTGGCTGAGGTGGACTGGCCAACACTGCTAGAGGATAAATCAGTGGAAAACCAGTGGCAAGCTCTAAAAAATGAGATCCTAAATGTACAAAGTAGAATTGTCCCGTCCAAGAATAAGAGTGGTGCTGCCAAATCTAGACTCCCCCCCCCCTCCCTTGGTTGTCTAGAAGAATACAGAGGAAGATCGAACAGAAAAAGAAAGTGTACCAAAAAGAAAATGCTGGAACATCTATGACTTATCTTTCGTTCTCACTCCGCAGTATAAATATTTCCCACTTTCTCTGTCTTTAGCTTTGACAAAGAGTTATCGGACTCGAAATGTGAGCTCTTTTCTCTACCTACAGATGCTGCCAGACCTGCTGAGATTTTCCAGCATTTTCATTTTGGTTTCAGATTCCAGCATCCGCAATAATTTGCTTTTAAAATAAAGTGTACAATACATACAAAGAACTAAGCATTGCAGATAGCCAAGGCAAGTATAGGAAGTTGAGGGATGAAGTAAAAAAGGAATAAAAAAATCAAAGAAGCCAATCAAAAGATTGGCAAGTAAAGTTAAAGAAAATCCAATGATTTTCACCAATATATTAATGGTGAAAGATTATTTAAGGAAACATTGGAACCGATCAGAGATGAAGAATGGAATTTGTGTGTAGATACCGAGGCTGTGGGAAGAGGTTTAAAAGGATATTTTGTCTCCGTGTTTATAAAGGAAATGGATGATGCTGACATAGTAGTGAGAGATACTAGATGGGATAAACATAAAGACAGAAGTACTCGAAGAGTTGGAATACGTGAAAGTTGATAACTCGCCAGGGCCAGATAGATTGTTTCCAAGGCTACTGAAGGAGGCCAGGGAGGTGATAGCAGATGCACCGAGGATGATTTTTCAATCCTCACTAGATGCAGGGGAGGTACCAGAGGACTGGAGAAATGCAAACATAGCACCACTTTTTAAAAAGTGGTCAAAATAAATGCCAAACAGTTATAATAATAATTATTATTATTATAGGCCAGTTAGTCTTATGCCAGTGGTGGGCAAATTAGTAGAATCAATCCTGAGAGATAGGATTAACTATCACATAGAAAGGCATGGGTTAGTCAGGGATCGTCAGCATGGATTTGTTAAATTAAGGTCTTGCCTCACAAATTTGATTAAATTCTTTGAAGAAGTGACAAGAAGTACTGGTGAGGATAGTACAGTGGATGTTGTGTACATGGATTTTAGCAAGGCGTTTGTCCCACAGATTGGTCACAAAAGTAAAATTCCATGGGATTCAGGGCAATGTGGCAAACTGGATAAAAAGTTGACTTAGTAACAAAGGGTAATGGTCAATGGCTAGCCTTGCAAATGGAAAGTTGTTTCAAGTGGTGTTCCCACAGGGCTCAGTGTTGGGACCCTTTCTGATTCCGTTATATATTAATGATTTGGATATGAACATGGGGGGCACGATTGGGAAATTTGCAGACAACATAAAGATTGATCGAGTGGTGGAGAATGTAGAGAACAGCTATAATCTCCAAAATGATATAATAATAATAATAATTGTTATTGGTGTCACAAGTAGGCTTACATTAAAACTGCAGTGAAAATCCCCTAGTTTCAACACTACGGCACCCGTTTGGGTACACTGAGAGAGAATTCAAAATTTCCAATCCACCTAACAAGGTGACTTGTGGGAGGAAACTGGAGTACCTGGAGGAAACCCACACAGACACGAGGAGAATGCACAGACTCCACACAGACAGTGACCCAAACGGGAATTGATATCGATGGGTTGCTGGAGGGGGTAATAAAGTGGCAGATGGAATTTAACACAGAGAAGGATGAGTTCATCCATTTGGGGAGGTCAAACAGTTGTAGGGAGGACACAATAAATGGGAATATACTAAGAGGGGTAGATGAAGTGAGAGATCTTATACACAGGTCCCTAAAGGCAGCAGTTCAAGAAGACAAGGTTGTAAAGGAAAAATATGGAATGCTCTCCTTCATTGGCAGAGGTATAGAATATGTAAGTAAGGATAGAATGTCGGAATTGTATAAAACACTGGTGAGGCCACAACTGGAGTATTGTGTGCAGTTCTGGTCACCACATTACAGGAAGGAGGTTATTGCTCTGGAGAGAGTGCAGAGGAGATTTACAAGAATGTTACCAGGACTAGAAAAGTGTTGCTGCAAGGAGAGATTGGATAGTTTGGAGTTATTTTCCGTGGAACAAAGAAGGCTGAGGGTGACTTAATTGAAGTGATAGAGTGGAGAGGATAAAATTGTTTCCCTTGGTGGAGAATTATAGAACCAGGAGTCATAGATTCAAGGTAAGTGGTAGAATATATAGAGGGAACATGAGGAAGAGCTTTTTTTATGCAGAGGGTAATGGGTGTCTGGAATTCAATGTCCAAGTTGGTGTGGAGGCCGAGACCCTAAACTCTTGGCAAGCATCCAGCAGAGGGCAGCAGAGTGGAGCCACTGATTGGCTGTTGTGGGAAAATTTGCATCAGTGCATTGTGATCACTGTATCCAGAAGGTGTTTGTGGAGGAGCTGTTGTCAAGTGACAGTTAAACCCCAAACACTTCTTCAGTGTTTCCCTCCCTACCACCTCCTCTAACCAAAAGAAAATCACTGTAAGGATCCCAGCCGAGTAAAAACCAAGAGGGAGACTTGAGGGCAGGTAGATGTAGAAAGAATTTGAACTGTGACCTCACAGCCTGCAGGTAAGTGATTGGCTGGTGACTGGTGAGTAGTTTTTCTTTTCCCTGAGGTGCGTTGATAAGGTAAGGTTTTTCTATTTCTATTTTTTCTTAATCGTGTGTAACAATTTTTCCTTTTTTTCCCCTTTTTTATTTATCTATTATTTGATATTATAGTTGGACTAAGTTAAGCTTAAGATTAAAAATGGCAGGAGATCTCAGATCTGTGTTATGCTCCTGTTGCTTAAAGTGGGAGCTCAGGGACGAGGCTGATGTCCCTGGCTCCTTCACGTGCGGGAAGTGTGTCCAGCTGCAGCTCGTTAGACCGCATGATGGCTCTGGAGCTGCGGATGGACTCACTTTGGAGCATCCGCAATGCTGAGGAGGTCGTGGATAGCACGTTTAGCGAATTGGTCACACCACAGATTAGGATTGCTGAGGGAGAAAAGGAATGGGTGACCAAAAGGCAGAGAAAAAGCAGGAAGGCAGTGCAGGTGTCCCCTGCGGTCATCTCCCTCCAAAACAGGTATACCATTTTGGATACTGTTGGGGGAGATGGCTCACCAGGGGAAGGCAGCAGTAGCCAGGTTCATGGCACCGTGGCTGGCTCTGCTGTACATAAGGGCGGTAAAAAGAGTGGAAGGGCTATAGTCATAGGGGATTCAGTTGTAAGGGGAGTAGATAGGCGGTTCTGTGGTCGAAAACGAGACTCCCGAATGGTATGTTGCCTCCCAGGTGCACGGGCCAGGGATGTCTCAGATCGGCTGCAGAACATTCTGAAGGGGGAGGATGAACAGCCAGTTGTCGTGGTGCACATAGGCACCAATGATGTAGGTAAAAAATGGGATGTGGTCCAACAAGCAGAATTTAGGGAGTTAGGAGCCAAGTTAAAAAGTAGGACCTCAGAGGTAGTAATCTCAGGATTGCTACCAGTGCCACGTGGTAGTCAGAGTAGAAATGAAACAATAGGCAGGATGAATGCATGGCTTGAAAGATGGTGCAGGAGGGAGGGGTTCAGATTTTTGTGACTTTAGGACTGGTTCTTGGGAGGTGGGACTACTACAAATTCGACGGTCTACACCTGGGCCGGACTGGAACCAATGTCCTTGGGGGTGCTTTTGCTAACACTGTAGGGGAGCGTTTAAACTAATGTGGCAGGCATTGGGAATCAAATGAGGAGGTTAATGGACAGTAAGGAGGTAGTAACTAAAGCCTGTAAGGAACTAGATCATGAAGTCAGCATGACTAAGGGGAAGAGTAGGCAGGGAGCAGACGATGAACGCAAGGGGACTAGAGGTCTGAGGTGCAATTTTTTTAATGCAAGTAGTGTAGTAGGTAAGGCAGACAAACTTAGGGCTTGGATTAGTACCTGGGAGTATGATATTATTGCTATTACTGAGACTTGGTTGAGGGAAGGGCATGATTGGCAACTAAATATCCCAGGATATCGATGCTTCAGGTGGGATAGAGAGGGAGGTAAAAGGGTGTTGTATTACTGGTCATAGAGGATGATCATAGAATTTACAGTGCAGAAGGAGGCCATTCAGCCCATCGAGTCTGCACCGGCTCTTGAAAAGAGCACCCTACCCAAGGTCAACAACTCCACCCTATCCCCATAACCCAGTAACCCCACCCAACACTAAGGTCAATTTTGGACACTAAGGGCAATTTATCATGGCCAATCCACCTAACCTGCACATCTTTGGACTGTGGGAGGAAACCGGAGCACCCGGAGGAAACCCACGCACACATGGGCAGAGCTCAGAAATAGGAAAGGTGTGGTAACAATGTTGGGGCTGTACTACAGACCTCCCAACAGCGAGCGTGATATAGAGGTACAATATGTAAACAGATTATGGAAAGATGTAGGAGCAACAGGGTGGTGGTGAGAGGAGATTTTAACTTCCCAACAATGACTGGGATACACTTAGTGTCAGAGGTCTAGATGGAGCAGAATTTGTAAGGAGCATCCAGGAGGATTTTCTAGAGCAGTATGTAAATAGTCCATCTCGGGAAGGAGCCATACTGGACCTGGTGTTGGGGAATGATCCCGGCCAGGTGGTTGAAGTTTCAGTCGGGGATTACTTTGGGAATAGTGATCACAATTCTGTAAGTTTTAGAATACTCATGGACAAAGACGAGAGTGGTCCTAAAGAAAGAGTGCTAAATTGGGAGAAGGCCAACTATACCAAAATTCGGCAGGAGCTGGGGAATGTGGATTGGGAGCAGCAGTTTGAAAGTAAATCCACATTTGATATGTGGGAGGCTGTTGAAGAGAGATTGATTTGAGTGCAGGACAGACATGTCCCTGTGAAAATTAGGGATAGAAATGGCAAGATTAGGGAACCATGGATGACAGGTGAAATTGTGAGTCGAGCTAAGAGGAAAAAGGAAGCAAACATAAGGTCTAGGCGACTGAAGACAAAGTTTTGGAAGAATATCAGGCATGTAGGATCAATCTGAAATGAGAAATCAAGGGGGCTAAAAGAGGTCATGAAATATCTTTTGCAAACAGGGTTAAGGAATATCCCAAAGCCTTTTATTCAAATATAAGCAGCAAGAGGGTAACTAGAGAAGGGTTGGCCCACTCAAGGGCAAAGGAGGAAAGTTATGTGTGGAGTCAGAGAAAATGTTGAGATTCTTAACGAGTACTTTGCATCGGTATTCACCGAGGAGAGGGACATGGCGGATGTTGAGGTTAGGGATAGATGTCTGATTACACAGGGTCAAGTCGGCATAAGGAGGGAGGATGTGTTGGGTATTATAAAAGGCATTAAGGTGGACAAATCCCCAGGTCCGGATGGGATCTATCCCAGGTTACTGAGGGAAGTGAGAGAGGAAATAGCTGGGGCCTTAACAGATATCTTTGAGGCATCCTTGAACGCGGGTGAGGTACCGGAGGACTGGAGAATTGCTAATGTTGTCCCCTTGTTTAAGAAGGGTAGCCGGGATAATTCAGATAATTATAGACCAGTGAGCCTGACATCAGTGGTAGGGAAGCTGCTGGAGAAGATACTGAGGGAGAGGATCTATTTCCATTTGGAATAAAATGGGCTTATCAGTGATAAGCAACATGGTTTTGTGCAGGGAAGGTCATGTCTTACCAACTTAATAGAATTCTTTGAGGAAGTGACAAAATTGATTGATGAGGGAAGGCCTGTAGATGTCATATACATGGACTTCAGTAAGGCATTTGATAAGGTTCCCCATGGTAGGCTGATGGAGAAAGTGAAGTTTCATGGGTCCAGGGTGTACTAGCTAGATGGATAAAGAACTGGCTGGGTAACAGGAGACAGAGAGTAGTAGTGGAAGGGCGTTTCTCAAAATGGAGAACTGTGACCAGTGGTGTTCCACAGGGATCCATGCTGGGACTACTGTTGTTTGTGATATACATAAATGATCTGGAGGAAGGTATAGGTGGTCTGATTAGAAAGTTTGCAGATAACACTAAGATTGGTGGAGTAGCAGATAGTGAAGGGGACTGTCAGCGAATACAGCAGAATATGGATAGATTGGAGAGTTAGGCGAAGAAATGGCAGATGGAGTTCAATCCAGGAAAATGCGAAGTAATGCATTTTAGAAGATCCAATTCAAGAGCGACTATACAGAAAATGAAAAAGCCCTGGGGAATATTGATGTACAGAGAGATGTGCGTGTTCAGGTCCATTGTACCCTGAAGATGGCTGCGCAGGTCGATAGAGTGGTCAAGAAAGCAAACAGCATGCTTTCCTTCACTGAAAGAGGTATTGAGTACAAGAGTTGGCAGGTCACATTACAGTCGTATAAGACTTTGGTTCGGCCACATTTGGAATACTACGTACAGTTCTGGTCGCCACATTACCGAAAGGATGTGGATGCTTTAGAGAAGGTGCAGAGGAGGTTCACCAGGATGTTGCCTGGTATGGAGAGCGCTAGCTATGAAGAGAGGTTGAGTAGATTAGGATTATTTTAATTAAAAAGACGGAGATTGAGGGGGGACTTCATTGAGGTCTACAAAATAGACAGGGTGGATAGCAAGAAGCTTTTTCCCAGAGTGGAGGACTCAATTACTAGGGGTCATGAGTTCAAGGTGAGAGGGGAAAAGTTTAATGGGGATTTGTGTGGAAAGTTCTTTACGCAGAGGGTGGCGAGTGCTTGGAATGCATTGCCAGTGGAGGTGGTAGAGGAGGGCACGATTGCGTCATTTAAGATGTATCTAGACAGATACATGAATGGGCAGGGAGTAGAGGGATTCAGATCCTTAGAAAATAGGCTACAGTTTTAGTTGGAGGATCTGGATCGGCGCAGGCTTGGAGGGACGAAGGGCCTGTTCCTGTGCTGTAATTTTCCTTTGTTTTTTGTTCTTTCAAAAAGTACCTCGATCTGCACCTTAAGTGGTGTAAGCTACAGGGCTATGGACCAGGTGCAGGAAGGTGGGATTTGAAAGGGCACCTGGATGTCGTCGACCTGGCATGAACAAGATGGGCCGAATGGTCGCCTACTGTGCTGTAATTTTTTTTATGGTTCTAAGCTCTGCCCACCCCCTCAAAGGTTCTCTCCTGAGGCAGCCAGACTTGAATCCCTGATCGTTATCGTGGCTGATTGTCCACTCCCATTTATACAAAGGAACAGGGCTGTGCCATTCATATGCAACTATTCTTCCATTGATGGACAAATAGTTCATCAGACTCTGTGATATGCTGTGGTACAGTTGAAATTACTCATAGAAGACATGAGTTGGGATATTACTCATAGAAGACATGAGTAATATCCCAACAATTCAGGAAAGTCAGGGGGCAGAGTTGAATATGGTTGCCATCACAAAGGAGAAGGTGCTAGAGAAACTAAAAGGTCTGAAAATTGATAAATCTCCGGGCCCAGATGGGCTACATCCTAGAGTTCTAAAGGAGATAGCTGAAGAAATAGTGGAGGCGTTAGTTATGATCTTTCAAAAGTCACTGGAATCAGGGAAAGTCCCAGAGGATTGGAAAATCGCTGTTGCAACCCCCCTGTTCAAGAAGGGAACAAGAAAAAAGATGGAAAATTATAGGCCAATTAGCCTAACCTCGGTTGTTGGCAAACTTCTAGAATCCATCGTTAAGGATGAGATTTCTAAATTCTTGGAAGTGCAGAGTCGGATTAGGACAAGTCAGCATGGATTTAGTAAGGGGAGGTCGTGCCTGACAAACCTGTTAGAGTTCTTTGAAGAGATAACAAATAGGTTAGACCAAGGAGAGCCAATGGATGTTATCTATCTTGACTTCCAAAAGGCCTTTGACAAGGTGCCTCACGGGAGACTGCTGAGTAAAATAAGGGCCCATGGTATTCGAGGCAAGGTACTAACATGGATTGACGATTGGCTGTCAGACAGAAGGCAGAGAGTTGGGATAAAAGGTTCTTTTTCGGAATGGCAACCGGTGACAAGTGGTGTCCCGCAGGGTTCAGTGTTGGAGCCACAGCTGTTCTCTTTATATATTAACGATCTAGATGACGGGACTGGGGGCATTCTGGCCAAGTTTGCCGATGATACAAAGATAGGTGGAGGGGCAGGTAGTATTGAGGAGGTGGGGAGGCTGCAGAAAGATTTAGACAGTTTAGGAGAATGGTCCAAGAAGTGGCTGATGAAATTCAACGTGGGCAAGTGCGAGGTCTTGCACTTTGGAAAAAAGAATAGAGGCATGGACTATTTTCTAAACGGTGACAAAATTCATAATGCTAAAGTGCAAAGGGACTTGGGAGTCCTAGTCCAGGATTCTCTAAAGGTAAACTTGCAGGTTGAGTCCGTAATTAAGAAAGCAAATGTAATGTTGTCATTTATCTCAAGAGGCTTGGAGTATAAAAGCAGGGATGTACTTCTGAGGCTTTATAAAGCACTAGTTAGGCCCCATTTAGAATACTGTGAGCAATTTTGGGCCCCACACCTCAGGAAGGACATACTGGCACTGGAGCGGGTCCAGCGGAGATTCACACGGATGATCCCAGGAATGGTAGGCCTAACATACGATGAACGTCTGAGGATCGTGGGATTATATTCATTGGAGTTTAGGAGGTTGAGGGGAGATCTAATAGAAACTTACAAGATAATGAATGGCTTGGATAGGATGGACGTAGGGAAGTTGTTTCCATTAGCAGGGGAGACTAGGACGCGGGGGCACAGCCTTAGAATAAAAGGGAGTCACTTTAGAACAGAGATGAGGAGAAATTCCTTCAGCCAGAGAGTGGTAGGTCTGTGGAATTCATTGCCACAGAGGGCGGTGGAGGCCGGGACATTGAGTGTCTTTAAGACAGAAATTGATAAATTCTTGATTTCTCGAGGAATTAAGGGCTATGGGGAGAGAGCGGGTAAATGGAGTTGAAATCAACCATGATTGAATGGTGGAGTGGATTCGATGGGCCGAATGGCCTTACTTCCGCTCCTATGTCTTATGGTCTTATGGTCTTAAATGGAAAAGTATTTTTTAAAGCAAAACAATGTTTATTCTATGAACTCAAGTTAACCTTTTTAAAACACACAGTGAACATCCTAGCACCCATCAATTCAAATACAACCCCCAAAGAATACAACACTAAGTAATCCTTAATAACTTCCCAAACAACATCCAGAAGACAAAAGAAACACCTTTTAACAGAAGTACATTAGGTTTACATTCACTATTGAGAACACTTATAATTCTGAATTCACCAAATGATCAAGAGATAGCCTTTTCATAGCAGAGAGATCAACAGTACATCTGCTCTGTCTGGCTTCAGCTCCAACACTCAAAACAAAACTAAAACACACCCTGCAGCAAACAGCTGCAGGATATTGGATACTCTTCAAGGAAAGTGACTTGGGCTTTTCCAAATTCACTTTTGGCTAGGTTTGTCACCAAACCTGCCTCCTGAAGTCGATTGAATAACTCCATCAAATGTTTCAAATGTTCTGTCCATGTCAGGCTGAAAATTACCAGATCGTTGATGTATACCGCACAATTGGGTAACCCTGAAACAACTTTGTTTGTTAACTGTTGAAATGTGGCTGGTCCATTTTTCATGCCAAATGGCATAACTTTGAATTGGTATGTACCATCTGGAGTCACAAAAGCTGAAATCTCCTTCGCCCTTTCGGATAAAGGTATCTGCCATTAACCTTTAAGTAAATCCAGTTTGGAAATAAAAGCTGATTGTCCCACTTTCTCAATGCAATCCTCCAAATGTGGATAGGATAAGAGTCCATTCTTCTAACTGCATTAACTTTTCTATAGTCCACACACAACTGCTGGGTACCATATGGTTTTGGTACCATCACTATGGGTGAGCTCCATTGGCTGCAACCCACTTCAATTATGCAATTTTAAGCATACTCTTACTCTCTTTGTTAACCTGTGCCAATTTTAAAAGTTAAGTCTGTATGGATGCTGTTTGATTGTAACAGCATTTCCCACATCTACATCACGTATAGCCATTTTAGTACTTCCCAATTTATCTCTACAAACTTGCCCACATGGTATCAATAACTCTTTCAGGTTTGTCCGTTTTTCCTCTGGAAGGTAACTCAACAATTTATCCCAATTTTTTAAGAAAATCCTCGTTTTCCAGTTTAATTTCAGGGATGTCAAATTCCAAGTCATCTGGGTTTGGTTCGTCACTTTGAGTTAGAATCATTAAAACTGCCTCCTTTTTCTCTCCTTCCCTTTCAAAATGCCTTTTAAGCATATTCACATGACATACTCAGTGAGTTTTGCTTCTATCTGGTGTTTTTACCACATAATTCACATCACTTAATTTCCTTTCAATCTGATAAGGTCCACAAAACCTTACTTTTAAAGGTTCACCTAGCACTGGTAACATACTAAAATTTTATCTCCACTGGCAAAACAACGAACTTTGGATTTCTTGTCCGCTACCCGTTACATCACATTTTGTGCAACTTTTAAATGATGTCTAGCCAATTCACCTGCTCTATTTAATCATTCCCTAAAATTTGACACGTAATCTAATAATGTAAGTTCTGATTTCTCACTCACCAATTTTTCCTTAATCAATTTAAATGATCCTCTTACCTCATGACCAAAAATTAGTTCAAAAGGACTAAATTTGGTTGACTCATTAGGTTGCATCCCTAATTGCAAACAGTACGAATGGAATTCCTTTATCCCAATCCTCTGGATAATCGTGACAGTAAGCCCTCAACATTGTCTTTAATGTCTGATGCCACCTTTCTAATGCTCCCTGTGATTCTGGATGGTATGCAGTTGATTTCAATAGTTTTATTCCTAAGCTATCCATAACGTCTTTGAATAACCTCAAGGTACAATTTGATCCTTGAACCGAATGTATTTCTGTGGGTAGTCCATATTTAGTAAAGAATTTAATTAATTCCTCCACAATCTTTTTAGCTGTCATATTACATACTGGAATGACCACTGGAAACCTAGTAGACACATCCATTAAAGTCAAAAGATATTGATTCCCAGTTTTCTTTGTGGGAAGCGGTCCTACGCAATCAATTAGGACCCTTGTAAAATGTTCCTCAAATGCTGGAATGGGTATTAAGGGTGCTGGTTTTATCACTGCTTGAGGTTTCCCTATCATTTGACATGTGTGGCATGATTGACAAAATTTAACTACATCTTTATGTAGCCCAGGCCAATAAAAATGTTTTTGTACTTTAGCTTGAGTTTTCCTGATTGCCAAATGACCTCCCACTGGTACCTCGTGTGCAACTCGCAACACCTCCTTTCTATACCGTACCGGCAATACTACTTGAAATGAAAAATGAAAATCGCTTATTGTCACGAGTAGGCTTCAAATGAAGTTACTGTGAAAAGCCCCTAGTCGCCACATTCCGGCGCCTGTTCGGTGAGGCTGTTACGGGAATCGAACCGTGCTGCTGGCTTGCCTTGGTCTGCTTTCAAAGCCAGCAATTAGCCCTGTGAGCTAAACAGCCCCTACTTGATGAACCTCCACCTGCATATGTAAAGGTCTCTATTTTCTCATCAAGACATCACTTCTACGGTAATAACATTCTGGTATACGCTCAGATTCCTCTTCCATGTATGCTTTCTGATACATCCGATTTATTCCTACATCTTTCTGTTGTAACTCCGCCAATTTTCCTGAACTAAAAATATCCGCCTTATCCTCCACTTGTTCTTGTTCTTTTTCAACCATCTGATCAAAAATCGTTTCTGGTAATTGCACTTCAACTTCATCTTCACTCTTTGATTTTTACTGTCTTAACCTGTGACTTTGCAACCTTGTTACTACACAATCTGGAAAAGTCCCAGGATATTCATCCTTCAACACTCAGTTGTCTGATTTTCTACTGTCTTATCAACCACCATAGGCATCACTCGCACCTGTGATCCAGCTATATTATTACCCAAGATAAACTGTATTCCTGGACAAGATAGCTTATCTATTTCTCCTACTACCACTTCACCACTCTTCACTGGACTTTCCAACCTTACCTTATATAATTGAACACGACTCCTTTCACCCTGAATTCCACATATTACCACCTTTTCTATCAACATGCTTCCCAAGCTACATAACTCGTCATCTCTTACCATTAAAGATTGACTAGCTCCCGTATCCCTTAAAATTGTGACTTCTTTACCTGCTCCTCCTGATACACATGAATAAACTTTACCCACACAAGTAAAATCTTTAAAGAGATCTGGCACCTTCTTATCAATCACCTCTTGATTAGGCTGTACAATCTTTTGCACCTCCTTTGTTTCACTTTTGCTTGGGCTTTCCTTTACCACTTTAACAAACCCCACCGTCTTATCCTGTTTTACCACATCAGCCTTCCCAGTGCCTTACTTAAACCACCAACACTGTGACTTTACATGGCCCAATTTATTACAGTGAAAACATTTGAAACTTTTCATTTCTTTTCCACCCTCCTGGATTTCTTTTTTAATCTGAGGTACACTCTCCTTATTATCTCCCATCAGATCACCTTTGCCTTTACCACTTGAGTATTTCTCATGTCCCCAGTTTCTATCCCTCACAGGCTGAAATTGATGTTGGAAACCAAGCTTTGATTTATGAACTAATTCATAATCATCTGCCGTTTCTGCTGCTAATCTCGCAGTTTAACCCTCTGTTCTTCCACGAGTTTTCACTACATCAGGAATTGAATTTTTAAACTCCTCCAAAAGTATAATTTCTCTGAGAGCTTCATAGGTTTCGTCTATTTTCAAAGCCCTGATCCACCTATCAAAATTACTTTGTTTGAGCCTTTCAAACTCCATGTGCGTTTGACCAAATTCTTTCTTTAAATTTTTAAACCTTTGTCTGTAGGCTTCAGGCACTAGTTCATATGCACCTAAGATGGATTTTTTCACCTTCTCATACGTCCCAGATACCTCCTCCGGTAGTGATGCAAACAGTTCACTAGCTCTACCTACCTGCTTTGTTTGAATGAGTAATACCCACAAGTCCTGAGGCCATTTCATTTGTTTAGTCACCTTCTCAAATGAAATGAGAAAGGCTTCTACCTCCTTCTCGTCAAAACTTGCAATGCTTGGACATATTTAAATAGATTCCCACCAAGCCTTCAACTTTGATGCTCTTTCTCACTGTCCTCATCACTATCATGTTTCATGGCCATTTTCTGAAGTTCAAACAATCTGTTTTTATCCTTTTCCCTGATTTGTATCTCCCTTTCTCGTTCTTTTTGTTCTGCTAGGGCTATTCTTTCTTTTCTCCTTTCTTCTCTCTCCTTTTCTTTTTCCTCTCTCTCTCTTTCTTTTTCCTCTCTCTTTCTTTTTCCTCTCTCTATCTTTCTCTCTCTTTTTCTTTTTCCTCCTTCTTGTATTCAAGCTGCTTTAATTCTTTCTCATGTTCCATTTGTTTAATTTGTAACTGAATTATTGCCATTTCCAATGAGTCAAACTGTATCTCAAGCAACTTTAAATGCTTAGCCACCGCCATAATTACCTCATCTTTTCGCATTTTGTCAGGTAATGTTAACTGCACTGTTTTTGCCAAATCTAACGGTCTCCTTTTAGTCTCTGTCCATAAGGTATTGTGTGTGACCGTCTCCATTCCCAAAAACTTCAGTGTCTCTGAAAGAGCCATTGTCCACAATACACACCCTTCTTAAACTAGAATACCACACCTGAAAAGTAACCACAATATGCTCACCCCTCACTGTCTTTCAGTTCACTAAGCCAATCCAATAGATATACTTTTATCCCGGACGAGCCCCCAATTTGTTATGGGCCAGGGTTTAGAGAACCCCAAAGTGTATCATGGAGTTCACCTGATCCACAACTTTTAATAGATTATGGTATGGGGAGCACACGGCCCACTCTACAGGTGTGGTACAGCAGAAATGGAAAAGTATTTTTTAAAGCAAAACAATGTTTTGAACTCAAGTTAACCTTTTTAAAACATACAGTGAACATCTTAGCAACCATCAATTCAAATACAACCCCCAAAGACTACAACACTAAGTAATCCTTAATAACTTCCCAAACATCATCCAGAAGACAAAAGAAAAACCTTTTAGCAGAAGCACATTAGGTTTACATTCACTACGGAGAACACTTATAATTCTGAATTCACCATATAATCAAGAGATAGTCTTTTCACGGTAGGGAGATCAACAGTACATCTGCTCTGTCTGGCTTCAGCTCCAATACGGAAAACGAAACTAAAACACACCCTGCAGCAAACAGCCCAAAACAAAAGTAAAAAGCTGACAGACAGCCCAGCTCCACCCACACTCTGACATCACTGATAAACACCCATTTCTTAAAGGTACATTTCTTAAAGGTGCATTTCTTAAAGGTACTCTCACATGACGTTACGATGTCAGGCTATATGGACTATGTTTGTATTTCCCTTGAATACAGAAGTGTAAGAAGTGACTTAATTGAGATATGTAGGATGATTAAAAAATTTGATGGACCAATTTTGCACTGAAGCCATTTCCTCTTGTGGGAGAGTCGAGAACAAGGTGGCTTAACTTTAAGATTAGAGCTGGTAGGGCAGCACGGTGGCCTAGTGGTTAGCACAACCGCCTCACGGCGCTGAGGTCCCAGGTTCGATCCCGGCTCTGGGTCACTGTCCATGTGGAGTTTGCATATTCTCCCTGTGTCTGCGTGGGTTTCGCCCCCACAACCCAAAAATGTGCAGAGTAGGTGGATTGGCCACGCTAAATTGCCCCTTAATTGGAAAAAATAATTGGGTAATCTAAATTTATAAAAAAAAAGATTAGAGCTGGTGGTGCTCAGGGGTGATGCCAGGAAGCACATCTGTACACAAAGAGCAGTGGAGGGAGGTCAACTGAAAGTTTCAAAATAGATGGACAGAGTTATGTTAGGTAAGGGTTTCAAGGGTTATGGGACTAAAGTGAGTAGATAGAGTGAAGATACAGATCAGCTATGATCTAATTGTGCAGTGGAACATGTTGGAGGGCTGTTTGGCCTACCCCTGTTTCCATACCCCTGTATATGCAAGTTGTGAATGCATATTGTGATGAATGTTATCAGTAGCTGCTATAATGGTACCTTACCTTTAATACGTTGGCCCTTTAAGACCGGGCTTGGAACCCTGGGGGACTCCGCCTCTGGCTCCGCCCCCAGGAAACGGTATATAAGATAAGGCTCACTCAGGCCACATGTGATGAGCACACTTCTCGGCTGCTGTACAGTTCTCAGATGATTAAAGCCTATGAATCATCTATCTTCTCTCCTGTGTCGTGATTGAGGGTATCTCAATAATAATATTCAGAGAGCCTAGATGTTCTACATAACTTCGGCATATCCATTCCAATTTCTGCAGTGCAAGGAAGAACATTTCTATGTAAAAATGTGCATGTGCCTTGCATGTGCATCCATGTGTATTTGTGTGTCTCTGTGTGTGTTTGGGGGAGGGAGGTGGTTTTGTGTGTCTGTGTGTGTGTGTGTGAAGGTCAGTTGCAGAGAGGATCAGAATCATCTGTGAAGCTGCTAATGTTCAGTACCTGTATTATGTGCTGTGTCTCTGGAACCATGTTGCACTACGAGTTAATGGTCTTACGAGTGAGGGGTTGTGGAGGAAAAGAGAAGGAAACAAAATTGCTCAAAGGTATAAGAATTTTTATTCCCACTTGAGGGGTTGAGTGACGAAAACTCACTTGTGACTCTATAATGAAACAATGTTTTCTTTCATCGGATGTGAGGTTTATTTACACTAACTCTTTGTCTACCCTCATGCATTAAACCATGTCAAAAGTGAACACACTTAATTGACTTGTACTTTTTAACATTAATTACATTAGGGACTGGGTAGTTCTGCATCCTGTCATAATGTCTTTCCCTTCCAGGAAATAGACTTTGAATCAAAGCCAGACAGATGGCTTTTTGACGACTTTCAGGGGCCGAGGCAAAATGAATGCCCTTTGTTCAACATCAGAGTGCCTCAAATTTGGCACATACTGGCACAGATTTGGCAGCGTCACCCCGTGAGTCCTCAACAGGATGGAGAACAGTATGACTGAGTGGAAAGTGGTGAAATTAAGATTCAGATACGCCATCAGGTCAATGGAGAGGAATACACTGCTGCATTTTCAGAAAGGTACCATCGCTATGATTATGTATGTTATTTCTCTCTCCTCCTGTGTCTACAATCCTTTTCGATGTTAAACCTGTATATCTTTAGGGGCAGCACGGTGGCACAGTGGGTTAGCCCTGTTGCCTCACAGCGCTGAGGTCCCAGGTTCGATACCGGCTCTGGGTCACTGTCCGTGTGGAGTTTGCACATTCTCCCCGTGTTTGTGTGGGTTTCGCCCCCACAACCCAAAGATGTGCAAGGTAGGTGGATTGGCCACACTAAATTGCCCCTTAATTGGAAAAAATGAATTGGGTACTCTAAATTTATTAAAAAAAAAAAAAAAAAACCTGTATATCTTTCAGTACTTTAACTTACTGCATTATCAATACATTATCACAATTGTCCAGTTGAACAGGGTGGGGTTGATTGGGACAAAACACCTCATGCTATCCTGTGACTTATTTTTAAAAAAATTTACAATACTTTTTTTTCCCAATTAAGGGTCAATCTACCTATCCTACACATCTTCGGATTGTGGGAGTGAGACCCATGCAGACACGGGGAGAATGTGCAAACTCCACATGGACAATGGCCCGGGGTCGGGATCGAACCCGGATCCTCAGCGGCGTGAGCAGCAGTGCTAATCACTGTGCCACCGTGCCACCCCGTCCTGTGGCTTAAGTAGCAAGTGTACAACTGGTGTAGAACCGAGCTAAATAGGCAATGAGGGGCTCAGGTTTGATTCTCACTCTCACTGTGTCGAGTGAACTGGCATCAGCGGGGATGGCATTAGAACCAGCATTTCACAGCCTGGGCAAGGGTGAAGAAAATTCAGCCAGGTCCATGCTCCTGATTTGAAATGCTGCTAAATGATGTGAACAAGAGGTGAGGGCAAGATCAAATAACCCATTGGCACTCATTGTTTTGGCAGCCACATGAGGAATGGTAACTTTAGCAAGCTATGAGATCTATGGAAATGTGTACCAGCAAAGAGCTGGCACTTTCAGATAAAACGGGCAAGGAAAAACTGGAGAACGGTAATAAAAGAAAACAATCTCATTGAGATGATTTCAGAAATCATAAGGGAGGAAAGTGTAGCTTTTATCATCTGAACCCAGGTGAAGTTATTTTATCCAACCTAATAAAACATACTTGCAAAACTTTTAATGACAAAAATAACTCAATAATGTTGCTTGGTTAGCACTGCTGCCTCACGACGCCGAGGTCCCAGGTTCGATCCCGGCTCTGGGTCACTGTCCGTGTGACAATATTATTTCTCAATAATCCATTTGAAATTAATTGCTTGGTTATTTTGGGGGCAGGAGCCCAACTATCCCTTTACATATATTTCACATATATTTCACGTCCCCACACAATATGTCATGACCACCCATTTTCAGCTTAATACATCACAGTCACCAAGCAACACAATTTAAAAAAAAATAAAGTTAGAGTACCCAATTTATTTTTTACAATTAAGGGGCAATTTAGTGTGGCCAATCCACCGCGGCTACACATCTTTGGGTTGTGTGGGCGTAACCCATGCAAACACAGAGAGAATGTGCAAACTCCACACGGACAGTGACCCAGAGCTGGGATCGAACCTGAGACCTTGGTGTCGTGACACAGCAGTGCTAATCACTGCATTGCCCTCCATTTGCACAATTAATAAACCCACACCACAAGAAATTATCTTTATTTGTTCCTCATTTCAGCTTCTTCTCCTTGGGTTGTTCACCAGCGGCCCTGGAGCTTACACCAGCACTGCTGGCAGCTGTAAAATGGAGGAATCTCTCTCACGCCCAGAACAAGTTACGTCAGTGTACGGGGTGTGTGACCTGCTCTCTGCTGCCACTTCCAGAGAGAAGACTCCATCAATTTTTTTAAAAGAATCTGCTCCTGGGTCAACGCGCTGAAGTTAGGAGGAGACAGTCTCCCATGCTGGGCTCCGGGCCTGCGCACTACTATGGGGTACGCATGCGTGGGAACGGCCAGCATTTTAGAAAGCCGGTCGCGACCGTTGGGCACTTCTTCCCACGACCTGGAATGCCAGACCGATGGCCGTGCTACCCCCCCCCCCGATACCGACCCACCCTGAGCTTGAATATGTCTGATCTAAGTTATTGGTATTTGATATCATTGAGGTTCATCTACAGTGAATCATTTCAGAATGTGAATTTCCTTAGTTGAAATCAAATAAAGACCAGATCCGTTTTAATCACAATGGTACCTTCATTGCTCTTGCCAATCTTAGTAGCATGTCAACCCATGCTGTGTCCTCCTCACAGACTGGGGCTCTTTGGGAAGAAAGAAAATCTCTTCACCAGCCGTGGGGCAAAGCAACATTGACTGACATATGAAGGATCGTAAGAAGACTTACAACACCAGGTTAAAGTCCAACAGGTTTGTTTCAAATCACTAGCTTTCGGAACACAGCTCCTTCCTCAGGTGAATGAAGAGGTATGTTCCAAAAACATATAGACAAAGTCAAAGATGCAAGACAATGCTTTGAATGTGAGCATTTGCAGGTAATTAAGTCTTTACAGATCCAGAGGTAGGGGTAACCACAGGTTAAAGAGGTGTGAATTGTCTCAAGCCAGGACAGTTGGTAGGATTTTGCAAGCCCAGGCCAGATGGTGGGGGATGAATGTAAGGCAACATCAATCCAAAGTCCCGGTTGAGGCTGTAGTCATGTGTGTGGAACTTGGCTATAAGTTTCTGCTTGGCGATTTTGCATTGTCGCGCGTCCTGAAGGCTGCCTTGGAGAACGCTTACCCGGAGATCAGAGGCTGAATGCCCTTGACTGCTTAAGTGTTCCCCAACTGGAAGGAAACATTCCTGCCTGGCGATTGTTGCGCGATGTCTGTTCATTCGCTGCTGCAGCGTCTGCATAGTTTCGCCAATGTACCACGCTTCGGGACATCCTTTCCTGCAGCATATGAGGTAGACAACCATGAGGTAGTATGAGGTATTGAACAAACTATTGTTTGCAGCAAACTACCCAGCCTTCAGAACAGTGAACAAGACACCACACAACCCTGCCATAGCAATATCTGCAAGACGCGCCAGATCATCAACGTGGGTACCACCATACCACCATTATACGTAAGAACACCACCCACCAGGTACGCAGTACATACTCGTGCGATTCGGCCAACGTTGTCTACCTCATGTGCTGCAGAAAAGGATGTCCCGAAGTATGGTACATTGTCGAATCCATGCAGACACTGCGACAACGGATGAACAGACATCACGTTACAATTGCCAGGCAGGAATGTTCCCTTCCAGTCAGGGAACACTTCAGCAGTCAAGGGTAAGCGTTCTCCAAGTCGGCCTTCAGGACACGCGGCAACGCAAAATCACCGAGCAGAAACTTATAGCCAGGTTCTGCACACATGAGTACAGCCTCAACCAGGACCATGGATTCATGTCGCATTACATTCATCCCCCACCATCTGGCCTGGGCTTGCAAAATCCTACCAAGTGTCCTGGCTTGAGACAATTCACACCTCTTCAACCTGGGGTTACTCCTACCTCTGGATCTGTAAAGACTTAATTATCCGCAAATGCTCGCATTCTAAGCATTGTCCGGCATCTTTGACTTTGTCTATACATATGTTTCTGGAACATACCTCTTCATTCACCTGAGGAAGGAGCAGTGCTCCGAAAGCTAGTGATTTGAAACAAACCTGTTGGATTTTAACCTGGTGTTCACCCCAGTCTAACGCCGACATCTCCACATCATATGAAGGATGATCTATCGCGAACAGCAAAGTTAAAATCAGCCTTTAAATATCATAAATTAAATGTGGGTAGTGATTATTTCTGTTCCATTCCTTCACTTTATATGAAATGTTCAAAACGTATTAAACCCATAGACATAGAGCAGCTGTGGCAATGAGAGCTAGCCCCTGATAGCCTGAAATTGGCACAGAAGTAAATAAAACACTTCAAAATCTTTCAAACTTTAGTGCAGTGGAAGAGCGGAGAGAAAAGACACCATCAAGTTGACAAGGCTGGTTAAAAAAAAAGCTAATGAAATTATGGGTGTGATTTAACGGAAAGTTTCTTAGTGTCATTTGTGGCGGGTTTTGCTGGGAGTTTCCTGCCGAGTTCCCCACCACTATCTAACGACATTTAGTCACTATTTTGAGCCCTGGGGAGTTTAGCACCGGTTTAACCCACATTTAGAATTTTTTTCATCACTGGGGAGCTGAACTCAGAGATCTGGCCACCATTTTTAAGGGTGCCCCGATCACTAAGTGAGCTTGTGGGTCCCCCAAGCAGCGTACATGAAGATTCTCTAGAATGCTGCCTGGTATGCCGAAACACAACTCCGGCAAAAAAACTTGAGAAGCAAAGGATTTATCAGAACATTGCAGATTTCTGGGTGATGTGACAGAAGAGTTTAAAATTATGGAAACGTAGCACATGGTAGGCAGAGCTGGCCGTTTCCAATAGTTGAGGGGCCAAGACCTAGTGGGCCATCAATATGGGTGTAGGAACATAGGACTTAGGGGTACGAATAGGCCATTCGGCCCTTAGAACTCACTCCACCATTCAATAAGATCGTAGCTGATCTGGTTGTGGTATCAGCTCCACTTTCCTGTTTGCGCGCAGTGGTTGGCACTGCAGCCTCACAGTACCAGGGGCCTGGGTTCAATCCAGCCTTGGGTGACTGTGTAATTCGAGCGTTCTCCCTGTGTCTGCGGGGGTTTCCTCCAGCTGCTTTGGTCTTCTCCCACAAAGGTGGGATTGGCTGTGCTAAATTGCCCCTTAGTATCATGATCAATGCACAAGGTTATGGAGGTAGGGCAGGGAAGTGGGCCTAGGTAGAGAGCTCTTTCTTTCGGACGGTTGGTGCAGACTCGTTGGGCCAAATGGCCTCCTTCTGCACTGTCAGGATTCTATGGGTAACCCTTGACCCCTTTGTCTGACAAAAATCTATCTAACCCAGCCTTGAATAAATTTAAGACCCAACCCTCACTGCTTTCCAGGGAAGAGAATTCCACAGACTAACAACTCTCTAAGATAAAAGAAGTCTCCTCGTATCCATCTTAAGAGGGAGCCTCCTATGCTTAAACTGTGTATTCTGATCTAGTTTCTCTCACAAGAGGAAACATCCTTTCAGAATCCACCCTACCAAGTCCCCTCAAGTAAATGGAAGAGATTTAGAACACAATAAATTTACACATATTGAGCTGTGAGGCTGTGCTGAAACAAAAACTGGATCAATATAAAGATCAGATTGGATAGGAGAAGGAAGGAACAAGAGATTAAGGAATATGGGAACAGGATGGGTATATATGATTCAAATGTTTGGTGGGAATTTTACACGCCTCTCACCCAACTGGGAGAAGACTGACAAGCTGGGGAGTGGGGTAAAATCAGGGGGCACCATGCCCATGTCTACCCTCTTGTCTGGAATTTTACCATCAACAGGATAGGTGCCAGGGCCCACCTGCTATTGGATGGATTGAGGCCCTGGTGGTCAATTAGTAATACTTTACCAGTGCTGGTGGGTGCACACTGCAAATGGTGAGGCCAACAAGCTGTTTGGCTGTAGGCTTACGGATTCTCCTTGGTCGGGCACCCTGTGCCCCTGGAGGCTTCCTCAATGATGATCACTACACCAGCTTGTTCCCTGCTAGTCTCCTGATTGTGGCTCCATCCACCCCCAGGCCTACCTGACTAGCCTCGGCATAGCTACCTTGACTCGTCTTGAATCTGCTGCTCCTTGTGGGGGACTGCTACACTCCCAGGAGCAGCCATTGCTGTCAGTGGTGCAGCCGGGACTGGAAAGCAGCCAGCCCTCTGATTGGAGTCACTGCCTCACTGCAGGTTTTAGTATGGATATATCACAACTTCTACCACATGCTATGAAGATGTTTGGTGCTGTAGCCAAGCATTAGTTAAGTTTCTCTCGTCCAAACTGTCTTGCCTTGTTTAACCTTTGGACAGAATTGAGATAGTTGATATGGGTCAACAAACTTTTTACGACAAACTATTCACAAAGACCTCATACTCTGCACAATGGATTCAGGACATAATCTGCGCTGCACCTCCTGGAGCCTGTTAGTCATCTGGCTATTGATGTCACAGTTACATCACTAACACCAGCTAGGTCTCAATAACATATTCATTAACCCATTACACTATGGTTACACAAAGTGCTGTAAACTACACAGCTCTGGCCAGGTGCAGGAAGGTCGGATTAGAAAGAGTGTCCCCAGGCTGGTATGGACAAGATGGGCCAAATGGCCTCATTCTGTGCTGTAACATGTCTATTGGTCTATGGTACTTATCAGCCTGATGGCTGTTAAAATCTGATCATAGCTTCTTGGCCCTGTGGAGGTGGGCTTGCCGCTGACGTTTAAGCCCTTGGGCCTGTGTGTGGGGGTTGGGGTTGCTGGAGGTGGCCTCCATGAAACGTTCTGGCCTATATCGCAAGTGGCTGATAAATGGTAACATCAACGGTTGAGCTGATTGGTTATTCCCCATTGTAATCTCGATGTATTCTGGCGCAGGTACTTTGTATCGCAGGTGAATGTTGTTAGTCAGATATTAATCCAATTATTAATAAATACAAATAAAAGACACTGTTACTTTTTGGGTTTAGATTTGATATGATGTTTGGATTCACCATCACAGATCTTTTCCACAAACAGGCCATTGCGGGCCGAGGAACCAGAGGGACACAATTTCAATGAACAAGCAGGTTGGTAGGTCAACTCACAACATCAAACGTTAGCTACATGCGGTTGCTTGTTCGGCATCTGAATATGGACAAAAAAAGTATTAACTAGATTGTAGACTATAGACAAAAGAGTGGCTCCATTAAAACAGAAAGGAGGTTTATTGGACTGCATTAAGTATTTGAATGTGAAAACCGCTCAGCGTGATTTTACATCATTTGAGTGTCTCTTGAATTACTGTTGTTGAGTAAGAAGATAAAAACTGAACTTCATATCTAAACAAAGACTTGCATTCACATAACTCTCTTCATGGTCTTGGGATGTCCAGTGAAGTATTTCTGAGGTGTAGTGACTGTAGGAAGATAGCAGTCAATTTAAAGAATGAGATTAGTGACAAAATATCCTTTTTAGTGATGTTGAGTGCAAGGTAAATGTTAGTCAGGATGCAGGACAACACCCCTCCTCTTCTTTGAATAATGACATGGGATCTGAACCTCCATTTAAGAGGGAAGATGGGCCCTTGGCTTAACATTTTATCCAAAATATGGCACGTCCAACAGTGAAGCACTCACTCCATACTACACTGAAGTCGCAGCCTAGATTAACATGCTACAATTCACTGCAATTGGACTTGAGCAAACACCTCTGACTCACAGTGGAGAAGGAGGTTATTCGGCCCATAGGGTCTGTACTGACCCTGCAAAAGAGCACTCTACCTAGGTCCACTCCTCGCCCACCCTGCCCTATCCCCGTAACCCTGTAACCTAACCTGCACATCCCTGCACATTAAAGGGCAATTCAGCATGGCCAATCCACCTAACCTGCATATCTTTGCACTATGGGAGGAAACTGGAGCACCCGCAGAAACCCATATAGACATGAGGAGTACATGCAAACTACACAGACAAAAAAGGCTGGCATCAAACTTGAGTCCCTGGTGTTGTGAGGCAGCACTGCTAACCAATGGGCTACCATAAGGAAAGAGTGTGAGCACAAAACTAAGGCGGACACCTAAACAAACTCAGGGTCCTACGTCATAAATAACCTGTAATTAACCTTTGGTGCTGAAGTTTGTGCATGACGAAATGTCCTCAGTTTCCTATATTCCACCAATAATTTATAGCTCGTTATATACTGTGTCCTATATTACTGGACTTATATTGCACCAAGCAATTTATAGCTCATTACCTGCGCTGATGAAGTCATATCTGAGGTAAAGTTCAATTGGTTTTGCAACACTTTTTCTCTCCTGAAAGCAGTGAATCACTGCATTTGCACGGAACCCAGCCATCAATCGGTACCTAACTCATGATTAGATGTGAAAGTTGAGAGTGTGTGTCAGCAAGCCATTTGATTGTGTGGGACAAGATGTTGTGTTTTTGTGTTTACATCTAACCAACTTGTCTGTCTTATTACTGACTTGCCACGCGGTGAAATATTCATTTGGAGAGCTGGTGCACGTGCAATGGGGCTAAATGGCTTCTTTCGGCACTGTGGCAATTCTGTTATCAAACAGTGTGTTTATTTATCTTTGCCTTGGAGGGTAAATAGGAGACAGGTTGTTCTGACATGGAATGCCTGGAAGGGAAGTGGAAAAAGATTTAACAGCTAGCTTTGCAAAAGGTGCTATTTACCAACATCACAAGGGAGTGCAGCAGCTCAAGAAGGCGGCTCAAGGGTAATTAGGGATGGGCAATAGCCGGTCATGCTCATTTCGCGCGAATGAATAATTTACAATATATATATATATATATATGTATTGAAGAAGAGGAATTTACAGGGATAAAGGGGAAAGTGCAGAGGAGTGGAACTCATTGGAATGTTCTTCTAAAGAACTGTCATAGGCACACCTACAGCTACACGGTAAGATTTTCTGGATCTGTCATGGAATAAAACCATACCAATGATATAAACGCCATCTTCGTCTCTTTCTACATTCAAGTATAAGCATTTTGCAGCATGGGTTGTGGACAGTAATTGGTAATGAGAAATCTTTCTGACTTTAAAAAAAAAACACATTTCCCCTCTTCAGCTCAGGGTTGCTGAGGCCCCAGCTAGCAACCCAACTGCTGCCTGAGGGGAAGTCAAGCACACAAGCACAATCTTGTGATGTTACAGGTTCGTACGGTCCAGCAGCACACGTAGGCAATGCCCTTACCGACTGGCCATCAAGGTTGCCCCCTTAAGCTTTCGAATTTGACAGTGATTGCATTGTAGGCAAATGAGCTGCTAACAGCATAAACAGCCTGATCACTTCTGTGATATTTTTTCATTTCTTTCGGGTGTTCGGTGGAAATGAGCCAAAGTAGAGCGCGAAAAGCTCCTCTCGGAAACGGCTCTGTGACAGAATCTGACAATTTATCATCTGTGCTGTGACAGTACCCCGTAAATTTAATCCTAATTCACCATCTGTGCATCTATATGCAGTGGGTTTGTCACTATGTTTTTCACATCAACTTATCTTTGCTGTGACTCTTAAGAAAAAGATACATCTAAAAAAGTTCCACAATGACATCTTTTTGGTCATCTTTGCTGTGCTTCAGTGACATAAAGTGAACATTTTACAGTGACATCTGCAGAACGTCAATTTGATCTCTCACTCTCACTCATATCAGCTGAGTTCGTTAGGATTTATCACTTAATAAGATACCCTGCAATATAGTGCATAAGAAAATAATGCACTGAAACAGATGCAGATAGAAGTCCTCAGTGGCTCACTGTACACACAAAGCCTTGGTCTTGGCCATGATATTTGGCACAAAGATTGGCTTCAGCGCTGTAGACATGATAAGCCCATTCCTGGTGCCTCTCAGAAGGTACATACGTGCTTATTGACTTAATGTGAAGACAAAATCAGGATGCTAATGATGTCCCCTCAAGAAACAATAGTCTTCTGGAAGGCCCTCACATGGAGGTGGATACTAGTGGAGTGGCAGCATCTGCAGGGGCAGATTAGAAAGGTTTAAATAATCTTTCACTTTTGCTGTCCCTTATTATTTATTCTATCCTAAAATTAGAGAAATATTTCATTATTTTGAGTAATCATAACTAACTGAAATCTGACCACAGTATTTGATCCTTTCACCCAACAACACTTTTGCAACCCACAAAATTGCCAAAGGTACTACCATAATCCTCAAAACCAGCACCACTCAAACTCAGCACTGTCATCATGCCTTAGAGACATTGGAGTTAATTTGAACTCCTTTCACCTGGCATTAATGGAGCATTAAGGGTCTGAAAATGGAGTAGCTTTACAACATCAGTAAGCTTGATGGTGCAGCCAGTAGAATTTTGCAAAGAGCTTACTGCTGGGCATTCAAAGTGCCAGCGCTTCTCAGGATTCTTCTAACATGGAAATGAAAGGACCCTGATTGTCATTCTAGGTTGGGAGCAGTTGGGCCATCCTCTATGCAGTCATTGATAGATCCACAGATGACAGAAACAAGGAGATCCAGCAAAAGCAAGTTTGAAATTATTTTTGAGGAATGCAGAGGCTACCCCAGGGCCCCTTCCTCCATGTTCTCAAATACCACCCCACTAATTTGGCTAGTGATCTGATCATTTGGCACCTGCAACTTACCGGGTTGATAAGTAAGGTCAAGCTTGAGAGGGGCCCGATAGAACGGCCTCATCGGGCCCCGAGTCAGGCCGTGAAATCTCATGTGAGGCCTCTTGCGTGATTTGCGATGCTTCGGGACACCTCGTGAGATCTAACAAGATTTCGTGAGACGTTGCAATCGGGATGTCACCCTCACTGGGTGGGATCCAGGTTTGCATATTTAAATGAGCAGTTAGCTTCACTTAAATATGTCTGTGTCGGGGTCTCCCCAAGGCACGGGATTGAACGCCCGCACCTTTGAAGGCCCTTGGGTGGTTGGGCTCTTGGCAGGGTGGTACCCCGGCACTCTCATTGCCACCAGGGTACTCCAGCAGTGACACCATCTACCAAAACTGTCGAAATAAGTCCCCAAATGCTCCTTTAAAACCACGATCAAGGATGAGTTGTTCATTTCAAAGAATTTTGAAAACCTTGGTGAAAAGGAAAATAACAATTTATTGATCATCACCAAAAGTGGATGGAAGGGGCTTTTCACAGTAACTTCATTGCAGTGTTAATGTAAGCCTACTTGTGATAATAAAGATTATTATTATTAAGTAAAGCACATGGGTCATAAGCATCAATCCTAACCGGGCAAGAGATGGGTTACAGTCCATTTTTGCTCATCGTGAATTTGAGTTGGTCTCAAAAAATGAGCCTCAATATTGTTCTGCTCTGTTCCAAAATTTCATATATCAATGTGGCCATCAATGTGGTATCAATGTGCTACTTTCTTACGAAAACTGTGTCGTTCACTTCACCTGGATCCACATCGTTTTAAAAATCCAGCCCATCAACTGGGTTTTTCTCTCTCCACAGATGCTGCCTTACCTCCCGAGTGCTTCCGGTGTTTCATACTGATCTACCTGACTGCTTTTTTGGCCTTGCAACCAACCTACTAGTCCCCATGCCGGAGGTCAGAAGACAAATTTTACATAAACATTAAGGGATGTTCTGATATGGACGAACGTTTTCTCAGAAGAAAAGTCCTTTTCTTTAAAATGTTATTTTTTTTAATGACCAAAATAAAAGCAAGATCACCTGGCAAAGTGTAATGTCAAAGATATGGTCATTGTGGTGGTGCTAGCTGTTAAACTGATTTCTCTGCAATAGTTATTGTACCAACATACAAGAAAATCAGAGCATAAAATGGCAAAGAATTGATTGCTGTGCATTGTAATCAAGGAGAGGGATACTGCAGAAGGCAAAAACAGTTCGGACCAGTATTTCTCTTTCCCCGTTTTACATGGCGTTGCAATTTAAAGTATACATGACAAGTTCATTCTTACTTTCCCCATTTTACTCTTTTGTTTCTTCTGGTAGAGGGAAATGACAATTCATTTAGGCATCTAGGGGTATGATTTTACTGCTTAACCCCCCCCCCCCCCCCCCCCCCCACCCCCCCTCCCCCCTCCCCCCTCCCTCCCCCCCCTCCAGCTCCTTGGGGCGAGGGGAGTGCCTGTGGCCTCTTTTTAATACATTAATCTTTCCCCTCCACCCAGGCTGGTGGCCACCTCCATTTAGCTGCTGGCCAACCCATGTGACAGAGAGTTGCTCCAACGGCACGGCAAAGTAATCCTTAATAGGGCTTTAGGTGTGTAAATAGGCTGCCTGCCTCCTCAAAGCAAGGGAATACTCAATAAAGGGAAGATATTGAGAGCGGTTGAGGACATGAGGGACCGTGGTGTGCATGCCCACAGGTCCTTGAATCTGGCAGGTAATCAAGATGGCATATGGAATGCTGTCCTTTATTGGGCAAGGTATTGAATACAAAAGCAGGGATTTAATGATGGAATGGTACAAAATGCTGGTGAGCCTCAGCTGGAATTCTGTGTATAGTTCTTGTCACCAAATTACAGGAATTACATAACTGCTCTGGAGAGAGTGCAGAGGAGATTTACAAGAATGTTGCTATTAGGAGAGATTAAACAGGCTAGAGTTGTTTTCCTTAGAACAGAGGAGGCTAATGGGAGATCCAATTCAGGTGCACAACATTAGCAGGGGCCGAGACAGGGTAGACAGGAAAGATTTAGTTGAGGAGTCAATTACCACGAGGTATAGATTTAAAGTGAGTGGTAGAAGGATGAGAGGGGACGTGAGGAAAACCTTATTTTATCCAGAAAGTGGTGGGCTTCTGGAATTCACTGCCTGAGTTGGTGGTTGAGGCTGAAACACTCAACTCATTCACAACGTCCGTCGATCTGCATCTGAAGTGCTGTAACCTTCAAAGCTACGGACCAGGTGCTGGAAAGTGGGATTAAAATAAGAAGCTAATTTATTTTTCTCTTTTTTGGCTGGTGAAGACACAATGGGCTGAATGGCCTCTTTCTGCACTGTAGCATTTCTGTGGTTCTACTGCTTTTCATTGCAAGAGGATTTGAGTACAGAAGCAAGCATGTCTTACTGCACCTGTACAGGGCCTTAGTGTGACCACACCTGGCGTATTGTATACAGTTTTGGTCTTCTTTTTTAATAAAGAATATACCTGTCACTGAAGGAGTGCAGCAAAGGTTCACCAGACTGATCCCTGCGTTGGAAGGATTGTCGAATGAGGAGAGATTGGATCAACTGGGCCTGTATTCACTGGAATTTAGAAGAATGAGAATTGAACATTCTGATAGGACTGGACATACAGGATACAGGGATGTTGTTTCAGGGAGAAGAACACAACTGCACTGCAGTATGTAAGATTTCAGATGAAGCCAGAATTTGAATGCTCTTTTACATTTGAACCTCCATGAGGATGCCATTCTGTCTGGTGGGATCTTGGTTGTCTTCACCTCTTCTACTGGCTGCAGAAGATTGAGATCTATTCTGACATCGCTGCTGAAGAGAGATGAGGGCTGATTTTGCACAATGTACATCAGCTCCATGATCTGTTTATTGCTGTAGCTCAAGGGTTCATGCATCATGCCAATGGCCAGGAATTGGACTCCCACTGCACTGTAAAGTGGGGATCCCATCAATAGGACCAACAGACCTTGGAGCCATGGATTCTTGTTGGCTAGGACTGTCACTCTGATACCTGAATCTAACTTATTATTGGTTTGATGGCCATTTACCCAGGATGTCTCCATTCCACAATAAAGAGCTGTATCATTCGATATCAGCAAAGAGGAGAGGTTGTGTGTCTTTTGTATCAATGGCCTCAACCTCATGGATAACTTTTGGCTTCTCTGGGGTCTTGACTTACACAGCTTGCCAATATGTCCCTGTCTGTGGCAGTGGAAGCACTGGGCAGTTCCCACAATGAGGGCACTTGTCACTGCAGAGCTGGCAAGGTCATTAGGCAGGGTCATTCATGAGTGGCTTACCTTGACATCACACATATTACCACCTTTTCCGACAATGTTCTTTCCAAACCACACATCACCTTACCTTTCACCATCAAAGATTGACTTTCTCCTGTATCCCATAAGTTCTTAATTCTTTACCTACTCCCCCTTATATACATGAATAAACTTTACCCTCAGAAATAAAATCCTTCAAAAGGTCTGCTTATCTGCATATCCACCAGCCTCTGAACCAGTTGTACGCTCTGTGGCACCCCTTCCACTTGGACAATGGTTTTTCCCGCCACTTAAAAAACCCCACTGCCTTATCCTATTTTACCGAGTTTGTCTTCCCAGTACTTTTCTTAAACAACCAACATTGCAACTTCACATGTCCAATTTTATTATTTCATAGAATTTACAGTGCAGAAGGAGGCCATTTTGCCCATCGAGTCTGCACCAGCTCTTTGAAAGAGCACCCTACCCAAGCCCACACCTCCACCCTATCCCCATAACCCAGTAACCCCACCCAACACTAAGAGCAATTTTGGACACTAAGGGCAATTTATCATGGCCAATCCACCTAACCTGCACATCTTTGGACTGTGGGAGGAAACCAGAGCACCCGGATAAAAACCCACGCACACACGGGGAGAACATGCAGACTCCACACAGACAGTGACCCAAGCTGGGAATCAAACCTGGGACCCTGGAGCTCTGAAGCAATTGTGCTAACCACTATGCTACCGGGCTGCCCTATAATGAAAACACTTGTGTTTTCTTATCTCTCTACCACCATCATAGGTTTCCTTTTTACTCTGAGGCCAACTCTCCTTACCATCACTGACTAAACCTCCTCTACATTGACCACTTGTGAATTTCTCATGCCCCCAGTTTCTATCTTTCGCCGATTGAAATTGATGTTAAAAACCAAACTTTGTTTTATGAACCAATTCAAAATCGTCAGCCAATTCTGCTGCCTGTCTAGCCGTTTTAACTCTTTGCTCTTCCACATAAGTTCTTACTACTGCAGGAAGTGAATCTTTAAATTCCTCAAAATAAATTGGACGGGATTCTGTGATGCTGAGGCTAAGTGTTGTTGCCGTCGGAAATGACATCACGTTTCTCAACGGCGTCAACACGGCCTCAGGATCAGCAATTCTGGCCCCTACAGGGGGCCAGCACGGCACTGCAGCACTTCACGCCGCTCTAGCTGCTGATCCCGGCGTCAAATGGTTGCCGCGGGATCCGCGCATGCGCAGTGGCACCGGCGCCAACGCGCGCATGTGCAGTGGCTTCCTTCAATGCGCCGGCCCCGACACAACATGGCGCAGACTACAGGGGCCGGTGTGGAAGGAAGGAGGGCCCCCAGCCTGAGAGGCCATCCCGCCAATCGGTGGGCCCCGATCGCAGGACAGGCCGTATTGGAGGCCCCCCCGGGCCGGACCCACCTGCCTCCCCCCCACAGGCCGCCATAATTGGCGGGCCAGCCGCGTAGAGTGGCCGCGCCAATCACGCCGGCACCAATGGCGCTGATTCTCCGCTCTGTGAAGAATTGTGTGCCGCCGTCGGTACGGCGTGGTGTGATTTGCACTGGTCGCGGGGATTCTCCGGCCCGGCCCTGGGCTGAGAGAATCCCGCCCATTATCTCCCGAAAGGCCTCATACGTTTGGTTTATTTTTAGTGCCCTTGTCCACCTATCAAAGTTAGTTTGTGTCGTTCTTTCAAATTCTATACAGGTCTGACTTGGTTCTTTTTTAAGATTTCTAAACTTCTGTTTTTAGGCTTCTTGTACTAGTTTAAAGGCACTTAACCTGGCTTTCTTCACCTCATCATAATTCCCAAATGCCTCCTCTGATAGTGATGCAAACACATCATTAGCTCTGCCTACCAACTTTGTTTGAACCAACACTACCCATATCATCTTTGGTCAATTCAATTGTTTAGTTACTTTCTCAAATGAAATGAAATACGCTTCCTTGGGCGGGATTCTCCGATTCCCCCGCCGTGCCGGAGTATCGCCAGGAGGGCGGCGTGAATCCCACCCTGCCGCCCCGACGCTGGCTGCCGAATTCTCCGGCACCAGTTTTTTGCCGGGGGCGGGAATTGCGCCGCACTGGTCAAGGGCCATTGGCCATTGGCAGCGGCCCCCCCGCTGGCGATTCTCCGCTCCGCGATGGGCCGAGCAGCCACCTGTTTTTGGACAGACCGCCGGCGTAAATTACACAAGGTTTGTACCGGCGTGACCTGGCTCTGCGGGCAGCCTGCGGAGTCCTCGGAGGGGTGCAGGGGGATCTGGCCCCGGGGGAGGGGGGAGGGGGGGGGGGGAAGCAACGGTGGCCTGGCCCACGATCGGGGCCCACCAATCTGTGGGCCGGGCCTGTGCTGTGGGGACACTCTTTCCCTCCACGCCGGCCGCTGTAAAGCTATGCTATGGCCAGCGCGGAGAAGAAACCCACTGTGCATGTGCAGGAATCATGCCCGCGGTTCTGGGCACACGCTGGAGCACCTGCACATGCACCAACTCTTGCCGGCCGGCGGAGGCCCTTCGGCGCCGGTTGGCGCGGTGCCAATCACTCCAGCGCCTGCCTAGCCTCTGAAGGTGTGGAGGATTCCGCACCTTCCGAGCGGCTCAACACTGGAGTGGTTCACGCCACTCATTGGCGCCGGTACGGCCTATCCGCCGGATACCAGAGAATCCCGCCCCATGTCTTTGTCATCAAATTTTGCCAACGTTTGCATATGTTTAACATATCCCTACTAAACTTTTGACTAGGGAGTATTTCTTCTTCCTCGCGACCTTCCTCAGCTCCTGCCTTTACCTCCAACGCTTTAGTTCTTTTTCTCCTTGCACAACCTGTTTTTGAAGTTCAAATTCTCTGTCTCTTTCCTTTGCTTCTGCCATTGCCAAACTCTCTCACTCTCTTCTTTTGCTAATCTTTCTTTTTCCACCTCAATCTTATTCCTTTCCATTTCCCTTAGAAGAGCCCTCTCTTTTTCATCCCTCTCTTCTTCTTTTTCATCTATCCCCATTACCGTCTCCATTTCTTTCAGTTTTTGTTGCATTTCCAATTTTTTCATTTATAATTGGATTTGAGCTAATTCTAATGGGTCAGGTTGTGTCACTGGCAAGTTTAAATATTGAGCTTTGCCTTGTATTATCGCTGCCTTCTTCACTCCTTTAGGCAAGGCAATTGCAGTTTCTCCACCAAACTCAAAAGTTTTGGTTTAGACTGCCCTTGTAAATCATCTGAGTAATTTCTTTCACACCCAGGGAATCTTTTGCAACTGAAAGAGTCATCTCCAGTCACTCCCCATTCAAAGTTCAACCCCTGAAAGAATGTAATCATTCCACACTTCACTGACATTAAATTTGATAATCCCAAGTCAAACAAGGAATTATACATAAGAATCCGAGCAATGAGCCCCTAATTTTGTTACAGGCACCTGACCAGATTCCAGCAGTGCTTAAGATGCTGGACCAGAACCGTAACATTTTTTTTTAAAGGTGCGTAAAGACCGATTCTCTCCAAAAGCAATTGCATGAGAAACAGGGTTTGTTTATTTTTACAAAATAAAACTTTATTATAACAAACAAAAAACAATATTTAAACTTCAAACCTAACAACAACAGCTTACATGTATCTCTTAACCATAACATAAAATTTGCCATTAAACAGCACGTAAAAAGGACATACAGCTCTCAGCTCCACTTACACGGATAGGCAATAATGATATTTGCATTCCAGAATATCTTCCTGTGATAGTGAGGCTCTTTCAGACCTTGCCAAAAGCCTGTCTCTGTGGTAGATTGTTCATGGCTTCTCCAGATCATTCTCAAAATCCTTCTGCTCCCACCTGTTCAACCAGGATTATTTTATCTCTCTGAGCACCACCCAGCCCCTCAAAGATGGTTCTGTCCAGACGCGCCCAGACTTGAACTCAAGATTTTTGTTGCTACATTTGAACAATACTGCTTGAAACACTGAAGTAGCCTTGTAGAATTTCGAAGATGTCTTTGTTAACAATCCAAGTAACTGGACTTTTGATTACCCATTCCCATTTATGCAACAGAACAGGACAATGTTATAAATATGCAACAAAAGTGGCCATCAGACTCCGTAATGGACTAATGGCTGGTCAGACAAGGAAGTCCCAGAGGACAATGGATCTTGGGTGAATCTTATTTATTCCCATTAACAAGATTAAGTCTGACTGGGCAATGTAATTTAGGTCAGTTATGGGCCTATACCTCTGACTCAGTGCTAGCAGTTTTACCCTCGGCTGTTAACCTTTAAATTGCCCATTACATCTTCAATCTAATTTCCTAACATCTCCCTGTTGTCACAACGGTACTCCAGATGTGGTCTCACCAATGCCCTGTATAATTGAGCCATAATCTCCCTAGCTTTTCATTTCCCTTACATTAAACAATAACATTCTATGACTTGCTGCATCTGCATTCTATCCTTTTGTGATTCATGCGCTAGGACATCCAGGTCCCACTGAATCTCACTTGCATATTGCACATTCCATTTGCCGGCTCTTTGCCCACTAATTTAATCTATCTCCATTCCTGTGCAGCCTCCTCATGTCCTCTTCACAATTTACTTGTTAAAGTTGACCTTCCACAGGCTGCCCAAGTTTAAACTTGTATCTTTTTCCTGCTTCAGTGCAGAGATCGTTGACAGCATCCTTTTCTTCAGCTCTTAATAATAATCACTTATAGTCACAAGTAGGCTTCAATGAAGCTACTGTGAAAAGCCCCTAGTCGCCACATTCCGGTGCCTGTTCGGGGAGGCCAGTACGGGAATTCAACCCGCGCTGCTGGCAGTGTTCTGCATTGCAAGTCAGCTGTTTAACCCACTGTGCTAAACCAGCCCCTTCTTCAGCATTATAGTGAGCATGTGGTTTTTAAAAAATCCTACTGCTGCCACCATGATGGGTTATACTGCTGTTACCAAGATTTTTGTTGCTACATTTGAACTATACTGCTTGAAACACTACAAAGTAATCTTGTAGAATTTACAAGACGTCTTTGTTAACAATACTGAACTATGTACCTCTATCCTACATTCGGACATCAGAGAGCTTTGGACTTGTGAAGGACACACTTTCAGAACACAGGATAAGGGAGAGCGTGGGGCACAAGGTCTTCACCCACGTTCAGGCAGCGGAGGGCATTGGACCTGCGAGGGACATGTTTTTGGGATAGAGGATAAAAGAGAGTGTGGATCCCGCGGCCTTCACCTCTCTTCAGGTAGCGGAGAGCATTGGACATGCGAGGAACACACTTTTGGAACAGAGGATAAAAGAAAGTGCGGGGCTCGGTCCCTAACCTGACCTACGACCGCTGTTCATACAGCGCGCTGAGTTTGAAAAAAATCTAAGCGTGACATCACAGGTAAGCAGTAAACTGGTTGGTGAGTAATTGATATTACTAAATAGCTAAAGCTAAAACAAGCTAAAACAAGGTATTATTTGTTGGGAAAAATATTACTTCTAGATTTGTTGTAATCTAAGGCCACAAAGTTTTACTTTTAAGACATGTCAGGTCAGGACAGCCGAGTGGAGAGGCAGCATGGCGGCGTAGTGAGTAGCACTGCTGCCTTATGGCGCCGAGGTCCTAGGTTCGATTCTGGGTCACTGGCTGTGTGGTGTTTGCACTTTCTCCCCGTGTTTGCATAAGTTTTGCCCCACACAACCCAAAGAATTGCCCCTTAATTGGAAAAAAATAATTGGATACTCTAAAAAATTTTTTAAAGAAGAAAAAAAAGGACAGCCGAGTGGACTGTGTGGCCTGTCACATGTGGGCAGTCTTGGACACTACCTGCGTCCTTGATGACCACATGTGTGGGAAGTGCTCCTAGCTGCAGAAACTGGAGCTCCGAGTTTTGGAGCGGGAGCAGCAGCTGGAGACATTGTGCTGCATCCGCGAGGCCGAGTGTTACATGGACAACATGTTTAGAGAGGTTGCTCAAGGGACAAGAGGAGAAAAGGGAATGGGTGACCACCAGGCAGTCCAGGAAGAACAGAGAAGCAGTGCAGGAGTCCCATGGGGTCCCACTCGCAAATTGGTATGCCATTTTGGAAGCTGGTACCTCAGAGGAGTGCAGTCCGAGCCAAGCTTCTGGCACCACAAGCAGCTCGACTATACCCCCGGGGGAGGAAGAATAAAAGGAAGAGCAATAGTAATAGGGGATTCATTAGTCAGGGGTTGAATAGCTTCCTTATTATAGATCTATGAGTTTAATAATGAAATAACGGTTTAAAAAATTACCTGTATGATAGTCCTTTATCTGGGATGGGTTGGAGTAGTATAAATATTGCCATGGTGATAAGTCAAATGGTCATCTGTACTCTCAGCTTGTGTGACAATGATCACCACTTTGTTGTCAGCTGTGTGGCGTGTTCCCGCTTTGTTGGCAATAATAATGACGGGAAAGCTCAGCAGCAGTAATTAGACACAAGTTGCTATAGTTACGGGCTTCATCATTTCCCATTTCCCACCCTCTGGACTCAAGAGTGAAATTCCCAACACAGTGTTAATGAGTGCCGGCAGCAGTGTTGTACAATGAGGGGTCCATCTCCTGTGGGAACTGAATTACGGCTGCCCTATCTCATCTGCTTCACAGCCAACAGAGTGAGGGCACTTTCTGGCATCATTTTCAATTTGAAGCCAGGCCTCAGTGGTAAGGAATAAATACAGAAAATGTTGGAACCACTCGGCAGGCCTGGCAGCACCTGTAGGGAGTGAAACAGAGTTAACATTTCAGGTCAGTTAACTTTTGTCAGAATAACTTCAAATCCAGCAACCTCTACCACCCAGAAGGGCAACAGATGCATCTCAGCACCAGCACCTGCAGCTTCCCCGCCAAGTCACACTCCATCATAGCATTTACAGTGCAGAAGGAGACCATTCAGCCCATCGAGTCTGCACCAGCCCTTGGAAAGAGCACCCCACCCAAGCCCACACCTCCATCCTATCCCCGTAACCCCACCCAACCCTTTTGAACACTAGGGCAATTTAACATGGCTAATCCACCAAACCTGCACATCTTTGGACTGTGGGAGGAAACCGGAGCACCCGGAGGAAACCCACGCACACACGGGGAGGACGTGCAGACTCCGCACAGACAGTGACCCAGCCAGGAACTGAACCTGGGACACTGGAGCTGTGAAGCAACTGTGCTAACCACTATGTTACCGTGCTGCCCCTGTTCTCCTGGCCCCTTGCCTGTACCACAAACATTTCACTCTTGGCCGTATTTAATTTGTATCCTGAAAACCGGCCGAACTTCCTCAACATTCCCAGTATGCTTCCCAACCCGGCCATTGGGTCCGACACATACAGGAGCAGGTCGTCCGCATAAAGAGAGACCCTATGTTCTACCCCGCCCCTCACCATCCCCTTCCATCCCTCTGCGGCTCTCAGCGCAATCTCCAGCGGCTCTATGGCCAGCGTAAACAGCAGCGGGGAGAGCGAGCAGCCCTGTCTGGTCCCTTGGTACAGCCTAAAGTACTCCGACACTTCTCTGTTAGTCCTGACGCTGGCCTTTGGGGCCTGATATAATAATTTGATCCAATTCACCAATCCCTCCCTGAACCCAAACCGTCCGAGCACCTCCCATAGATAGTCCCACTCCACCCGGTCAAAGGCCTTCTCGGCGTCCATCGCCACCACTACCTCCACCTCCCTACCCGCCGGGGGCATAATTATCACATTAAGTAATCTTCTCAGGTTGGCCGCCAGCTGCCTACCTTTCACGAACCCAGTTTGGTCCTCCCCAATCACCTCCGGTACGCAGTCCTCTATTCTAACCGCCAGTACCTTTGCCAGGAGCTTGGCGTCAACATTAATCAGGGAGATTGGCCTGTAGGACCCGCACGCCTCTGTGTCTTTACCCCAGTTCAATATCAGTGATATAGTGGCTTGCGACATTGTCGGCGGCAGGGTCCCTCTGTCTCTTGCCTCATTGAAAACCCTCGCCAAGACCGGGCCCACCAGCTCAGAGAAGTTCCTATAGAACTCTACTGGGTATCCATCCGGCCCCGGGGCTTTCCCCGACTGCATGGCCTTTAAGCCCCCCAATACCTCCTCCACTCTAATCGGGGCCCCCAGCTCATCCACTCGCCCCCCACCTACTGTTGGGAATGTTAACCAGTCCAGAAACCTTTTCATCTCCTCCAGTTCTTCCGGCGGCTCCAAAGTATACAGCTTGCGATAGAAGTCCCGGAATACCTTATTCAATCCTGCCGGGTCCTCCACTTTGCGGCCCTCCCCATCCATCACTCAACTCATTTCCCTGGCCGTCTCCCTCTTCCTGAGTTGCTGCGCTAACAGTCTGCTAGCCTTTTCCCCATGCTCGTACACCACGCCCCTCGCCTTCCTAAGCTGTTCCACGGCTCTACCCGTGGATAGTGCCCCCAGTTCCGCCTGTAGTCTCTGCCTCTCCCTGAGTAAAACCTCCCCCGGGGACTCCGTGTGCTCTTCATCTATCCGACCCATTTCCCTGACCAACCTATCCATCTCTGCCCTGTCTGCCTTGGCTCTGTGGGCCCCAATTGAAATCAGCTCCCCCCACACTACTGCATTTAGCGCCTCCCACAGGGTCGCCGCTGAGACCTCCCCCGTGTCATTCACCTGCAAGTAATTTTGCATACACCTCCGAAGCCTCTCACAGATCCCCTCCTCCGACAGCAGTCTCACGTCCCCCGATCTGCAGGTCTACCCAGTGCGGGGCATGGTCTGAGATAGTAATTGCTGAATATTCCGTGTTCTTTACCTCCCCTATACAATCCCTGCTTAGCACGAAGAAATCTATCCTAGAATATACTTTATGTACGTGCGAGTAAAACGAGTAGCCCCTTCCTGTCTGCTGTCTGGCTCTCCAGGGGTCCACTGCCCCCATTTGCTCCATAAACCCTTTTAGCTCCCTTGCCATTGCTGAGAGTCTACCCGTTCTGGGACACGACCGATCCAAAGTCGGGTCAAGGACCATGTTAAAGTCCCCCTCCATTATTAGCCTGCGAGAGTCCAGGTCCGGGATTTTCCCCAGCACTCTTTTAATGAAGTCCACGTCATCCCAGTTCGGGGCATATATATTCACCAGCACCACTCTTCTCCCCTCCAGTCTGCCCCGTACCATCAGGTATCTGCCCCCCTTGTCTGCGGCTATGCCCTCCACCTCAAATTGCACGCGCTTGTTGATCATGATTGCCACCCCCCTGGACTTCGAGTCCAAGTCCGAGTGGAAGACCTGGCTAATCCAGCCCTTCCTTAGCCTGGTCTGGTCAGACACTTTCAGATGTGTCTCCTGCAACATAATTACGTCCGCCCTCAGAGCCCGCAAGTGCACGAACACCCACGCCCTCTTAACCGGCCCATTCAGTCCCCTGACGTTCCAGGTGATCAGCCTGGTCGGGGGGCACAACCCCACCCCCCCCCCCCCCCCCCCACTCTGGTCAGCCATAGCCTTTCTCGGGCCGGCCCCCAGCCCGTGTGTCGTGCCATTCCTGGCCCGCCTCTTGGCTGCCTCCACCCTCGACCTCCTTTCCAGTGCCTATTTCAAGTCCCTCCCACGTCAGCAGAACCCCCCCCCCCCTAACAACATCTCCCGATACCCCCACCCATGTCATCCACTGGCTGTGATCTCCCCCCCCCCCACCTAACTCCCTTGACTAGCCAATCTGCTAGCCCGGTGACTCATCACTCCGGCGCCCTCCTGTCTCATTCCTATTGTTTCCCCGTCCTCCTCCCCACTCCCCGGCGCCCCATCCCCCTCTCCAACCCACTGGAGCAAACTCACTGGCACAGGAAGGCATGGACATCAACAAAACAAAAACCCCCCAACCCACGTCCTTGGCCCCCCCTTGCTGACCGGCCCCCCTTCGTTACCATGCCGGCTCCAGTGTCCTCCGCGAGCCGCACAAAAAGTAAAAATCCGCCCGAAAAGGAAAAAACAGAAAAAAAGAGGAAAAAACAAAAACATAAGAGAAAAAAAACAAAAAACAAACCAGTGTCCATGAACTAAAGAAAGTGTCCCAAATGTTCCGTTTGGCACCTTTGACCCAGCAAACCGTTGACCAGCAGTCCAGGCCCATTCGACGTACCTTCCTACGGTAGTCCTCGGGCCCTAATTTGCGCCTGTGGGGCCTCTTTTCGGGACCAGCCCCTGATCCCTCGCGAAGTCCATCGCCTCTTCAGGCTCGGAGTAGTAGTGGTGTTGACCCTGGTGCGTGACCCATAAACGAGCCGGGAACAGCAGACCAAACTTCATGTGCTTCTTGAACAGCACCTCCTTGACTGGTTTAAAGGCTGCTCGCCGCCGAGCCACCTCCTGGCTTAGGTCCTGGTAAATGCGGAGGACACTGTTGTTCCACGCGCTGCTCCTGGCGCTCTTTGCCCACTGCAGCACCCACTCCTTGTCCACGAACCTATGGAACCTAATCACCATCGGGTGGGGGGGGGGGGTCCACCCGGCCGCCCCTGCCTCGCCTGCACTCTGTATGCCCCCTCCAGCTCCGGTGGTAGCGGAAAGGCTTCGGTCCCCATCAGCTGCATCAATAGGTCTGCTACAAACGCTGCGGCATCAGCTCCCTCAGCCCCCTCCGGGAGGCCGACCATCCTCAGGTTGTTCCTGCGGGCTCTATTCTCCAGCTCCTCCACTCTGTCTAGCAGTCTTCTCTGCCGCTCCTTCAGCCTGTCAACATCTAGCGCCGCAACTGTCTGCGCATCCGCCTGCTCCTCCACCGCCTCTCCCAGCTCCTTAACTTTAACATCTTGCGCATCCAGCCTCTGGTTCAGCTGATCCACTGCCTTCTGGATTGGGTCCAAGCTGTCCTGCTTCAGTGCTTCAAAACTGGATTTCATTACCTGGGAGCATGTTATCCAGCGCCTGCTGGTTTGCTGAGTCCGGGGTCCGTGTGTCCGCCATCTTAGGTTCCAGGTAAGTTTCTTCAGGTCCTTGTCTCTGTCCCTTTTTCTCTCTCTTCTTCTGCCTCCTAGACTCCCGCTGTTCCATGTGCCGCAGCCCGCTCCTCCGCACTTTCACCGCCGCTTTCCTTCAGCTCCGTGGTCCCGCTATCGCGGGGAATCAGCCCCTAAACGCCCGCCGGAGTGAGAGCCCGCCGAATTTGCGGCTCACTCGGACATCGCCGCCACCGGAAGTCGGGTTGGCGCTCTATTAACCTCCTACTGGCTTGACCAGACTAGCTCTCTACCACATGGTGATGATGTTAATTGCCCTGTGCACTGCGACTATCTCCCTGGCCGTGTCCTGTGAGAGAGGGTGAGTCTTAATGCCCTGTGAGCTTTATAGTGGTGGTGACCTGTCTGGTGATTGGTTGTTCTGTGTCGTGTGTGTTCATTGGTTATCCTGTGTGTCAATCACTGCCTGTCTGCATCTCATGATATACATGAGTGGATATTATGGCAGTCTCCATATTTCAAAACGAAGATTGAAGTGCTGGGGTAATTAAAAGAATGATTTACAAGGATGTTAGCAAACTGAGGGAGGGCACAACTATTAGAAAAGAATAAACAGGCTGGGCCTATTTTCTTGAGAAAAATTAAGTCTGAGATCAGAGAATCCCTGCAGTGCAGGAGGCCATTTGGCCCATTGAGTCTGCACTGGCCCTTGCTCCGTTAGAGCCTACCTAGGTCCAATCCCCTGCTCCTGTCACCATAACCCCACCTAATTTTTGGGCAATTTATCATGGCCAATTCACCTAACCTGCACATCTTTGGACTGTGGGAGGAAACCAGAGCACCCGGAGGAAACCCGCGCAGACACTGAACGTGAGAGAGAGGTTTTTAAAATGATGAAGGAGTTTTACAGGGTAGGTAAAGAGACAATGCTTCCACTTGTGAGGGAGTCCAAAACCAAGGCCCATGAATATAATATAGTCACAGATTAATCTAATAATGAGAAACTTCTTTGCTGAAAGAATATGGAATATGCTACCACATGGAGCGGTGAAGGTGAACAACAAAGAAAAAGAGAATGGCAACCAATCAACTCCACTCCAATTGTGACTGCAACACTCCCCAATCACCACCACCAACGATCACAGTTACTTGCATTCTCTGTCTTGCTTGCACCTTTCCAGCTCACCTTTTCCAATCAATCCATCTCTCTCAAACTCTCCCCCATCCTTCATGGAAATATCTGAGGATGGAGTCATCTCCCTGCTGGGAGGCCAATTCCTGCCTCACCACAGGGTTAGTTCTCGCCAAGGAGCAGGAGTCGGAACATTACTGCATCATCCAACTCACCTGCACATCTTTGGACTGTGGGAGGAAACAAAAGCAACTGAAGGAAATCAACGCAGACATGAGGAAAATGTGCAAGCTCCACAGACAGTCGTCCAAGATTGGAATCAAAGCCAAGTCCCTGGCGCCGTGAGGCAGCAGTGCTAACCACTGTGCCACCGCGCCATCCAATTTCCATTTTAATCTCATTAGCAAGATTAAAGTTGATTGCAGCTGACTCCCGATATTCACCTACAACTCCCCCTGCCTCCACCCAAGTGGGAAATCACACGGGCGCAAATCATTACTGGTCCCTAAAAGCGGGGACCGGGCACCAGTGACAAATTGGGTGAGCCAGGGGGTATGTACCATCTCTATACCCTCTATAGCACCAGGGTGCTGAAGAGGGTCCTTCAGGTGGAATTTAGGGAGCTTGGGATGGCTGAAGGGGCTCAGGTTGGCGGTCCTACTCAGGGTGGAGGTTGTGTGGCAAATCTTCCCTCTTGTAGCCTTCAAACCTTTGATGCCTCACCACGCATATCAATATCAATGTTTCAGATGAAGGTAAATGTCTTCCCTTTGGTATGTTTGAAATGTTTGAAGTGCTTTATTCACGTTCCATTTCATCCTTTAACTTTTTCAAGCCTCTGGGCTTACTGAGATGCCTAAAAGCTTTGATGCATTATTTATATTCAGCTTCATGGTCCATTACCTTTTACAAGCCTCTTGATTGACAGGGATAGACTATTTCAAAGCAGGATTAGCTCTGTTTGTTTTTATAGTTCTTCATGGGCCATTAACTCTGACCGTCGAAATCAGCGTTGGGCGATCACCCGGAGAATCCACTTTTACGCGAGAATCGGGGGTGGCACTGTAGTTGCGATGCTATGCCCCCTCAAAAATGGCGTACTCGGGAAGTATGCCGCATGCCATTTTGACGTCCTCGGGACGTCACCGGAGGCCCTCCACCGATTCTCCAACCCCGATGGGCCGACTTCCCGACAGCGTCAGTCGCGTATCCTCTCAGTTTTCGGGGACCTCGCATGGCGGCTATGTGGGCTTTATGCTGCGTGGCTGCAAGCACCTCACTGGGTGGAGGATAGGTGCGGGGGCGGCGCCGACTTTCTGGTCGTAAGACCAGACGGATCCTGCAGATATAATCGCAGAATCGGAGAATCCAGCCCCAGATTCTCTGTTTGACAGCTTTTGTTTCAGCTGGGATTTCCTCTGTTCAGAAGTCATTCCTCGAAAGACTGAGTTTCTCCAGGTCCCAAGGTGTGAATCACCCCGGCTCCAAAAACATTTCTAAGTGTGGTTGGATTGCGATCTGAATTGCGCTGATCTACCTGGCAGGAATCGCACCTTATTACCTGAGACCACACTTCGATATTTCTTGGATGAATTCGGCTCATGAATTTAGGGTAATCAGCCATTAGTCTTGTACTAAAAATAGTTGTAAACTTCACAGCGAATCAATTCAGAGTACGTTTTAATAGAATAATAAGTCATAATTACTTCTGAATAACTGATCTGGTCTGGAAAATCAATTTTGTGCGTGGCGTTTCATTTCCTTAAAATAATTTCCTGAAATTTCCTTAAAAATAAAAACTAAAGCAACCTTTGTTTTAGTTTTTCTCTTTCATATTTTCCCCTTAACCCTGATCGATGTCCCAATCTTGTATTTTGCTTCTTGTACAATGATCTAAATTTCATTTACATTTCAAGTTTTTTATTTCTCCATTTGCAGCCTGCAATTGGGCTGAAGAGCCTCCCTGCAGCTTTTCTGGTTCACAGATGCTGCAGATTCCCCATGGAGTGCAATGCACTGAATCTGATGTGGGATGTATAGAAATCTCTGTTGATGAGCACCTGATAAGCCTCTGGACAACTATACGTGAAGTAAATGGCAAAAACCATTCCTTCACCACAGAAAGGAACATTCTGGCATTTCACTCATTGTTGTTTGCGGAACCTTGCTGTGCACAAATTGGTGACTTCAGTTTCTTTATTACAACAATGGAAACACTTCTAAAAGGACTTAATTGGCTATAAAATGCTTTGGGATATCCTAAGGTCATAAAAAGAGCTGTGGAAATGCGTGTCTGTCTTTCTTCTTTCGCATTTTTATACAATAATGAGCAAGTTGTGCAATTTAGCTTTTCCCCAAAGTACAGTTAGAAATTCTAAAATATCATATAATATAAATAGAGTTTAACTTCTCGGGTCACAGTAAAATCAGTGGCCTTGATAATATATTGTGTGTTATTTGGGACAACATTCCTATTGATACAAAACATATACACAACTTGTGCTTCTTTCGGAGTAACCAAATAAACTAAATGAACAAATTGAGGGATAAATTAAAAGGCAGCCCCTCAAAGGGATACTGTACCAAATAAACAGAATCTCAAAGGACACTTAAAACATCAAAACAAATACACAACTTGAGAGAGCGCAATGCTCGCAAAGGTTGATTTTTTTAAAAATGGAATGCACTACATAAATGCTACCTCAGCAATAGAAGGCACAGTTGAGGCTTTCAGCACTGTATAAATCATAGAATCCTCTTAGCACATGCACCTTTTTGCTCCTGTCATCAAATTGTTCCATAGTGACCTAGTAGCGACTAAGCCCTGTATAATGTTTGCATAAATATATCAATTGAACTTCTGCCTTATTTAAATTGCTGTATAATCATGACTGGTTAAAATGGAATTGTTAAATCAGAACCGTGAAATTGGTCTACACGCTCTTCCCACACAAGCTTATAAGTTGTACAAATTTACTTCAATCAATTAAGTGCTCTTTTTAATTAATCTTTTGCACTTAATTTAGATACTACCATCTAACCAAATATGCACCATTATTAGGCCTTTCTGATTATGTTTCCACCTCAGCTTTTTATTTTACGCTGTTGATTGTTTGTTATTGTTTTGATTTTCGTATGACTGCATTTTGGAAAAGTAACTGGACAGCAAAGATGAATAATGTCGAAAAGCCAGCAGGCATCATGAACAGGAATGTTCAGTTGCTCTTCCCAATGGAAAAGAGTTTGGTTGGCTGATTTCATAGATGGAAGCCACTTGGCAATTGACACTATGCTTTACATTGATCTTTGTGGGATTCTCTCTTTGGAGCTCTTAACGTTGGGAAAATCTTAGGGTTTAGATTTTCATTGTGAGACAATGTCAGACCTAAGGAATCACCGCATACCAAGTCAAATTGTAGCATTGGTGGAAGTATATTAATATTCACAAACAAATAAGTGAAATATAGAAACAAAGTCAGAAAGGCTGCAAATATTTAGCAGACCAGGCAGCTTCTGTGGAGAAATAGAAGCCGATATTCAGGTCTTTGTCAGGAATCTAGATAAAAGGTCTTAGACCAGAAATGTTGAATGACTGACTTCTGTTTCTCCACAGATGCTGTCTGCCCTATTAATATTTATATATTCTCTCACTTTTTTCCTTTCTTTCCTCACCTTTTCCTATTATCTTTTTTGAAAGATTGTGTTCACAGCCCTCCTGGGTACCGTTTTCTTTATGTGTGACTAGAGAGTGAAAGTAAGTGAACAGTGTGGAGGGAGGTCTATGCCAATATTATAGCTTTAATTCAGATTTCTCATCTGTGCTATAAGTCCTAACATTTTAATAGAGGGGTTTCACCTTTGATACAAGTGCTGGAATAATCCCTCTTCCATGGTATTTTACTACTTTCTTTCCCCTTCAGGAAAAGTATGATGCTAAGACAGAATTTACTTGTCATAATTTTGTATTATATTCAAACGCGATCCAATCTCTCATCAGTAAAAAAAACATTGCATGGAATAAGCACGAGGACAGCCTTCAGGACTATCTTGTCCAAGGCTGTACACAGGAATGGCGGTTATTTTGGAATCAAACTCATGGTCAGTTCTGGCCTGCAGAGATACCCACAGTATCGTCTTCCCACACCGTCCAAAGGCAAACCAGAAGTTTTGCCTTCTCTTTCAAAGTAAGGGTCAGTAGGATGAATCCACATTTAGGAAGCTGACCTGCCAGCCCATGTGTGAAAACATCAAAATATTTAACCCAGAAGACTATTCAAAAGTCCCAGTGTTAACCAGAGTAGTCGGTCCTGTTCTATTAACACCAATGGTAATCCATTAAATGGATTAAGAAGAATTTATATGTGCATGATGTATCAAAGTATTCCATCCTTGGATGTGGATGGATTTAATTAACTACATAGTTTGGATTTAATTCAGAACCAAAAACTTTGATTTCACAGCAAATTGAACTTCATTGTATTAACCCCAAGCAAGTTGAGCAAACCTAAACACAACTCGCATTGCCAACCATACCTCCTCATCCTTCCCTGAAGCGGTGAACACGATCAACTAAACCATCCTCCTCCAAGGCCTCTCCATCATTACCCAGCTAAGTGGAACTGCACGTGCTTGGCTCCATTCTTACCTATCTGATTGTAACTTGGGCATCCCTGACAATGATTTCTCTCTTTCCACTGTGTTCTCTTAATTCCTTCAAAGATCTAAGTGACATTCCTTGGCAACATCATTTAGGTATGTTTGGTCCCCTGTTTTCCAACACTTTTATCAAGCCCACCACTACCTAGGGTGATGCCAAATGGTTCCTCCAATACCTTGTCCTGGATGAGCTGCAGTTTTTCCAGTCAAATGTCACTGAGGCTAAAGTTTATAATAATAATCTTTATTGTCACAAGTAGGCTGACATTGCAATGAAGTTACAGTGAAAAGCCACATTCTGGCACCTGTTCGGGTACACTGAGGGAGAATTCAAAACATCCAAATTTGCTAACAGCATGGGCGGGATTCTCCGAAATGGAGGCAGAGCGTCCGCGCCGTCGTGAACAGCGTCACGTTTCACAATGCCGCGAAGCGGGCGCAGGCACTACTGATTCTAGCCCCCACAGGGGGCCAGCACGGTGCTGAAGGGGTTCACGTCGCTCCAGCCTCCCTTCCCATCACCAACTGGGCGCCGCACCAACCAGCGAATGCACAGTGGCGCCACGCCAACCCGCGCATGCGCGGGGGACTTCCTCAACGCGCCAGTCCCGACTCAACATGGCGCGGGGGTTCAGGGGCCGGGCCGTGTAACAAAATAGTGCCGGGGCTGGAGAGGTGGGCTCGCCGATTGGTGGGTTCGATCGCAGGCCATACTCCATCGGAGGCCCCCCCCCTCCCCGGTGAAGGAGCGCTTTTCCCTGCACCACAGGCGGCCCCCCGACCCTGCGCGCAGAGTTCCCGCCGGCTGCGAGCAGGTGTGGACGGCGCCGGTGGGACTCTGCCATTTCCGAGTGGCCGCTCGGCCCATCAAGGCCGGAGAATTGGCAGCCCGGGAACAGACAGCGGCCCGCAACCTGCGCCACGTGAAACGTGCCGGTGCAAATGGCGCCGATTCTCCGCTTCACAGAGAATCGCGTGCCTGCGTTGGGGCGGCGTGGCGCGGTTGTGGCGATTCTCCGACCCAGCGCGGGGCTTGGAGAATCCCGTCCCATGTCTTTCGGGACTTGTGTCAGGAAACCAGAGCACCCGGAGAAAACCCACGCAGACACGGGAAGGACATGCAGACTCCGCACAGACAATGACCCAGCTGGGAATCGAACCTGGGACTCTGGCGCTGTGAAGCCACAGTGCTAACCACTGTGCTACAGTGCTGTCTGGTTCGTCTTTGACCTACCCTCCAACTCTATCTCATTACCATCAATTCCAGTCCCACCTCTCAGTCTCAGGTTGAACCAGATCATCGAAAACTTGGACATCCGACTGGAACTTGGGCTGAACTTCTAATTCAATACACTCGGCATCATTAAATCTGCCTATTTTTCACCCAGAACATCTATTGCTAGAGCCATCATTTGTATATTTCTCACAAGACTTAATCATACTAATGCTCTATTAGCCAGTCTCCCATCTTACATAAACTTCAGAGCATTCAAAATACTCTGCTCCTATGCCACATGAATTCCTGCTTGCCCATCACCATTTTCACTGAATTACATTGGATCCCTTTCTCCCAATGCCTCAAATATAAAATTATCCTATTATCCTTTTGTGTTCAAACTTTATTGAACTTGCCCCTCCCTATGTTTGAAACAACCAGCCCAACTAACCCTCAAAGTATGTTTTATTACTCCAACTCAAGCTACTTAAGCACCCTGATTCATTCACCCCACCTTGTGCCATGCCCACAGATTTTAATGACCCCTCCTAAAAACTCCTTCTACAGCTCCGGGCATATTCTTTGCTGATTATAGTTATGTCAAGTAATATGTTAAAAATGCTATATAAATGCAAATTGTTGTTTTAGACATTACATTTTAACAAAATTTTAAAATTACAGCATTAGTTCTATATTCTTAGCTTGCTACTTCCTTGATTCTCCAGTCAACCAACATTGAATTTTGTTAAGAAATGCACTGAATTTATTTGGTGCAAACAGGTTAACAGAAAGGAGTGAGAAAGAAAACAGGCTGGCGGTTATGCCCTCCTTAAAACAGATGGTTCTGGATTCTCCTTCTGGCACAAAATCGCAGGATGAGCAATGGTATGGTTTGGTGCTTTTTATTTTGCAATGCAAACCTCAGCGAGAAGGCAATTGTAACCCTGGACTTTGAGATATAATTTGCTTTTCTTTGTGGATTTGACGTGACAGGATGAACCACCTATGGAAAAGCAGCATCTGAGAGTGTCGTTTATTAGTTCTGTCATTTTAAGTGTGTACTGATTTGTCCTGGGGTTGGTGGAATGTTAAGTGTTGCTTTGAGCGTGCCAAAATGCATATAGAATTCACAGGTCACAAAGTTCTGCTTCAACAAGGGGCAGCAGACACATTAGACATTTAGTCAGTACTACATTATGCCGACAATGCTGCGAAGAGCAAGAAGAGCTTCAAGAGAGGCTGAGCTTTCCAATCGATGAAAATTATTGGAATGCATGAACTACACTGGCACTCTGTTTGCAAAACTTATGCCAGTAAGTCAAATTGTAGGGAATAATTGATGGCAAGTTTTGATTTTAAAATTCCAAGTTTTGTATAACCCTTTGCATGGTCCATCTAGCAGTTATGTAAGAGGGTAGAGAGAGTGTTAATTTACTGGAAATACTTTTGAGAGTGTGGCAAGAATTAGGATTCCTGAAGAACAGAAACAATAACAGTTCCACAGCACAGACACATAGCTCTTCAAACCCTGAGGATTATCAGTGTCAGGTGAAGAACATTAAAAAAAACACATAAAACACAAGGTTATAAAAATGGCACATTTATTGCTACAGAACTGTCATGTACATGACTGCTTGGAATAACTACTGATGATAAACAGGTAATGGCCTACATCGAGCTGGCCTTTGAATACTCCAGCAAACAATCTGTTCGGACATTTCTACAAATCTGAAAAACACCAAAAGAACATGAAAAGTTGAGGCACTCGAGCCACACAAATGGGAAAAAGGTGAAATAGGTTTTTTTTTCTTCACTGCTGCAGCTATGTGCAGTCGCGACATCATGCGACTTACAACTAAAATGCTACCATACAGTTAATCTCAGTAACACATGGTAAAATAACATCTTTTAAATAGTAAAATAAAGTAACAAACTTTTACTCAGAATGATTCCAAAAATCTACAAAGAGAAATATTCAGAATCCGAGAATTTTTTTTTTTCAAGATCCATGGTATAAAAGGATTGCTCCTGCGAAAAATAAGCCAAATATATTTTTTTCTTTAAATTTAGCTTTTATAGGGTGTACTACAGTCTATTTCATAGCAAAAAGAGCACTAGACAAAAGAAGCTTTATAACAAAAAGCCAGGCACTGATACATGGTAATTCTCTGCTTTTCTCTTCACTTAATTGCATCACAAGTACAAGAATGAAAAAGGCCACAGTTCATATTCTCACCATTACATATGTCTATAATACTTGAAATGAGCATGGTAAACCAGCACTGCACAAGATGAATAAGAGTCAATGAGAAACATGTCTGTAAAAGTGGGCTCATAAAAGCCTTGGTGCCCCATTTTATTGGAATTACGTCTCCTTCTTAAAATTTTTTACCAATATATTTTTTCCAGTCAGCTATAATTGGCTAATATTTGTGCTTGTTCATACCAAATGCTAAATCATTTCTGGAGAGTGTTCACTTTTGTTTTTAAAAGAATAAAATAAAACTTGCCTGATAACAAAAAAAATACAAAAGGAAAATAAACGAAAACTAAACAAAATGTTTAAAAAAAGAAATCGGAAGACTGGATAAATTTACAAATTGCATCACTGGTTCAATTGACAGTTTATAGGCGTTAGTGTTAATTACAGCTACATTGAAGACAATGGGTACTGATGGGTGAGCAGTTTGATTCAGTTTATGAACTGTTATAGACAGGGATGTGGATCCATTGATAAGTTTAATGTAATAAGATCTTGCATTTTTTACTTGATGTTATGCTGACATTTCTATAACAATTAAAATGTTACAACTCTTTTGCACATGTCTAATCAAATAGTGCCTCAGATGATAACACATGTTGTACATGCCCGACTAAGTCAACGGAAGTATTATATATCCTCAGTCATAAGTTGCCATTACCAATTTTTTGTCACCTATTCAAATAAAACAGTCTCTAAATAATTGCTATATCCAATAAAATTATTTTATTGTCACTCATCATCAATGATGCCACAATATCTCTGAAGTGGTATGTTTCTGGAACTCATTCTATTCATGATCTTAAACAACAGAGCAAAGAAATTCCCTATCCTTCCCTGAACAAGAATAAATTGGACCTCTGGATGCAAGTATCATTCCCTTAAACTACAATATCTTTTTAAATTCTGGCTTAACCTCCCAAGTGTCTTTAATTACTCATTATCTCAACACTAAAGGAATGTTGTTACAGTGTAACTAGGAATATGTACAGAGAGGAAATTGCTATTTACCAGCCCATTTTTGGATATAAAAAGCAGCTCAGCTGACATCACATAAAATTACTACACCTGTCAATTCATGACCATATGCGTTGTTGTATATCTTTACTCATTTTGTTCCTGCCAATGATGAGAAACCATTCTGTGTTTGAAATAATCACCTCATTACCTCCTCTACGTAAAATATAAATCACACCATCCCCAATAATCTTTGACACCCGATGCAGTCAAGGGATGGAAGGAAAAACCTACTGGAAGACATTTTTCAACATGGAGATGTTACCTTTTCAGTAGGAGTCCATGCCATTTCGAATGTAAAAATTCCGAAGTGGTTGATCATTGTGACTACAGCTGGAACCACGTGTCAACTGGTTCGCTGTATTCACCATTGTTGCACCTTTCACTAACACCTGACTGCAGAAGCACAGGCATCTTAGCCTTTTAGCCACACCGCACTTAACTTAGAATTGTGCAGCTCTTCACACTACAGCAGCTATCCCGTAACTAGTCAACTTCCATTCATTTGTACCCAATGTACGTCAGGCACATAGGATGGAACAAGTAACATTCAGACCCTTGATTCATGCAATTAGATCAAAGCTGACCTGTATCATAATTCGATTTACCCTTCTTGGCACCATATCTCTTAATACCCTTACTTAACAAAAATCTATTAACTTAAGTTTTTTTTAACCATTATACTTCTTGACAAGCAATGGCTAAAAGAGTAACAACATTTCAGTTCTCATAAAAAGTTTTGATTATAGCCTTCTTGAATTGATGTTGGATTGTCTGAGGCACTGTGCTCTTTCTCCAACAGCAGGGCATCAGAAAGTTACCCATTTCCGCTTTACCTCAATCAAGTGACTTTGCTTCTTTCCCATTCACAGCTTTAGAAGGAAATCAATTGTTTACTTGATCCACCTCCATGCATTTAAAAGTTTCATGAACTGCCCATCAAAATACTGAAACCTTGCACACTCACAAATGTAATCATTATCAACAATATTCCAACAGAATGATTTAGATTAAACATTTAGTAGATAATAAATTTCAAATACCTTATTTTGTTCCGTTTTTGAAATAAGTTTCCAGAAATATAATGTGTGCTTGTAAAATTCCTTGACAATGCTACTTGAAATTTTACTATCTCATTTAAACTTGAGACACTTTTTAAACCACAGGGATTCCATTGTATTTCTTTTCAAAAGCAAAAAAAAACCTCATGACATATTCAAAAAACACAGAATGACTTTTAAGTCTACATGTAAAAATATAACTTTTAGCTCTTGCACAAAAATTTAAACACAACTGCAAATTTTGCCTGTCGTCGCATATAACACACAAAGTTTTGCAGCTTTGTTTTAAAGTGATAGTTAATTACCAACAGGGAAACGAGATGGACCACTTTCTCTTCCTTTTTTGTTGCCTTTTTACACCAAAGCATGACTTTCTTTTGAAACTCTGCTTGGGGCAGAGGACATATTACTGCCAGGAATGTTTCAAGTCTACACAAAGTGTAGGAAATTCAGGCTCCTAATAGTTCAGTACATTTTACACTAGGAGAATTTTCAGGCCACGCACATACACTAAAATTCCAGTGCTGTTGTTTTTAAAAAAAAAGATATTTTAAGAGCATAAACCATCCCGCCCTCCAAACTAGTGTATGTGCTCTCTGCACAAGAATGTAAACAAAAAGAAAACAAATGATCAATAATGACGTTTTTCCCCAACTCCCACATTAATGCTTACTTTTATCATGTTTAATATAACAGAATCTATATTATGATTACTGGTGGGATTTTTTTTTAAAACTATGTACAATATATGAAACCCCTTTTATGTTGATAGTCGCTATGATTTTTCCAAGCTTCACCTCATGCATAAACTAATGCTGGTCAGCGTTCTTCACAAATAATGCACACTTTCTCGTTCGTTATTGCTAAGTTCTTTAAAGAAACACTAGAAAACTAACAAGTTCCTCGAAGCCTCTTTAGTTTTTTTTTGCTCGGGCTTCTAGACCTTGCTGCTCTTGTCAATGTCGCAGGCTGCATATCCACTATCGATAATCACCACTGCTTTTATTTTTGTCTCTAATCTACTACAGTACTTTTTGTTGAGAAAAAAAAAGAAAACAAAGAGAACCTTAAGTATTAACTGCTTTTAAAATATTTTAGCAGGCGGTGTTGCTAAATTGCTTTCGGCGCTGATTGATGAAATGGTGACATTTTAACCCGTTGTGCTCTGGACAGTTTCCTTTCCCTCAGCACTTGGTACATGGAAACGTGCTTCGTTTCTGGGACCAGGCGCACTGCCAAGTTCAAGCATTCCATGACAAGCTTCTATTCAGCACGTTCAGGTTTCCATGTGGTATGTGCAGTGGGTAGCAAGCGGGCTCTGATGTCTGGCTGTTATTGACTATACATTTTATAAGTGTTTAACAGTGGCCTGAGCTCTCCCTCAGATTCCCACTACAATAGAATCTAGATAAGCGCGTACCTGAGCCAAGGGTAAAAATCTCCCATGTTTCATTCCCGTCCACTCTTGCTAATCTAGAGGTTCTGAACCAGGGGCTCATTAGGATTCAGCTCCATTGAATCCTTTCTTTAATTATGGTCTGATAAATGGAACATGCTTTCATGGAACCTTGATCAATACTACAACACCTCTATTTTCTGTGACCTTAACCCTTTGAGCACAGAAAGAAAGACTTCTACTTTCGAAATGCAAACTGTTCCTTCTGTGTGAGAACAGAAAAGAACAGGTTTCTGTAAATTTCTTATGTCAGAAAGGGAAAATTGGGAAGAAAACAGCACTCACATCACTGAAAACGTGGCTTGGTACATGAACAACAGACTGCATACTAATTCCACTTGGCCTGATGCTGATTGCAACCCTATTCATTAGGAAAAGGGTGGGCCAAGATCTTCTATGGATGGAGTGAATAGGTTCATCATCCCACTTTTGTTCTTGCATACCGCAAAGTGATCACTTACAAATCAGCATTGACAGAGGCCTGAGAGCACATTACCTACCCGCCCTCTTGGCACATGGAATGAAACACTGTGTCTTGGAAGAGGTGGAAAAATTAATGGGTAACTAAAGACAAATTTAGGGAATGTAATGATTCTGATATTGTCTCTCAATGTATGGTCACATCCAGAATAAAGTTGTTGGGTTTTAATGGTGAAGTTTTATTGCCGTGCTCAAATGGTTAAAAGGACAGGTTCAGAAAAAATCTCTGATGTCATAGTCTAGTTCTCCACAGAAACACTATTTGATGGAAAATAAGACTCCGTTCAACCAACAGCAGACTGGCTATAATGCCAAGCTCATGCAGCTGGCATCCACTGAATATATATGCTAGTTCTGACCTTTGTACCAGAAGTCTGGATAGATCTTAACTTCAAAACTACTGATGAACCTGTACCAACGTAGCGAGGGAGGGTGTCCTAGTGCAAGTTGACTGGATGTTTCCCAAAGCTCTAAAATCCAAACAGTACAGAACTTGAATCACTAAGTTGTCACTATTTATCATTTCTGGACCCAGACAGGGAACCAATATGGGTGAGATCTGGTTTAGATTCTGATGCTCCTTCCAATGGAAACCCATATAATGAATTCCTCCAAACCACAAGACCTGTTTAAGGCCATTCAAGAGCAGCTCCAAATGATGTAATTCCCCAGTCAGTACTAAAGTCTGTCCATCAGGAAGATGACAGATAGAAGCTTTTGTTAATTGCTAAAATTTCCAACCACACAGAATTTAACAGACTGAAGCTTTGGAAGGGTAAATTACACCTTTAGCACTGCTCCACTTCAATCACAGAGATTCTAACATTTCTGCTTTAAAATAGACAGATCTGACTCAACAGGGACTGAATAAAAAAGAAAATTGCCTAGGCTTATCACTTTTTTAATATATATACATATATATAACATCCTCACAGAGAAAATGCAACTTGTGCAACGACTGTGCACTGAGATGGTCAGCATGTGTGCGTAAGTGTGCAGCTCTTGTTTGTTTTAAATGAGTATTTTGCTTTTATAACCTAATTTTCCTTATACGTGGAAGTAAGCTGCTACTTCACGTTACATTGCATAAATATATCTGCAGTAAACCTGCCTAAAGCACTTGTTTTCACTACTCCTGACATGCATAGAACTAAGCTGACTCTTCAGATTGATCATAGGCAAACTTCTGCGCAGAACTATATTACCATCTTAGTTTAGTACAAATGCTTAAAAACCTAAGTGGAAAGCTTCTGTAACCAGAACACTTAGAATAAATCTGAGAATGAATTGCAGGTTTTCTTCTCATCCAGGAGCATAAGTCACACCAGTCATATGAAGTAGAATTTTTAAGAACTATTATATATACACCATACACATACAGTAATAGGTATAATGGTAAAAATGGAACGCAAGTGGATATTTCTGCCGTTATAATATTTTGTATATATTATAGTGGAAACCTCCATTGCCAGTTACTTTAGGGTTCCCATATATTCATCCATAACTGATTGTTAGATAGTTATGATGTCTTGTTCTCCACTTCCTATGTTTTCATCCTTCCAATTTTTGCCACTCGTCTCCTGAAGGCCAACTAAGTTTTGGGACACGGTTCGATGGGCTCCGGCTAACTCACTGAAGCGGTGAACTCAGCTAACAAAGTTCAGCAGGTCATTTTACCATGAGTTGGGGGGGGGGGGTCGCAGTCAAATCTAACTGCCACCCACAATGATTTTACTGCACAATTCACTGGCTTGTGATAGGGAATGAGGTCATTGACTGACTACCTCCGCCAGTCTACCATCACTAAGGCCAACTGTAGCAGCCATACCATTATCTTGGTCAAGGTCAGTTAACTAAGTAAAGACCGCAGATTGAGCCTGGGGTCATTCTGGTCTCCAGGGTTAAATTCCACTGAACAGCCCCTTTGCCACTGGACCAATGCGGTAAACTTCCACTTACTATCTTATCCACAGAAACAACAATGCCACCCTCCAAAAGGAACAAACAATTGAGTAACAGTGCCACCATGAATTCTGTACCCAAACTATTCATTGCTGTTGGATTCCATACAGGAGCCATGCTGACCACTGCCTTAGTATCAAATGTAAATTTTAAAAAAACTTTTATGCTGATACAAGGTTTTAGTTTCCAATATAAACAAGTCTTGCTAAAGGCAGAAGATGTGACCTATTTTCCATCAAATACTATATAACTGCAGGAAAATAACAGGAATTTAAAATCACAAAAAAAAAACCACAGGCATCGCAATATAGACACAGATTACATCACCAACAGGCCCATTATTCCATCCGTTACTCCCATGCAGACAAAGGAATGGCTAAGCAGTCATCACCTAAGTTACCATTAGGACAGTTGCTGGTTTTTGTGAATACTGGATGTGGACGGGCAGCAAAGCTTCACTCTCTCCAGAGAACAAACACTAGCTGACTAGAACACCAACGAAACGAAATAATGTTAAATTGTATTTTTTTTCCTTTTTTATCAGAAGTACACTTTTCATTATTGCAAGGTTACGATTTCAAATAAATATTTTTTCAACCTACAAATTGATTTTTTTTTAATTTTATTTTTTTACAGAAGTTCAGGCACAAATGCATTTTCCACAGTGTGGAGAAGATTGCCATTCAGTCTCGAGGCTGTACATTAACAGCTTGCAACATACTGCTCAACATTCTGAATGATATGTTTAGAGTTTGTCCCCCAAGTTGTACTTTGCTTGTTGGGAATGCAGTATTCTCTCTTTCTCCTCGCTCATTCTCTCTCGGCTGTGATTCATTTTCGTGACTGCTTTTAATGTGTCTCCATTTTACAAAAAAAGGGGATTGGGCAGAGTGTTTACATTGTTGTAAGATAATACAGTTGTCAAGGAAATGGTCTCTCACTTATGTTTGTTGATCTGGCACCATGGGCCTATAAGAAAAAGGGGAAAAAAAAGGTTAAGTAATGATATGTGTGCTCTACATTTTATTCCTTACTTCACTTTGCCTCTCACCTGAGGGTAGTGACTTATAACTCTGGCATTTACCCCATTATCCATTTCTAATGTGAGTGTTGGCAGACGACATAATTTTGTTGGATATCGTTACGGACCCTTATCCTATTTTAACTCAATGCTGATTTTCAAACAAGGGGGGAGGACAGTGAATGGATATCAATCATAAGAACTGTGGCTATTCCATAGCTAAATGCAGTAAGGTAATCTATAACACATCCCAATTAACAGACTAGTTTGGAAGAAACCATGAACCCCCACCCCCCCCCCCCCCCCCCCCAATGGCTTTTTTCAGTCTCCTCTGCACACCACCTCTGAGCAATTCATGGGATTAGATGTAGGGAGTTAAAAAGACCAGTACAGAGATGATGGTCATGTTTCTATGATTCAAAAGTGTACAGGAGTGCCCAGGAGACTGCGCTTCCCTTCCTCATTTCCTTCTTCCCGAGGGAGATGCCTCACCTCTGCTGCGCAACCTCCCTTGGTCTTGACTAAGGGCGAGTGTTTGCAGAGTCATGTTGACTCTGGAGACCTTTACCACTGGAGGGCAGAACCCAGGTGTGCAAGTCCCACCCCCAATTCTGAGAGGTCACATTGTTGCCAGCAGGGGGAAAGGGTGGGGTGTGAATCACACAGGCAGGAAACACAAATTCCCTGGGGCCACTTGAAATGAATGTTGTGTTCAAACAGTCCATGTCATGATTTGAGGTTTTTAAAATCCCCAGCCCTTTAAATATTAAAAAAAGTGACTGAAGTGGCAACTTAGTTAAAAAAGGACACCCTCTGCAGGACTTCGTGATTGACAGGGCAGCTAGTGCAAGTTAGAAAGAACCACCACTATCTGTTCCTGCAGCTTCAACAGCTTTTTAAAAATGTTTCCCAAGGGCTGTTATTACAGCAGAGTTCATTATGAATACTTGTCTGAGTTTCGAAAGCTACAAATGCACTTATCTCAGTGGGAGGGAGCTCAAAGTTGACATTTTAATCGATAGTTTAAAGAGGTTATCAAAGGATTAGCTGTCTTTGATGTGGTCACTGAATGGAAGTTTATTTTATAACCAATTGAACACTTGAAAGAATTGAAAATCTTTGAATGGGCTGCATGGGGAGTTTTTTTTCAATATCAAATGTGTATGAATGAGTACAGTCCGAAGTTTTTTTTTCAAACTCCACATGGCTTCCGAAGTCTGCCCAAAGTGGGTAAGTAGCCATGGAGGTGGCATGGGGCATGAGGAGGCATGGAGAATACATAGGAAGTGGGTGAGGAAATAAGGGTAGAAGGTCCAACAGCTTCTAAAACAACCGGGAAAAGACCCAGAGAACCAAGGCAAGCTTCTAACCAGGCTGCCTCGGTGCTTGCCCACTTCTACGGCAGCCTATAATCTGCTTCTGGGTGGCAGGCCTGACTCCATCCCATCCCGATCTACCCAGAGTGAAAACTGAGTGTAATGAGGCGCTTTAAACAGAGGCAGGTCTGCCGAGTCGGAAAATTTCCTGACTCGATCTACTTGCTTTGGTGGGGAGAGTCCAGCCCTAGGATTTGGATCTTGTGTTGTGTTGTAATGTGCTTCCATTACCAGCCGCAATGTGTTATTGAGCACCATTCTATGAAACCACTCTTAGGTAAACAAGACAGTAACAATTAAACACAGATTTGACTTCTAATCAATTGCTTTGGGCTGTATTTTACCACTGCTCCACAGTTACTATATATTTTGTATTCTGTTCTACACAGGTGACCAATATGTTGGTCCAAATAAATGAAACAGAGGAGGTTGTACTGCTGTTAGGTTATAGAAATAGATCAGTGCTAAAGCTCCAATTGTCATCTTTGGGGATTTTAATCTTCCTGGCATTGACTGGGATAGCAGGGCCTCTCTGTATGTATAGATGTCCTTACTCAAATACTTCAAGACATTTAAAAACCAAAAGCAGGTGAGGAAACCCACAAAGGAGAAGGTAATATTAGATTTAATCCTCACTATGGAGGATGAAAGAAAAAAGTTGAAGAGAGGGAGCACGTGCACTTTAGTCATCATAAGGTTGTCAATTTTAAGATCAAAATGAAGACAGAACAGAAAGTCTAAATTAGTATGAAAATGAAATTGAAATGAAAATCGCTTATTGTCACAAGTAGGCTTCAAATGAAGTTACTGTGAAAAGCCCCTAGTCGCCACATTCCGGCGCCTGTTCGAGAGGCTGGTACGGGAATTGAACCGTGTGCTGGCCTGCCTTGGTCTGCTTTAAAAGCCAGCTCTTTAGCCCTGTGCTAAACCAGCCCCTGCTAAGTGAACCACAAGAGAGCAAATTTTGATGCGGGGAGGGGGGGGGCGGATATATCAAGCACAAACATTTTAAAGTGGGAGGAACTACTTCTACAGAAGGCTTCAGTGGAAAACATGGGAGTGTCTTATCAGTACATTTTACAGCACCAAATTGGTAAGTTCAACCAATAATGATGCAAAGTAAAGTCACGGAAAGGCATCAGTGAGAATGAGTGATTGTGTAAAATTTTGAAGTATATAGGGGGTCAGACAATGTCCCCACATATTTTCTGATGGAAGCAAAAAATAACAATCTACAAAGTAGGATGTGAATACTGTGTAATCTGCTACAGGAGAGATAATTTTTAATATATTGTCTACTATCATCGTTTCACAAAGCAGCTGAAGTTCGCATGATTTCAATTACCTCTTTTCACATTGGGCCCATTTGGTTGGATGTGTCTCCCATATTCGGGTGAACTCCTGCAAGGGAGAGTGGCGGTGGATCTGTTGACACTTTTTCCTCCTCTCTTCTTTTCAGACAAGCTGCTTTAGGATTCAGGTTCCTCTCTTCATGAGAAAGAAAATGTTCAATGTGACCATAATATATTTAGAAAGGAAAAGTCGCAGGGCTATGCGGAAAAAGAAAGCATGGAAGTGGGACCAATTGGATAGATCTCTCAGAGAGCGAGCATGGAAAAGATCGGCTGAATGGCCTCCTTCTGTGCTCTATGATCTGTTCTTTGCTTTAAACAAATGGAGATGGAATTGGGATATGTAATTTCTCCAAGGAATTTGCCAAGGTTATGGTGGGAGATCAGGAGAATTCCCCCGCAAAAGCTCCACTTCTCATTCAAACTTTGAAAGTTAACTTGTCTATAATTTAGCAAAGATTGCAAGGGCGGCATAACCTACATGATTCAAGATCTGTGACTTGAGAAAACTAAAGGCCAGAAGCGGGGCCACTGATTTACGGTTGTTGAATAAGTCATGTTTATTTTCACTGCGTGGGCCATCAGGATTTTAAAATCATTTTTGAGATTGCATTGCGTGATTCCACAGGATTCTGCCGTGGTTGAGTTGGTCACATTTTCAGCTCCGAGTCTGAAGGTTTTGGGTTCAAGGTCCACTCCGGTAACTTGATCACCAAAATCAGGACTGACAGTCCTACACAGTACTGAGGGAGTGCTGCAGTATCTGCTTATGGATGAGACATTAAACTGAGGCCTCATCTCCCTACTCAAACTGACATAAAAGACTCTGTGGCACTATTTTGAATAAGGGGAGGGCTATTCTAACCCAGGCGCCCTGGCCAATATTTATCCCTCAGTCAACATCACAAAATAGATTAACTGGTTATTATCACTTTATTGTGTGTGGAAACCCTGTTGTTTGCAAATTGGCTGCTGTGTTTCTTCCACTAAAGCACTGACTACACTTCAAGAGTCCTTCATTGGCTCCAAAGCACTGTGGGATGTCTTGAGGTTGTGAAAGTTGCTATATAAATACAAGTCTTTCTTTTTCTGACACATATAATTAGATCCTTTGTTTTACAGTGACAGAATCAATTACACTGTATGTAAAATTTGGTAGCTTATAACATTTTCCTTGGCATTTTGGACTTATATTCCATAATTCTGTCAATTTTTCTATTAAATCTGCCAATCAAGTAGCCTTGACTTCAGACCCATGGAGCAAACTATTTGTTCAGTGCCACCAGAGGGAGCACTATTTTTGCAGTTAGCTGGACTTTAATAAGAGGCAGATTTGTAAAGTAACCATGTTTTCGATAAAGGCGGTTACAGTGAAATGGGCTACATTTAAATGTTCTGATCAGAACATCTGACCAAATAAAGCCAAATGAAAAACAAACGTAATTTACATGATAACTATTCAGGACTGCAATTGTAAAAGCGATGGTAAATGGCTGTCTCTGATTTCAATTAGGGTGGTTGACAAACACCAAAGGGAATTGTACTGTCTTATGTGATTTTTCTTAATTAAATATGTATTATTTTAAAAAATTGAAAAACTTTGGTTGCCTCCCATTTTGTAGGCTTGTATCTCCTTTAGGCTTCACTGGGTGTAGTTGGTGAGTCATGCAGGCTCAGTGAAAGAGAACAGTTTTTCACTGCAGAGGAATCCTTAACGACCATTTAATTTCAGGTAAACTAACAGATGGAAAACTTTGAGCATTTGTATCGGATGCTTGGGGGAATTTTGATAAGTGTGCATTCAAAAAATGAACATGATATAAGAACATGCCATTTGATTCATTCTATTTTCGCAATGGTATGATGGCACAGTGGTTAGCACTGTTGCTTCACAGCGCCAGCGATCTGGGTTCAATTCCAACCTTGGATGACTGTCTGTTTCGAGTTTGCACGTTCTACCCATACCTGCGTGGGTTTCCTCTGGGTGCTCCGGTTACCTCCCACAGTCCAAAGATGTGCAGGTTAGGTGGATTGGCCTTGATAAATTGCCCTTAGTGTCCAAAAGGGTTAGGTGGGGTTACTGGGTTGTGGGGATCGAGTGGGGGCTGGGACCTTGGGTGCTAGTTTGGAGGGCAGGTGCAGACCCGATGGCCCGAATGGTCTCCTTCTGCGCAGTAGTGATTCTGTGATTCTAACAGATTATGTGAAATCTAATGTGGATATGTCTAATCCATTTTATTTCTTGGTGCATAATAAAAATAATAATAATAATAATCGCTTATTGTCACAAGTAGGCTACAATAAAGTCACTGTGAAAAGCCTCTAGTCGCCACATTCCGGCGCCTGTTCTGGAAGGCCGGTGCGGGAATTGAATCCGTGTTGCTGCCTTGTTCTGCATTACAAGCCAGCTATTTAGCCCACTGTGCTAAACCAGCATAGCTCCGCACCCCTTCTCCCCTCCCCCCCAAAAAAAGTCCAGTTTATTCATTGTCACACTTCATGATTCAGCTTTCTTGCTGTCCGCTATTAGATAGCAGCCTTGGCATGGATTTGCCCCTCAGTCAGAAGATCATGAGTTCAACTTGTACCCAAGAAATTTGAGTATGCAACTTTGGGCTGATGTTTCAGTGTAGCATTGAGGAAGTGCTGTACTATCAGAAGTGCAGTCTTTTGGATGAGATATTAAATTGTCTGGCCTCCAGGCTGGAAATAAAAATATCCAGGACACTATTTAAAGAAGAGCAGGGATGTTATCCTGGTATCTAACACAATAATTAGTCTTCAACCAGCATCATTAAAATGGATTAGGTCAACCAACTCATTCCTATTTGTAGGGTCTTCCTGTGTGTAAATTAGCTTCAGTATTTACCAACGTTACAATAATGGTTAGTCTTGGCTGTGGAGTGTTTTGGGACATCTTTGAAGCTGTGAAAGGCATTATTTAATGCAAGTTCTTTCTTCCATATTAAGTATTCCCCTCCAGTCACAACATCAGCGGACTTCACAATGGCGGAATGTTCAAGTACTTCAATTCACATATATTACTATAACCTCTGATGCTACCATTCCCAATCAAATGTAGATTTTTTGTTTTAGTTAGCCAACTTTAACTGTTTTTGCTGAGAAATCTATTCTGCATTTTCATATTTAGTGGACATGGCAATGAGAAAATAAAGAGGTAGGATAAGGAGAATAGTTGGACAACAAGATACAGTGGCTAATTCTGTATTTTTACTGACCTCGGACTTGCTGTTCCAGGCTCAATATAACAGCAACAGCCTGGTGAAGAATCAAGAGCTTTGTCTGTGGTTTGTCACTCTTAAGGTGGAGCTGCACCATACGGCCAAGTTCCTTAAATGCTTCATTAATGTCGCGCACACGCAGACGCTCACGAGCATTGTTTGCCATTCTTCGTTCTCGCTCACGCTCAGCCTTCTGCTCAGGAGAAAGATCTTCATCATCATTATTATTGCTGAGGAACAAAATAAAGAACATTTTGTATTAATAAATAAAAATGACATAAGAATAAATGTAAGTACATTCAACATATACTTCATCAGCGCAACCTCCTCCTTCAGGTACCATGCCGTAAAGGTGACCATGGACTTCCATTAGATTGGCCTGCCATCATGGCAAAGTACTGCAACGGTTTGCCATTGCCTTCTGCAGTATGGCTGACCAGGAAACTCTCCTGCTCTTACCGCCTGCCCACAGGCATATTGGAATGATTTACAGGCTGATAATAAACCCGTTTGGCTGTTATGACATCAACACAACAACCTAATATTTTCTTTACTTCAAATATTCTAAAGTAAAATCAATATTGTCAAATCCCTCCAGTTTTAAATTAATTGGTATGAAATTTATTCTTTTATGGGATATGGGCGATACTGGCAAGGTCAGCATGTCGCCTATCCCTAATTGCCTTGGTTTACTAGGCCATTTCAGAGGCCAGTTAAGAGTTAACCATATTACCGCGCAAAAGGAGTCACATACAACCAGATGGGTTATTAGGACAATCGACAATAGTTTCATGGTCACCATTACTTAAGAGTGTACCGGGGCCATTCAATTCCAGATTTTATTAACTGAATTTAAATCTCACCAGCTGCCATGGTGGGATTTGAACCCATGACCTCAGAGCATTAACCTGGACCTCTGGATCTGGAGAAATGACCACTACACTGACATCTCCCCTAAGTATAAATGTGCTTCACAAAATTCGGCACATTTTCAATCTGATCGATAAAAATTATTTCAAAATAATCAGAGAAACATCAATAAAATAAATTTGCATTTTGTGTTCCGGAGCATGCCAATCTCAACCGTCTTAATGTCTCTAATTAATTTAATCAACCAGAACCATTCTGTTGCTAAATGCAAAGTTATTTTTCATTATCATTTCCTGGGATGTGGGCCTCACTGGCAAGGCCATCATTTGTTGCCCATTCCTAATTGCCTGTGAAATGAGTGACTTGCTCGGCCACTCAGAGGGGCTCAGTTAAGAGTCAATCGCATTACCATAGATCTGAAGTCCAATGTAGGCCAGGTCAAGTGAGAACGGCAAGTTTCCTTGGCTAAAGGACATCAGTAACCCAGATGGGTTTTTACAACAATTGATGATGGTTGTCATGGTGACCATTGCTGGGACCTACTTTTCATTTCCAGATTTAGTAATTGAACGTAAATTCCACCAGTTGCAAAGGTGGGATTTGAACCCAGGTCCTCAGCGCATTTGCCTGAGCCTCTGGATTACTAGTCCGGAGACATTACTACTATATTACCAACCAACTCCCCAAATTAATAGGAAAGGAATAGGGCAGCACGGTAGCATTGTGGACAGCACAATTGCTTCACAGCTCCAGGGTCTCAGGTTCGATTCCGGCTTGGGTCACTGTCTGTGCGGCGTCTGCATATTCTCCCCGTGTGTGGGATTCCTCTGGGTGCTCCGGTGTCCTCCCACAGTCCAAAGATGTGCAGGTTAGGTGGATTGGCCAGGATAAATTGCCCTTAGTGTCCAAAATTGCCGTTAGTGTTGGGTGGGGTTACTGGGTTATGGGGATAGGGTGGAGGTGTTGACCGTGAATAGGGTGCTCTTTCCAAGAGCCGGTGCAGACCCGATGGGCCGAATGGCCTCCTTCTGCACTGTAAATTCTATGATCTATGAACAACCCTTCCAAACTGTGCATTTGGTCGAGCACCAAGGAAAGGAGACTGGACACAACAAAGCCAAGCCAGAACTTATTGTGGTTCAAACACTGTGCTCAACACAAAGCTGTCTTCATGAAAATTCTGGTTAGGAATTGAATAAAGCTGTCACTAATTTATTATTACATGGGCAGCACGGTAGCACAGTGGTTAGCATTGTTGCTGCACAGCGCCAGGGTCTCAGGTTCGATTCCCGGCTTGGGTCACTATTTATGCGGAGTCTGCATGTTCTCCACGTGTCTTCGTGGCTTTCCTCCGGGTGCTCTGGTTTCCTCTCACAAGTCCAAAAACACGTGCTTATTAGATAATTTGGACATTCTGAATTCTCCCTCTGTGTACCCAAACAGACGCCGGAATGTGGCTATGAGGAGTTTTTAACAGTAACTTCATTGCAGTGTTAATGTAAGCCTACTTGTGACAATAAAGATTATTATCTAGATCTAGACCTATTTAATATCTTGATATCCTTCTTGTCCTCATCCCCCTTCTTGTCATCTGTAGATTTTGAATCCTGTAGATTCTCATCCGGTTCCTCTTCTGACTTTATCTCTGAACTGACTGACGACACGCTCTGTCCTTGGAGGCCGCTGGAGAGAGCTGGAATGGGAGCAGAAAACGTGATCAGCATTAAATGTGGAAATAATTACTTCCAGCATCACCATTGTGAAACATTTTAAATAGATGATCCTCTTATATCATACAAACCAAAAACCCAATTGGTTTATTTGAAATGGCAATATTATTGTAGCTTGAATCTTAAGCACTGACAGCATATTCAAATTGATGTTGGAAATTATAGTGCGTCATATTTATGGTCAACCATAAATGTACACAAGCTTGTATTCCTCAGGAAAGATATACTGGCCTTGGAGGGAGCACTGCAGAGGGTTAAATTCTGAGAGTACATTTTATAAGCTGGGGCTTGCTTTCCCTGGAGGGCTGATCTCATCCAGATGTTCAAAATGTTAAAAAGATTTGATAAGATAGATACAGAGAAACTATTTCATATGATTCCTTAAAATTTGAGTTGGCCATTCAGGAATCAAATCATGAAACATTTTCGCACACGAAGTCCAGTTGGAATCTGGAACTCTCTTCCCCCAAAAAGCATGTAGATGCTTACTTACTTTGGGCTTTCAAGACTGAGATAGATTTTTGTTGGGTAACAACATTGAAGAGTATGGGACAAAGGCGAGTAATTGGAATTGAAGTGCAGATCAGTCAGAGAGTCAAGTGGCAGAGGTGAGTGCAGTGGCCATCGCTAAGGAGAAGGTGCTGGGGAAACCAAAAGGTCTGAAGGTGGATAGATCACCTGGACCAGATGGACTACATCTCAGGGTCTGAATGAATAACTGAGCAGGCTACGGGAGCATTGGTGGTGATCTTTCAGGAATCACTGGAATTAGGGAGGGTCCCAGAGGACTCGAAAATGGCTAATGTACAACCTCTCTTTAAGAAGGGAGGGAGGCAAAAGTCATGATATTATAGGCAGGTTAGCTTGACTTCAGTCATTGGTAAGATTGTAGTGTTTATTATTAAGGATAAGATTGTGGAGTACTTGGAAGTGCATGATAAAATAGGGCTGAGACAGCATGGCTTCGTTAAGGGAACGTCATGCCTGCCATATCTGTTAGAATTCTTTGAGGAGGTAACAAGGAAGTTAGATAAAAGAGAACCAATAGACATCATCTATTTGGATTTCTAGAAGGCCTTTGACAAGGTGCCATACAGGAGGCTGTTAAATAAGATACGAGCCCATGGTTTTAGGGACACGTACAGGCATGGATAAAGGATTGGCTGACTAGCGGAAGACAGAGAGTGGGGATAAAGGGGTCTTTTTCAGGATGGCAGCCAGTGACTAGTGGTGATCCGTTGGGGTCAGTAGTGGGACCACGACTATTCACGATACACATTAACGACCTGGAAGAAAGAACTGAGGGCATTGTTGTTAAGTTTGCAGATGATACAAAGATATGAGGGCAGTACAGTAGCGCAGTGGTTAGAACTGTTGATTCGCAACGCCAGGGATCTGGGTTCGATTCTCGGCTTGGGTCACTATCTGTGTGGAGTCTGCACGTTCTCCCCGTGTCTGCGTGGGTTTCCCCCAGGTTCTCTGGTTTCCTCCCATAAGTCTCAAAAGGTGTGCTTAGTAGATGAATTGGACATTCTGAATTCTTCCTCAGTGTATCCGAACAGGTGCCATAGTTTGGCAACTAGGGGACTTTCAGTCTAAAGCCTACTTGTGACACCAATAAAGATTATTATTGTTATGTAAGGGACAGATAGTGTTGAGGAAGGAGGAAGGCTGCAGAAGGACTTGGACAGGCTAGGGTGGGCAAAGAAGTGGCAGATGGAATAAAAGTGGAAAAGTGTGAGGTTATGCACTTTGGTAGGAAGAATAGACTCATAGAATATTTTCTAAATGAGCAAAGACTTTGGAAATTTGAAGCACAAAGGGACGTAAGAGCCCGAGTTCAGGATTCATTTCATTGAAGCCTATTCGTGACAATAAGCGATTTTCATTTCATTTCAAGTTAACATGCAGGTTCAGTTGGCAGTTAGAAAGGCAAATGCAACGTTGGCATTCATTTTAAGAGGGCTAAAATACAAGAGCAGGGATGTACTGCTGAGGCTGTATAAGACTCTGGTCAGACCCCATTTCGAGTATTGTGAGCAGGTTTGGGCCCCGTATCTAAGGAAGGATGTGTTGGCCTTGGAGAGGGCCCAGAGGAGGTTTCAGAGGAATGATCCCCAGAATGAAGAACTTGTCATATGAGGTTACAGTTGAGGACTCTGTGTCTGTACTTGTTGGGAGTTTAGAAGGTTGAGGGGGGATGTTATTGAAATTTACACCAAACTGAGAGGCCTGCAGTGGACATGGAGAAGATGCTTCCACTAGTAGGCAGGAGAACCTAGAACCTGGGGGCACAGCCTCAGACTGAAGGGACGATCCTTTATAACAGAGATGATGAGGAATTTCTTCAGCCAGAGGGTGGTGAATCTGTGGAAGTCTTTGCCGCAGAAAGCTGTGGAGGTCAAGTCACTTGACTGTTTTTAAGACAGAGATAGATAGGTTCTTGATTGATAAGGGGATGAGGGGTTACTGGGAGAAGGGAGGAGAATGGGGATGAGAAACATATCAGCCATGATCGAATGGTAGAGCACACTCGATGTGCCGAATGGTCTAATTCTGCTCCTTGTCTTATGGTCTTATAGTCATGATCATTAAATGACAGAACAGACCTGAGGGACTGAATGGGTGAATACTCTTCCCAACTGGCTACTGGCCAATGCATGTTTGAGGATGTTCTTATTTATTTGTTCTTTGATGGAGTGCGGGCATAACTGTCTCGGCTAGAATTCATTGTCCGAGAAGATAAAATGCCTTCTTAAACCGTTGCAGTCTTTGTAGTATCAATGTATCCACAGTGCTGTTACAAAGGGAGTTCCAGAATTTTGACCCAGTAGGGGCGAAACGGTGACACAGTGGTTAGCAGTGCTGCCTCATGGTGCCGAGGACCCGGGTTCGATCCCGGTCCCAGGTCACTGTCTGTGTGAAGTTTTCACATTCTTCCTGTGTCTGAATGGTCTCACCCCCACAATCCAAAAAGATGTGTAGGGTAGGTGGATTGACCAGGCTAAATTGTCTCTTAATTGAAAATAAATAATTGGGTGCTCTAAAGGTGGAAACATAAAATTGTCTGACCCAGTGACAGTGTAGGTCGACGACATAGTTCCAAGTGGTGTGTGGCTTGGAGGGGAACTTGCAGGTGTTCCCATGGATTTGCTGCCCCTGTCCTTCCAGGTGGTGGAGCTCACGTGTTTGGAAGGTGCTTTGAAAGGAGCCTTGGTGAGTTGATGCACTGCATCCAATAGATGGTGCACACTGTTGCCAATGTGCTTCGGTGGTTGGTAGAGTGAATGTGGAGGGTGGTGGATGGGGTGCTGATCAAGCGGGTGGCTTTGCTCTGCAGGGTGTAACACATCTTGACTGTTGTTGGATTTTACCTGCATTCTTACAGGCAAGTGGAGAATATTCCATTACACTCCTGACTTGTGAATTTTGGATGGTCAATGGCCTTTGGGGAGTCAGGAGGTGAGTTACTCTCTTCTGATCTGTTCTTGAGCCACAGTATTTATATGGTTTGTCCAATTCAGTTTCTGGTCAATGGTAAACACCAGGATATTGATTGTGGGGGAATGCAGAGATGGTATTGTCACTGAATGTCAAAAGAAGATGGTTGTGTGGCATGAATGATACTTGCCACTTAACAGCCCAAGCTGGCATCCTGTCAGGCCTTTCAATCTTGTATCACACCAGTGGGGAATTTTTGTCAATGTCAAACCCAATTGCCAATGAGAGGCTTACGTAAGGTGATCCTCAGTTTGCCAGAGACATCAGGGTGAGTGTAACAACCGTCTGCAATAGTGCTGCACTGTTCAATACTCTATAAGGGTAGACCAGTTCCTGTATCCATGTCCATGTCAAACTGGTGTTCATGGACAACACCGTGCTGCTGGGGACTTAGACCCTCCTGTGTCACCAAGTTGGGTCAGTACTTGCTTGGGCTTGGGGCGAACAGGGGTCTCCTTGCCTCGTGCCACACAGTTGTGTTTATCTGCACTGTGCTGCTGGACTCATGCAGACACCAGAACAATGGTCGAAGTTCAACCGGGAATGGAGTGAGAGGTGTGGCTGGGAGATAGAGCGGGTGGTGGCCTAATGAAGTCCGGGGGGGGGGGGGGGGGGGGTGTAATTTGGAAGGAGAGTTGAGCAAAAGGTGGGGGGAGGGGGGAAAGTACGAGGGTTCATGATGGCATGCAAAGGGGCAAGGAGACGGATGGAAGACAGAGGGAAGACCAAGGGGAGGGAAATTGGACCTCAACAAGCCTGCAAGAAAAGCTCACAAACAGGGCGGGGGGAAGGTAGGGGTGCAAAGGGATACTACATTGTTTAGTGGAAGGGGATGGATGAAGATTCTAGATGCGGTAGGTAGAGGTCCAAGTGGGGCATGAGCTCAAGGGAACTTTTTAAATCAAGGAACAGACTTCTTGAGGCTGCTAACTCCCTGCATGGCCTGGCGAAGACAGGTGGCTTGGAGAGTGGTGCGAGTGTTTTGGACTAGTGTTTAAATATGGCACCAGAACCATTGAATCTGTCAGCTGAGCGCAGGTGGATGAATCAGGTCGTTAGGAGAGTCAGAGGGAAACTCAACGGTGCATAATTAATGAGCTCTCAGGCGCAGAATCTGGTGCGGGGTCCTGCTATCCTGGTCGGCAGGAGAGGTCCCGCCGGAGCCACCTGTCACTACACGTAGTCTCAAAATGGGTGAGTTCCAACGCAGTTCCAAATCAATTGGAACGTTTTCATTGAAGGAGGTTTGCAAATGATTGACTTGAATTCATGCTCTTGGAGATGGGCTGTTGGAAGTAACTGAAGATGGTTGTTTGATTGATTAAAGAACCATGGCGTTTTAGTCAGCAGATCCTGAACTACCAACAAACATCACTGTAAGTCCTCTCCTACTTTGTTGAAATTTATTTGTAATATACAGGGACATTGCAATTCTGAAAAATGTTTTGGAATGTATTCTTAAGCATTGCACAACTGAGCAGTGGCGTGCAGAGGGGGGGGCCGACGGTGCGCTGGCCCCGGGCATCGATTGGATGGGGGCAGCAGCGTGAAGAGAACGGAGCACGCACCGCGGTCGGCCAGAGCGCGCCTGCGCACCGCGGGCGGCCGGAGCGCGCCTGCGTACCGCGGGCGGCCGGAGCGCGCCTGCGCACCGCGGGCGGCCGGAGCGCGCCTGCGCACCGCGGTCGGCCGGAGCGCACCTGCGCACCGCGGTCGGCCGGAGCGCGCCTGCGCACCGCGGTCGGCCGGAGCGCGCATGCGCGCCTGGTGAACAAAAAGGGCGCGAAATCTCCCGAATCAACGGCAATCAATGCCACCATGGGTGAGTTTTATTTATTCTTTATCTTTATCTTTTGATCCATTTTTAAACTCTTCTCTGCACCCTCTCTATAGTTGTCAATTTACTAAACTGTCGTGCCCAGAATTTGACATTTGGGCCAGGGGCACCCATTTGGGACAGAACCAGTATTTTATGAAGATTCATCATGGCCTCTTAACTTTTGCCCTCTTACCCTTTATACTTAAAGCCCAGGGTCCTATAAATGGGAGATTCTCAGAGACAGGGGCAGCACGGTAGCATGGCGGTTAGCATAAATGCTTCACAGCTCCAGGGTCCCAGGTTCGGTTCCCGGCTGGGTCACTGTCTGTGCGGAGTCTGCACGTCCTCCCCGTGTGTGCGTGGGTTTCCTCCGGGTGCTCCGGTTTCCTCCCACAGTCCAAAGATGTGCGGGTTAGGTGGATTGGCCATGCTAAATTGCCCGTAGTGTCCTAAAAAAGTAAGGTTAAGGGGGGGGGGGGCTGTTGGGTTACGGGTATAGGGTGGATACGTGGGTTTGAGTAGGGTGATCATTGCTCGGCACAACATCGAGGGCTGAAGGGCCTGTTCTGTGCTGTACTGGTCTATGTTCTATGTTCTACTTGACTGCAAGCTGCTGGAGCTCGGATCTTGAACAGAGCTTTATATCTGGATTTGGGGACCCTTTATGCACTGGCATAGTGCACAAACAGGCCCCACATGACCAGGGTTTTGTGAAGAAGAAGGAATCTGGAAATGTGTTGACTGTGAAAATTATATTTGTGGAAATTGGGTGAAGTAATGCCGTTGTTTGATGAGACTTGGTACTAAAGCTTTAGAGAAATGAAGATGGAATTTGATTTGAAGAAGTTCAACGTTTTGAAGGATATTGTGGCTGAAATGAATGTGATACGTGCTGAATGGGCTGACTGAGAAATGTGTGAGATATGTCTTTGTATCTGCTATGTGTAATTTATCGGTCATATTATTGCAATTTTCCTGTTAATTCATGTTTAATTTACGTTGATTTTGGTGTGATTGCTAATATAAAAGTGAAGTTTTGTATATTGGTCTTAGTTGGGTTGTTTGTAGTTTGTTTCCACAAGGGTCATAACAGTATTTCCATGACGTTGCTGCTCTTATCCTTCTCCATGGGGGTTGCAGAGGAGGGAGGCACAACTTTCGAGACATAACATCTCACCCATTGCTGCAAAGCAAAATGACTGAAGAAGAGAACAATATCCCTAGAATCCCAGCGCTAAGGGGAAATTGACTAACTCTTACAGCGCAATTTAACCTCAGGCAGCCGTCCTATACCTTAGAGATGACCTAGAGGCAGCTTGGGGCCTGTCGTGAAGGTGAGTGAGTGCCTTTAAATTTGCTTACCTTTCACCGGGAGCAGGGTTTGAGGGAATATCAGGTAAGCTCTTCGTTTCTTTTTCTTCTTGTTTTTTTTAAATCTAGAGGTGATGTCAGGGAAGGCAGTACAATGCTTCTCCTGCAGAATGTTTGAGGTGAGGGACGCCGTCAGTGTCCCTGCTGATTTCATCTGTGGGAAGTGCACCCAACTCCAGCTCCTCAAAAACCGTGTTAGGGACCTGGAGCTGGAGCTTGAACTGGATGAACTTCGGATCATTCGGGAGGCAGAGGGGGTCATAGATAGGAGCTTCAGGGAAGTAGTTACACCAAAGACTGGAGATAGATGGGTAACTGTAAGAGGGACTGGGAAGAAGCAGTCTGTGCAGGTACCCTAAGCCATGGGGTACGGGCCTCTGGCACGGAGTCTGTCCCTGTTGCTCAGAAGGGAAGGGGGAAAGGAGTAGAACATTAGTAATTGGGGACTCAATAGTCAGGGGCACAGATAGGAGATTTTGTGGGAGCGAGAGAGACTCACGTTTGGTATGTTGCCTCCCAGGTACAAGGGTACGTGATGTCTCGGATCGTGTTTTCCGGGTCCTTAAGGGGGAGGGGGAGCCGCCCCAAGTCGTAGTCCACATTGGCACTAACGACATAGGTAGGAAAGGGGACAAGCATGTCAGGCAGGCCTTTAGGGTGCTAGGATGGAAGCTCAGAGCGAGAACAAACAGAGTTGTTATCTCTGGGTTGTTGCCCGTGCCACGTGATAGTGAGATGAGGAATAGGGAGAGAGAGCAATTAAACACGTGGCTACAGGGATGATGCAGGCGGGAGGGATTCAGATTTCTGGATAACTGGGGCTCTTTCTGGGGAAGGTGGGACCTCTATAGACAGGATGGTCTACATCTGAACCTGAGGGGCACCAATATCCTGGGGAGAGATTTGTTAGTGCTCTTTGGGGGGGTTTAAACTAATTCAGCAGGGGCATGGGAACCTGGATTGTAGTTTTGGGGTACGGGAGATTGAGAGTATAGAGATCAGGAGCACAGATTTGACTTCGCAGGAGGGTGCCAGTGTTCAGGTAGGTGGTTTGAAGTGTGTCTACTTCAATGCCAGGAGTATACGAAATAAGATAGGGGAACTGGCAGCATGGGTTGGTACCTGGGACTTTGATGTTGTGGCCATTTCAGAGACATGGATAGAGCAGTGACAGGAATGGTTGTTGCAGGTTCCGGGGTTTAGGTGTTTTAGTAAGGTCAGAGAAGGGGGCAAAAGAGGGGGAGGTGTGGCGCTGCTTGTCAAGGACAGTATTACAGTGGCGGAAAGGATGCTAGATGGGGACTCTTCTTCCGAGGTAATATGGGCTGAGGTTAGAAACAGGAAAGGAGAGGTCACCCTGTTGGGAGTTTTCTATAGGCCACCTAATAGTTCTAGGGATGTAGAGGAAAGGATGGCGAAGATGATTCTGGAAAAGAGCGAAAGTAACAGGGTAGTTGTTATGGGAGACTTTAACTTTCCAAATATTGACTGGAAAAGATATAGTTCGAGTACATTAGATGGGTCGTTCTTTGTACAATGTGTGCAGGTGGGTTCCCTGACACAATATGTTGACAGGCCAACAAGAGGCGAGGCCACATTGGATTTGGTTTTGGGTAATGAACCAGGCCAGGTGTTAGATCTGGAGGTAGGTGAGCACTTTGGAAACAGTGACCACAATTCGGTGACCTTTACGTTAGTGATGGAAAGGGATAAGTATACCCCGCAGGGCAAGAGTTATAGCTGGGGGAAGGGCAATTATGATGCCATTAGACATGACTTAGGATGTGTAGGTTGGAGAAGTAGGCTGCAAGGGTTGGGCACACTGGATATGTGGAGCTTGTTCAAGGAACAGCTATTGCATGTTCTTGATAAGTACGTACCAGTCAGGCAGGGAGGAAGGGGTCGAGCGAGGGAACCGTAGTTTACCAAAGAAGTGGAATCTCTTGTTAAGAGGAAGAAGGAGGCCTATGTGAAGATGAGGCGTGAAGTTTCAGTTGGGGCGCTTGATAGTTACAAGGAAGCGAGGAAGGATCTAAAGAGAGAGCTAAGACGAGCAAGGAGGGGACATGAGAAGTCTTTGGCAGGTAGGATCAAGGAAAACCCAAAAGCTTTCTATAGGTATGTCATGAATAAAAGAATGACTAGGGTAAGAGTAGGGCCAGTCAAGGACAGTGGTGGGAAGTTGTGTGTGGAGGCTGAGGAGCTAAGCGAGATACTAAATGAATACTTTTCGTCAGTATTCACTCAGGAAAAAGATAATATTGTGGAGGAGAATGCTGAGACCCAGGCTATTAGAATAGATGGCATTGAGGTGCGTAGGGAAGAAGTGTTGGCAATTCTGGACAAGGTGAAAATAGATAAGTCCCCGGGGCCTGATGGGATTTATCCTAGGATTCTCTGGGAAGCCAGGGAAGAGATTGCTGAGCCTTTGGCTTTGATTTTTAGGTCATCATTGGCTACAGGAATAGTGCCAGAGGACTGGAGGATAGCAAATGTGGTCCCTTTGTTCAAGAAGGGGAGTAGAGATAACCCCAGTAACTATAGGCCAGTGAGTTTAACGTCTGTGGTGGGTAAAGTCTTGGAGAGGATTATAAAAGATACAATTTATAATCATCTAGATAGGAATAATATGATTAGGGATGGTCAGCATGGTTTTGTGAAGGGTAGGTCATGCCTCACAAACCTTATCGAGTTCTTTGAGAAGGTGACTGAACAGGTAGACGAGGGTAGAGCAGTTGATGTGGTGTATTGGATTTCAGTAAAGCGTTTGATAAGGTTCCCCACGGTCGGCTATTGCAGAAAATACAGAGGCTGGGGATTGAGGGTGATTTAGAGATGTGGATCAGAAATTGGCTAGTTGAAAGAAGACAGAGAGTGGTCATTGATGGGAAATGTTCAGAATGGAGTTCAGTTACGAGTGGCGTACCACAAGGATCTGTTCTGGGGCCGTTGCTGTTTGTCATTTTTATAAATGACCTAGAGGAGGGCGCAGAAGGATGGGTGAGTAAATTTGCAGACGACACTAAAGTCGGTGGAGTTGTAGACAGTGCGGAAGGATGTTGCAGGTTACAGAGGGACATAGATAAGCTGCAGAGCTGGGCTGAGAGGTGGCAAATGGAGTTTAATGTGGAGAAGTGTGAGGTGATTCACTTTGGAAAGAATAACAGGAATGCGGAATATTTGGCTAATGGTAAAATTCTTGGTAGTGTGGATGAGCAAAGGGCTCTCGGTGTCCATGTACTTTGATCCCTGAAAGTTGCCACCCAGGTTGATAGGGTTGTGAAGAAGGCCTATGGTGTGTTGGCCTTTATTGGTAGAGGGATTGAGTTCCGGAGCCAAGAGGTCATGTTGCAGTTGTACAAAACTCTAGTACGGCCGCATTTGGAGTATTGCGCACAGTTCTGGTCGCCTCATTATAGGAAGGACATGGAAGCTTTGGAACGGGTGCAGAGGAGATTTACCAGGATGTTGCCTGGTATGGAGGGAAAATCTTATGAGGAAAGGCTGATGGACTTGAGGTTGTTTTCGTTAGAGAGAAAAAGGTTAAGAGGTGACTTAATAGAGGCATACAAAATGATCAGAGGGTTAGATAGGGTGGACAGCGAGAGCCTTCTCCCGCGGATGGAGGTGGCTAGCACGAGGGGACATAGCCTTAAATTGAGGGGTAATAGATATAGGACAGAGGTCAGAGGTGGGTTTTTTACGCAAAGAGTGGTGAGGCCGTGGAATGCCCTACCTGCAACAGTAGTGAACTCGCCAACATTGAGGGCATTTAAAAGTTTATTGGATGAGGGCATAGTGTAGGTTAGATGGCCTTTAGTTTTTTTTCCATGTCGGTGCAACATCGAGGGCCGAAGGGCCTGTACTGCGCTGTATCGTTCTATGTTCTAAAGATAAAGAGGTCAGTGAATAGCTCTAGAACGGGTGCAACTACGTTTTCTATAGGTTTTTTGGTGATATTTAATGAAATATTTACGTGGGGCTTTGGGGCATACAATCAAGATTTGCCCCGGGCATCACCAGACCTCTGCACGCCACTGCAACTGAGTATCCGTAAAATGGAGTAGATAAGGGTTAAAATAAGCTAACTTCCTTACCACTGAATTTTAGGAAACCTCTTGTTTCTCATACTTTGGTTCTGTATTGCAAAAAACAATTGGACAGTGTCTGACCGGAGTGAAGGCAAACATGACTTTTTTTTTTAAAAGGAGAAGAAAAAAAATCCAGTTCCTAAGCTCTTAATTGAAGCTTCATACAGCAAGTTGATTGCATTCTCTAAGGGTCCAGCAATCGTTCCATAATGTAGAAACAATGATTGAATACATTTTAATCTAAACCTCTTAATTTTTCCAGTTAATTTAACTGAGCTTTCCAAACTCAATTTCATGTCAAGAATGGCATGTTACATAATCACTTTCAGCTCAATCTCCCCTACAGTCACATGTAATCTGCAATATTGCTTTGTGCAGTGAAAATAAATCAACACAGCCCTAAGTCAAAATGATAGTGATCTTTCTAGTATGCAATTGCCACAAAGATGCTTGCAAACAAAATTATGTGTAACATGGAAGGAAAATCTATGTTCTGCTCAAAAGTATAAAGAGTATTCTAATCAGTGACATGTTTCTGCCTGGTTACTAGCTTAGCTTTCGCTTCGAGGCTAACCTAAACCTCTATTAAATGAATGGAGCTGCTCTGGATTGCAAATGGTTTCTCCCCGAGCTTCAAGTCATTAGAGTCTTTCAAGAGGAAGGAAACCAAAAATAGTAAGGTTCCAATGGTGGTAGAAAAGCTGACGTGTTCTTTTTAAAGACAGTAGATGTATTTCATATATCTCTCATAAAAGGCTTTGGCTGGATGCTTTAAATACAATGTCCTCCCTGAGACTTTTCTTCCTCTTTAATATGGTGGATTGAAATGGGAATGTGGAAAGTTTGAAGCATTCAAAATCATTGGCAATTTGTTAACCAAAGGATTGCAACATCTGGATTGGATTTGTTTATTGTCGCATGTACCGAGGTACAGTGAAAAGTATTTTTCTGCGAGCAGCTCAAACTAATCATTTAGTACATGAAAAGGAAAGAAATAGGGTAACATCTGACATTATCAGTGTTAACATTAAGCAATGCTTAAGATACTTTCCCAATAGGTCTATCTACACTTTCATGTAATCACCATCTATCGCGGCTATGGCCTTCCCAAGGCACATACCTTATGAGCGTGTGTTTTATGGAGACAATATGAATGTCATGCTGAGCACACAGGAGAATATTACAAGTTGATAAAAACTGTAGTCTCTTGTAAAACTAGACATTGTTGGACTATTAAAATAGCTGTCACAGATCATCTCACTTTTAAATTTGCAAGTTGGCCAAGTTTCTGTAAGCTTCTAAAAGTGGAGCACAATGATAACGGAATGTCACCCCTGCCACCGTCAGTACTCACCCCAAAAAGCATGGACAATAAATCCTAAGACCACCTGTCTCCATAACTGCCAGGTAACAAATGGAAACTCCTGAAACGGATTATGGACAATGAAGCCACCACTGCAGGTCAATGATTTTGGTCACACTGATTGTTTCCAATTGGGTATTAATGGACAGTCGTCACATAACTGAAATTCTTCCAATTCTTAAAGCATTTTTATTATAAGCCCTTCTTATATCCGAATAAAAGAATTAGAAGCAGGAGTAGACCATTTGACTCTTCGGGCCTGCTCCGCCATTCAATAAGATTATGGCTGATCTGATTGGAATCACAACTCCACATTCCTGCCTAGCCCTGATCACCTTTCATCCCCTTGTTAATCAAGAATCAATCTAGCTCTGTCTTAAAAATATTCAAAGACTCTGCCTCCACCGCCTTTTGAGAAAGAGAGTTCCAAAGTCTCACAACTCTCTTAAGAGAAAAAAGGTTATTCTCATCTCTGTCTTAAATGAGTGGTCACTTATTTTTAAACAGTGCCCCTGAGTTCTAGATTCTCCCACAAGGGGAAATATCCTCTCCACACAGACTCTGTCAGGACTCCTCAGGATCCTATACGTTTCAATCAAGTTGCCTCTGACTCTTTTAAACTTCGGTATATACAAGCCTAGCCTGTCCAACCTTTCCTTATAAGATAACCAGTCCATTCCAGATATTAGTCTAGTAAATCGTCTCAGAATTGCTTCTAATGTATTTACATTTTTCCTTAAATAAAGAGACCTATATTGCACATAGTACTATAGATGTGGTATCACCAATGCCCTGTACAACTGAAGCATATAATCTCCCATCTTTTGCAATCAATTCCCCTCACAATAAATGATAACATTCTATTAGCTTTCCAATTAATTTCTATACCTGCATACTAACCCTTTGTCATTTATGCACTCGGACACCCAGATCCCTCTGCACCGCACCTCAAAGCTCTGTAATCTAGGGCAGCACGGTGGCACAATGGTTAGTACTGGGACTACGACACTAAGGATCTGGGTTTGAATCCTCGCCCTGGGTCACTGTCCGTGTGGACTTTGCACATTCTCCTTGTGTCTGCGTGGGTTTCGCCCCCACAACCCAAAGCTGTGCTGGTTAGGTGGCGAAGTGGCTTAAATTGTCCCTTAAAAAAATAATTGGGTATTCTAAATTTATTTTTTAAAAGGCTCTGTAATCTCTTATCATTTAGGTAATAAGTTTTTTTATTCTTCCTTCCAAAAGTGACAATTTCCCATTTTCCCATAGTATACTCCATTTTCCAGATCTTCGCCCACTTAAGTAATCCATGCTTATCCCTTTGTAACCTCCTTATATCTCCTTCACAATTTACTTTCCTACCAATCTTTGTATTGTCATAAAATTTTGCAATTATATCTTTGGTTGCTTCATCCAAGTCATATATATAAATTGTAAAAATTTGAGGCCCCAACACTGATTCTTGAGGCACACCAATTGCTACATCCTCCCAACCAGAAAAAGACCCATTTATGATAGCTCTTAGATCCCTGTTTACTAGTCAATCTCATACCCATGCCAACACTCTACCCCCGCCACCATGAGCTTTTTATTTTCCGCAATTACCTTTGATGTGACACCTTATAAAATGCCTTCTGCAAATCTAAGTTTAGTACATTCACTGGTTCCTCGTTATCCACAGCAGAATGACTCCTTCAAAGAACTTCAATAAATTCATCTAACATTTTCCCTATCAGAGTTGTTAGGCTAACTGGTTAATTTGCTCAATACAACTTCCCTGGTGATTGTCATTTTTCTGTGTTCCCCTCCCTTCCAGTTCCTGATTTACAGCTATTTCTGGGATGTCACTTGTGTCCACAGTAGTGAAAACCAATGCAAAATACCTGTTAAATTCACCCGCCATCTCCCTACTTTCCATTAACAATTCCTCAGGTCACTTTCTATAGAACAAACGCTCACTTTGGTTATTTATAGAAACCCTTCCTATTCGGCTTTATATGTTTTAGCTGTCTTTCTCTCATATACTAATTTTTCCCTCCTTATTAATTGTTTTGTCATTCTTTGCTGTTCTTTATATTTTGTTCAAGCTTCTGACCTGTCACTTAGCTTTGCACAACTATATGCCTTTACTGTAAGTTTGATACTGTCGCAAAGTTTTTTTAGTTAACCACAGATGGTGGGTCCTTCCCTTGGTCATGGTCGTGGGTTTGGAAGGTGCTGCCTAAGGAACTTGGTGAATTTCTGCAGTGTATCTTGTATATCTTGTATATGATACACACGGTTGCTACTGTTAGTCGGGCTGTTTTGTCCTGGGTGATATTTATATGGCGGGTCCAGTTAATTTTATCACAGAATCATATAATTTACAGTGCAGAAGGAGGCCATTTTGCCCATCACGTCTGCACTGGCCCTTGAAACTAGCACCCTACTTAAGATCATACCACCACCCTAGCCCCATAACCCAATAACCTCACCTAACCTTTTGGACACTAAGGGGCAATTTAGCATGGCTAATCCACCTAACCGGCACATCTTTGGACTGCGGGAGGAAACCGGAGCACCCGGAAGAAACCTACGCAGACACAGGGAGAAAGTGCAAACTCCACACAGAGTCTCCCAAGGCCGGAATTGAACCCGGGTCCCTGGAGCTATTGATAGTGGGGAATTTTGTGATTGTGAAGCCATTGAATGTCAAGGGGCACTGGTTAGATCCTCTCTTATTGGAGATGGTCATTGTCTGGCACTTGTGTGGCATGAATGTTACTAGCCACTTGACAGCCCAGTCCTGGATATTGTTTATGTCCTACTGCCTTCGGACAATGACTGTTTGAGTATCTGTTATGTTACGAATGGTGCTGCACATTGTGCAGTCATCAGCGAACATCTTCACTTCTGACTTTATGATGGAAGAAAGGTCAATGATGAAGCAGTTGAAGATGGTTGGGTCTAGGACGCTAACCCGGGGAACTCTTGCAGTCATGTTCCAGAGTTGAGATGATTGACCTTCAACCACCACAACCATCTTCCTCTGTGCCAGGTTTGACTCCAACAAGTGGAGAGTTTTCTGCCTGATTCCCATTAACTCCAGTTTTGCTAATCCTGGGGGGTTACCATTGATCAGAAACTGAACTGGCCTAGCCATATTAATACCATGGCTATCAGGGTAGGTCAAAGGTTAGGAATCCTACGGCGGGTAACTCACCTCGTGACTCCCCAAAGCCTGCCCACCATCTACAAGGCACAAGTCAGGAGTGTAATGGAACACTCTCCATTGGATGAGTGCAGCTCCAACAACACTGAAGAGGCTTAACACCATCCATGACAAAGCAGCCCACTTGATTGGTCTCCCTTCCACAAACATTCAAACCCATCACCACCAACGAACAGTGGCAGCCATGTGTACCTCTACAAGGTGCACTGCAGTAACTCACCAAGGTTCCTTAGACAGCACCTTCCAAACTGAAAACCACTACCATCTACAAGGTGCACTGCAGTAATTTGTCAAGATTCCTTAGGCAACACCTTCCAAACCCATGATCACTAACATCTAGAAGGACAAGAGCAGCAGATACATGGGAACATCACCACCTGGAGGTTCCCCTCAAGTCACTCATTACCCTGACTTGGAAATATATACTTTTTTATTCATTCATGGGATGTGGGAGTCGCTGGCTGGGCCAGCATTTATTGCCTATCCCAGTTAAGAGTGTCAACCACATTGCTGTGAATCTGGAGTCACATGTAGACCAGACCAGATAAGGACGACAAATTTCCTTCCCTAAAGGGCATTAGTGAATCAGATGGGTTTTTACGACAATCGACAATGGTTTCATGCTTACCTTTAGACTTCTAATTTCAGATTTTTATTGAATTCAAATTTCACCATCTGCCATGGTAGGATTCGAACCCGGGTCCCCAGATCATAACTCTGGGTCTCTGGATTACTAGTCCAGTGACAAGACCACTAGGCCACTGCCTTCCCTATCACTGTCGCTGGGTCAAAAGTCTGGAACCCCATCCCTAACATCACAGTGGATGTACCTACACCTCAGACTGCAGCGGTTCAAGGAGGCAACTCACCACCATCTACTAAAGGGCAACTAGGGAGGGGCAATAAATGGTGGCCTAACCAGCGAAGCCCACATCCTTTAAATGAATAAAAAAAAAAATAAAGGCAGTGATAATGGGAGCTCGTCAGAAAGGTACAGCGATAATCGTGGGCGATTTAAATCTACATTTTGACTGGGAAAATCAGATGGGCAAAGTTGGCATTGATGAGTTCATTGAATGTTTTCGGGATAGATTCTCAGAATAGCACGTTCTGTAGCCAACCAGCAAATAGGCTACGGTCGACCTGATTGTCTAGTGTCTCTCTTCCCTTTTTCGGAACAAATGACAAACAACCTCAAGCAACATAAAAAAAAACCTCATGGCTAAATAGTTAGCATTTAGCAAGCTTTTTTATCACCTTACTAACAAAGACCTATTGATGCTGGCCTAATATGTTAACTCTGAGCAATTATTTTCAACACGCGATGATTTGTAGATCGGTAATGGTCTCCTATGTTTAAATTGCACTGAGGTAATGCTTGAAGCTGCCAGTATTTACCTCTGTATGGGTCCTGGGACTGGTTTATATCAGGAGATGTAGCTGACTGCACTGGAAGCTGTGGAACTGGCACTTGGTTTGACACGATTGGATGGCTGCCTCGGAGCCCAACGCCTTCTTCACGATGAGCTCCCACCTAAAATTTGAGAAGCAAAACGCACATCATTCAGCAGTTGTTGCCACCAAAAATGTAATTGCTGAATAACATTTCGCCTGAATCACTTACAGAAAATTACAAGCTTCAATAAAAACTTACCTAATATACTGTCAAAGTTAGGCCTTTGAACATAGAAAGATTTCTTCAGATAGTTTGAAAACTTCAGTCGGCAGTTAAAAACTGTTTTGTCCTTATTTACTGTCCTTCTGTGCTAAGGACACCAGATTTCAGTTCTATAGACATCTAACCCCCCCCCCCCCCCCCCCCCCCCCCCAGCTCCCCACCAAATGACCATTCCTCAAAAGTCAGAAAGTTCATTGAACTGTGGAGATTCATAATTCAAGTACCCAATTCATTGTTTTCCAATTAAGGGGCAATTTAGAGTGGCCAATCCACCTACCCTGTACATCTTTGGGTTGTGGGGGCGAAACCCACGCAAACACGGGGAGAATGTGCAAACACCACACGGACAGTGAACCAGAGCCGGAGTCGAACCTGGGACCTCGGCGCCGTGAGGTGGCAGTGATATCCACTGCCCCACTGTGCTGCCTCTAAGAACATTTTTATCTGATGTTCATGTTCATTAAAGTAGGAGAGGAAAGGGTGGATAGCTAGCTCGACCCGATTTCTAGCCCAGAGATACCCGTATTGAGATTCTATTTTTGCATTTTCCAGAGATAATTCAACATCAGTGCTGGCCAGCAAACAAACCTGGATCTTATATGGTTTAGTACCACAATCTTATATGGTTTATTACCACACTACTTAGTACATTTATACATTGAGACACCAATATATATGTAATGAATATTTCACTAATAAAGCATAAAGATCATAGTTTCTACCAAAATGTCAACTACCATTAAAAATAAGTGAGACTTAACAGATTTTGTGATCTTGACTGCAAAAAAGGACCACATGGGGTTGGTTTAGCACAGGTCTAAATCGCTGGCTTTTAAAGCAGAGCAAGGCAGGCCAGCAGCACGGTTCAATTCCTGTACCAGCCTCCCCGAACAGGTGCCGGATTGTGGCGACGAGGGGCTTTTCACAGTAACTTCATTTGAAGCCTACTTGTGACAATAAGCGATTTTCATTTCATTTTCATTTCACATTAGGCTAAATGGCAATGGAAACTAGTTCATGCATGGTACACAGTACAGCTGAATGCCGAACTAGATACAAGTAGTTTGATTCGAGATTTTATACCTGTGTTCACTTGCATTTTATTTTAAAGATCTAATTTGAAATTATTGTACTTGAGCCAAATAATTCCTTTGTTTTTGACATTATACAATCGAATAATTCAATACCAGGGTATGCTATGAAAACGATAGTCACATATTGCAGGCAATACATTTATAATATGTTTTAAAGAATTTCAAAAGTGATGTGTTGTTCCTTTAAGCGATTGAAATGCATTAGTAAGACCATGCAGAAATAAAACAGGAATGCATGAAATACTCAGCATACAGAAACACAAGGGACGGCACGGTGGCACAGTGTTAGCACTGCTGTCTCACAGTGCCCGGGACCTGGGTTCAATTCCTGCCTTTCGTAACTGTGTGGAGTTCTCCCCTGCCTGCATGGGTTTTCTCTGGGTTCTCCGGTTTCCTCCCACAGTCCAAAGTTCTGCAGATTAGGTGGATTGGCCATGCTAAATTGCCCTTATTGTCCAACGGTGTGCAGGTTAGGTGGGGTTATGGGAATAGGCCGGGAGATTGGGCATAGGTAAGGTGCTCTTTCAGAGAGTCGATGCAGACTCGATCGGCCGAATGGCCTCCTTCTGACTGTAACAATTCTAATTCTAAGAGTTAATCTTTCAGCTCTGTGACTGTTCATCAGAAATGCTTTGTCTTACCCCAGATGCTGCCTGGCCTGCTGTGTATGTCTAGCTTTCCTTGTTTATTTTTCAAATTTCCAACAATTACAGTATTTTCCTTTTTTATTGGGGTCAAGCCAGGCAAGGCCTGTTGGGTACCTAGGTAGTTAACTAGTTACAGTCACTGCTATTGCACATCCTCAGATTTAAACAGACTTCATAGCCCACGCCATCGATCAGTTTGATGCCTACTGCCATTTTACAGACTACAATAAATATCATTGTTGACGTATTGGAATACCCAGTTCAGGTCCCACTCACTTAAATAACTTGCTCAAACCAGTTCATCTTTTTATCCTTATTTTGTAAGATGATGTTATTTTAACTACAGCAGCGTATTCAAGAAAAGTCAGTGTTGTTGTAAAGTCTATGTCAGCCTGATATTAAAGTATACTTTATTTAAAATGTTATAATGAAATATCCAACTGAGCTGAGCCATGATACTAATCATTGTGACTGTCATGGTAGTACTATTTATCTGGATAACCTTAGCTCAGCTAATAATTATGTCACTCTTCGATTAATTCTGCTTCAATTGTCACCAGAGCCATACTTTCATCCAAATTGGGTGGAAATTTCCCAGTGCTCAACCCACAGATATTTGTGTTGCCTTGGAGTTACATGCAGTGAGTCACATATCACCTTTTCTATAAAATATCCCTTCAAAAAATATTTTTTCAGAATAGTTTTTGAACTGCCCTTAACAATGCAAATACATTCCAATTTTATCTTTTTAAAAACTCATGGCTTCTCTGATGGTTTAGTTTTACCTCATAATAGAAGTGACAACTAGGAGGGCCATTGAGGCCCTTGTCTATGTTGTTTGCTACTCTTAGCGTAGGTAATGGTAGAAGCACGACTGTTGCCTTCAATGTCTTGGGCTGGATAAGAAATGGAACTACTATTCCTATTTTTAATCACAATTACCGGAAAATGTGCAACTGCAGATGTCGACAGAAAACAACAACAACTTGTATTGACATAATTCCTTTAATGTAATCAAATGTCTCAAGGCGCATCACAGGAACGTTTTGACACAATGTTTGACACCAAGCCACACTGGCACAGATGGCTCAAAGAAAAAAGTTTTAAGGAGTGGCTTAATAGAGGGAAGAGGGGTCGAGAAGTAGAGATGTCTAGGGAAAGAACACACTGGGCCACGTGAAAAAGGAAGGGGAAAATGTTGGATTAGTTTAAAACCACTTTTTAAAAACACAGAAAAGCAAATGACTGCTACTATAAAATTGAGCCATCTTGTAAACAGATTTTGAAAATTGTGACAATTATGAAAATATCTAAACTGTAGTTTTGTTGCTCTGAATAAAAATCAAACAAAGATTGAAGTAACGGTAACAAATAATCAAATAATTAGTTTATGTAGGGTGTTGCAGCTAAAACACAACTTTCTGCGCTGTTTTGACTTCAACAGATATCAAGGAAAGGTTCAGAACCATTTCTTCTGCATTGGGAAAGTATATTACTTATTAGTATTCAGACACCCCTCCTCCTGAAACAAGGAACATTGTGTATAGCAGTGGTTAACTGATCTAATGCCATTTTTGAATGTTGTCCCGTAATCAATATCATCAATTATTAATTATTCAGTCATTCATTCATTTGTAGTTTGTGGGACTTTGCTGTGAACACATTGGCCGCCATATTTCCTCTATAACAATGAAACAGTGATTTTACTTCAAGAAGTAATCTATTGGCTGTTAAGTGCTTTGGGGCATTCTAAGAACATGATGAGGTGTTATATGAGTACAAGATTTTTTTTTAAGGCTCAATTTTTCGTCGGGCAGATCAATTGACAGGAGCAGAAAATCTCACGAGATGTTCAAATCGCATTTTGCACTGATGTAAACGTGTGATGCAATTGTCTCCGCACCCCCCACCCACCCCGCAATGTAACACTGAACATCGGGAACATAATTTCCAAACGTTAGCATATAATTATCAAGCTTCTAGGCCTGAATCATCCCCCCAATCAAACCCCATCAATGTACCGCCCCCATGCCCCAAGGTTTCTGAGCCTATGTCCCGAATGATAGAGTGGAGAAAGTCGCCATTGGTTTTGGCAGCTTCAATGCCACTTTTCCCACCCACTATTGGCCTTTACCAATGTCCAGGAACAGTTTGCCCAATGTTTAAAATAAGACTGGGTTGTTCAAAGATATTTTTCATCAAATGGGTTTTGCATCCTCTCTCAGAATAATCTTAGAAAAGCCAAATTCATGGGAATTTCCAGCTTTCATGTCCAAATTTGTGTTTATAGAACTGACGAGCAACTAGTTTACAAAGTTCTTGAAAAACAGACTCATCCAATTCACTGCCATCTTTAAGTTGAATGGTTCCTGACAGCTTTCTGAGGTGCTTTGGTATAAAGATGCTTATATTTAGATCTTGATCTTGAAGTCTGTTGAAATATATGTTTAATATTATAATTCCAGAGAACTCACTCCATCTGCTATCACTTTGAAGCTGATTTATCTCTCAGCCGAGAATGGGTGAATTCTTAGAGATTTATTTTTTTGCTTTGAAGTCAATTTCTAAAAGAAAGGCAATAGGTGAGATTGATATATCAAAAAAAAGGATGGGCCTGTTGGGTCTAACTGAATTTTTCCATCCCAAATATTCTTATTCCCTTACTAGCCGTACTTAATTCGTCTAAGTGATAATATATTTTGCAGATGGACATATATCCGTGATAAATATAGCACAGTCCCCTTTATATACACAATGCCATACATGAGCAAAATTAGGTTTGAAGAGTATAAAATAATTTTTTCAGGGCACATTCTAATATAGTCTAATCAAAGTTACTTCTTGTGAGCAAATCTCACAGTGGAGTCAACATTGTCAAAATGAGACCTTCAGTTATCATGTAATGTTCATCTTTTTTCTCTAGAGGGTGCAATTACACTTCACCATTCACACAAACACACACACAGCAGAATATATGCTGCACACTCCGTACATCATTTAGTGACAAACAACATGGCAGAACAGTTCAGCCAGGTAAAACGTCAATTCATCTCCCAGGGTGCCTCTACGGAGGCTACTGATTCACTTCCATCTGTCTTCTATCATGTCCATGAACATAACTGACAATTATCTTAATGCCCATATGCTTAATTGTGGGCTTCACAATTCCCTTGCTACTTACCAACAATCCTGAAGGAATTCAGAACTGGCATCAGATTTTCATTTTAGGGAAAAAAAATCCTTGCCTGCCATTTTTTTGTAATGCCAGCTAAGCTTTTGACAGCAGCAGCCGCGGCTCCACGTGATCTGGGCCCCCGCTCGATGCAAATACCACAAAATGTCGAACAGCTTTACTAAAAGGCTTGCTGCACGTTGGAAACAATTTTATTAGTTTTCCCTGAATCATTTGCTTCTGAGGTTCAGATCCATCTCATTGTCACTCCACTGATGTGGGCGCAATAAATTCAAACCCACTGTGGACTTGAGTTTACGAACACACAGATAGGTGGTTGAATTTTATAAAAACAAAACTCGCATGGGAATAGAATCCCTTTGCTTACATATTTTCCTTTCATATGAGACTAATGCAAAGTATCGCTTGCGGAAGAATAAAAGGTGAGATTGATCAGAATAGAATTTTGATACTCTTCAAAGTGCAAAACAGTGAATTTCTGGAAGAAAAATCGCATTTAGTAAAGCAACAAGAGCCTAAATATTAAGCCATCTTTTGTTTTCAGATACCATGGATTGAAACACTGAGCTTTTATTAACATCTCTTCATTTCGACAAGGTTACCCTTGTTGACTTTAGTTCATAGGACTTATCATGTCGGCGCCCGGTGACTAAAGGAATGCATTCAAGGAAAGCAAGAAGGCTATTTGTATGGCACGATTCACAACCACTGGACGTTCCAAAGCATTTTACAGCCAATGCAGTACTTTAGAAGTGTAGTTACTGCTGCAACACAGGAAACATGGCAGGCAAATTGCACAAAGCTAGCTCCACAAACCACAATGTGATAATGACCAGATAATCTGTTTTATGCGATATTGACTGAGTGATCAATATTGGCTTCGGGAATTTAAATTAAAATTCATTTTACTGGATGTGGGCGTCACTGGCTGGGCCAGTATTTATTACCCATCCCTAACTACTTACCATTTCAGCGGGAAATTGAGTGTCAACCACAGTGCTGTGAGTCTGGAGTGACATGTAGGCCAGACCAGGTGAGGATGGCAGATTTCTTTGCCTAAAGGACATTAGTGAACTGGATGGGATATTGCAACAATCAGCAATGGTTTAATACTTGTTATTAGACTTTTTTTTATTGAATTCAAATTTCGCCATCTGCCATGACTGGATTCGACCCCGGGACCCCAGACCTTGCCCTGGGATCTCTGGATTATTAATCCAGTGACAACACCAATTCGCCACTGCTTCCCCCATAACTCCCTTGCTTTCATTCAAAATAGTGCTGCGGTTTCTTTTATGCACTCCCTCAGTACTGCACTGGAATAGTCTTTTTATTTATATATTGGATGTGGGTGTTGCTGGCAGGGCCAATGTTTATTGCCCAATCTTAATTATCCTTGAGAAGGTGGTGGTGTGTTGTCTTCTTGAAATGCTGTAGTCCATGTGATGTTGGTACACCCAGTGATCAACATTTATTACTTATCCCCAGTTCCCCTGTGAAGCTGGTAGTCGGACTTTTTCTTGAACTGCTACAACCTATGTGGGGAAGGGCCATGATGGTGCAGGCGATGGATATTTAGGCGTGTGCATTCTGTTTGTTTTTGAGTTATCTGTTTGTGCACCCGTACCTCTCATGACATACCTGACTTAAGTCTTGTCAATGGTGAAAAGGCTTCAGCAAGTCAGAAAGTGAGTCAACAGAAACCGAATTCCCAGCGCCTGGTATGGCAACTGCATGGCCCAAGACCATAAGAAACTACAGAGAGTCATGAACACATCCTAGTCCATCACGCGAACCCGCCTCTATCCACTGACTCTGTCTACATCTCCCACTGCCTTGGGAAAGCGGGCATCATAATCAAAGCGTCACCCTACTGGGGTATTCATTCTTCCAACTTCTTCCATCAGACTGGAGATACTAAAGTCTGCGAAACATATTCAAAAACAGTTTCTTCCCCACTGTTACCAGACTCTTGAATGACCCTCTTATGGACTGATCTGATCTCTTCAAACATCTCTACTGTACGCTTCACCCGATGCCTGTGTCTATGAAGAAATCCATAGCCCTGCGCCGATGGGGGTCTTGGTCCTCACCCAGGTTCCTTCCTCCTTATCTGTGGGTTGCCCCTTGCCATCCTATCGATATCCTCCTTATCCCAGGAGATTTGGTATTCCTCCATCTCCTCGTGGTCCAGCTGCTCACCCCGCTGCAGTGCAAGATTGTGCAGAGGGCAGCAGACTACTCTTGGACACCCTCTGGGGGTTGTATTGGAGGGCCGCCCCAATAGGTCCAGGCACCGGAACCACATCTTGAGCAGTCCAAATGTTTGCTTGACCAGCATTGACGCATAAGCCTCACTACAGCAAGTCTCAGAGGGTGTTTGTAGCCTCCACACTGGCATCATCAGCCATACACTAAGTAGGTACCCTTGTCATCAAGGAGCCATTCCTCCAATCGCTGCTCTCCCTCAAAAACGTCTCGGATCTCCGACTGCCCAAAGATATCATGGGTGCTGTCCAGTGAATGGGGACACACCCGCATGATGAGAACCGCATGGTCACAGATGATCTAGACACTGAGGGTATAGTACCCATTGCGGTTCACAGATGGCGCCCCTTGCCACCATGGGAAGCGCAGAGACATGTGGGTGTAGTCAATGACACCCTGCACCTGGGAATGTCTACTATGCGGGTGAAGCCCATGACCCTGGCATCCTAGCTCCCGGTCCAAGATGATGTACATGTAGGCCTTGCAAATAGCGCATATGTGATCTCCCTTATGCATTTGTGTGCGGCTGACTGGGACATGCCGCACAGATCACGCATGTAGCCCTGAAAGGAGCTCCTGGCATAGAGGTTCACAGCAACAATGATTTTCAACACCTCAGGCAATGGGTGACCTCCCAGCTTTGGGGTGTCAACTCTTGCATCACCTGGCACAGGTGGTTAACCGTCCTCCATTCAATGCTTGGGGGCTAAGCTTCCAATACCTTGGGGGATTTTTCAACTCATCCTGGCCTGCCACTGGATGATTGTATTGAATTCAAATGTAACCATCTACCATTGTGGTATTTGATCCCGTGACCCCAGAGATTTTCTCTTGGGTTTTAGTTTACCAGCTCAGTGACCTATGCCACTAGGCCAATGGAGGAACTGAACCAGGGGCTAGACTCCCAACTATTTTGATTTTTCAACTATTTTGATTTAGGCTTCCAAAGGATTGACAACTGGGTGTCAATCAGTGGCACACTCATGCACTGCAATGCTGACTAAATTGGCACAATTGACTCATCAATGCAGGGTCAGGGAGCGATTAGGCAACTGTCTTCTCCTTGTGACGGGTGAGGCACACCTGATGCTTGTGAAGGCTGCAACTTGAAGTCAATTTAATCCTTCGAGGGCACACTCATTCTGCCAGCTCTCATGGGTTGCAGATTAAACAAGCCTTCCAACTTGAAGAGCCACCCACCATACACTTATCCCCGACAACCTGGCCTCTATAACCAATGGCCTTAAACTTGTACATAGCACATGCCCTCTGGTTTCAAAGTGCAGCCTCGGTGTGCGGGTTCATTCTGAATCCACTCGTCCACCCCACTGTGTGACGTTTCTCAGCCCTCATGAGGCTGGGATCCAGCCCCTGTCAGGGTCCCTCACTCTGCCCATGTAGCCTGGCATCTCATGGGACCCCATCCAAGAACTGTCTCTGCTATTCTTAATCTGGCTAACCATTGATCAAAGGGTACTTGTCCTCTGACTTTTTCTCCTTCCCTCTGTGCACTGCTTGGCGGCAGATGTGAAATCAAGTACTTAACATTTGTAGAATTACCGGTACGAATTGTGGTTTAATGTGTTTGTAGTAACTCATCATTGAGCACCATGCAAGTAACCCTTCTCCGACCCACTTTGCTAAGTTATTTTCACTTCCTGTTTAGGTCTCTGTGTTACTTGCAGATGCAAATAGTGGCTAGGGACTTATTATAAGACATCAGTCAATGTCATTTGTGAACTAGTTAGTGTACAAGAGTATCACAAGTTGATTTGCCCCTTAAACTTTCTGTGTAACACCTGCGCCTTTGTTTAGTGCCAATTCTAGATCAGTCTCACTGGGACCAGGCCTCACCTTGTGGAAAATTTTTTGAGGGCGGGAGAGGAGAGGAGACAAAGACTGTGAACCTCTACCTTTAATAGGAAGATGATAGCAACACCTTGAACTACACATATGCATTGGGTATTAATTCCCTTAGGTAACAATGAATTTAAAATAATAACTTGAAAATAATTAACATCTTATTCCCAGAACTGTGAGCTAAATGTTATTGTGGATAAGCATATGCCTAATAAAAGCCTTTTGAGGTCCTGTCACATTAAGGAAAGTAAACGTATTCCTGATATTACTTATAATTTGCCGTCTACTTTCATTCATTGAAGCTCGGGTGCAGCCAACTATTTTCTGGACAGTTGCAATGGATAATTACAGCTCGCTAGACTAAGGCAAACATCAGATTCTGCTCGGCTTTACTGCACTCAGACCGCACACTGAATTACAGGAGCACAAAACTAGTGGCTCACTGTTTTGGCCAGGACATAAATGGTCCTTCCCTTCAACTGGGTCGTGTATTTATAATGGACCATCTGACTGGGTCAGTAAGCTTTGTGAGTGGTGATATGAGGGTGTGGGTGGTGCTAGTGAGGGGCAGGGAAAAGGGATAACTCAAGGCCAAGTTACTTTGGTACAACAAAGCATTCCATGGGATCCTTGCTTTTTTTTACATGGTCGCCCAATCTTTTCAGAGCTGCAGTTGCTGGTGGGTGTGCCAGCGTGATGTCGGCAAAGTGTCTGAAAATATGGTGGGAAAAGCTGACACTGCAGCCGACGGGTTACTCGCCGATTTTCCCACCCGAGTTCACACTTTTCCAAGAAATGGCAAAATATTTCCGCCATTGTTTCCAAATCGGCTTCCGCCACCCTTTCATGTCGGACATTCCAGATCATAACAAATCATTGTGTGAAGTGGTTTTTCCTCCGCTCTCTTCTGGCTTTTTTTTGCTAATTACCATTAATCTGTGTCCTTTGGTTACTGACTCTTCCAGCAGTGGAAACACTTAATTTTGAACACCTCGATTAAACCATCCCTTAACCTGCTCTGCTTCAAGGAGAACAATCCAGCTTCTCTAGTTTCCCCAGTAGCACTTTGCCTAGATGTCGTACCAGAATTTCAATTCTATTTGTTATCAAGATTTGGGTTAACGTTGCAACATCATACTCCTGTTAAAACACCAAAATATAAGGGTCCTATTAAAGTGGAAATGAATCAAACCAACAGTTTGATAAATGATTTAGAGGTTAAGGCCAGTAGTTGAAAATGCTTTATTAACTTAGCTAATGAAGCGAACTGCACCGGGCTAGAGTGACATTATCTTGAGTTATACAGGTCTGCTACATGAGCGGAAAGAAAGCCGATTAGTTACCAAAGGAAGAAACAATTGCTGTCGGTTTTTCACAGAAATTTTGGCTAAGAGCAAGTGAGTTAAATATTAATACTTGGTTTTATGGATTGCAACTTTAATCCTACAAACCTTGTGGAGCTTCCAATCTTAGCTGTATCACTGTCGGGAGGTCAGGATAAAAGGCAGATATTTCAAGCCGTACAGAGTGGCAAGAGCAGTTCTGAGTCATACCTTCGCATTGTCTAATAGACAGCGAGGAACGGCATTGGGGCAGGTCACTAACACTGAGGGGCTGCAGGTGATGATAGCTCAGGCAGGAAAAGAAAAAGCTGAAGGGGCTTACAATCCTATAAGGGCGTGCGTGAGCAAAGACCGAATGTTGGTTGTGACGCCATCCTGCACATTTTGACATTTTTCATATTGACCACATCTGAGACAGCAGTCAGAAGTTTAAAAAAACCGAACACGCCTAAAGAAAAACAGACTGAGGAGAAACAAAAAAAATCAATTTTAGCGATACATGTTAGCATTTAATTTGCAAGTGAAAGAGGTCACTGTTTTGACTAGAACTCTGAATACAGCAGGGCATTTTATTATCTTGAGGCAGAGAACACTTAAACGTACTACATTGTCATGTGAGGCTATTCCAATGCAGACGTTAACCCACTTCTCCCTGTTCATCAGACTTAGAAGTTATTTTAATAGATTCCCATGCTCAATAAGATTACCATCTTACAACTGCACTTATCCTTTTCGTTTCATACTGACTTCCTCGTTAATTTCACAAAGTTCTGAAACCAACCAACCAAGCAATTTCCTTGACAGCCCATCTAAAGAATCCGTCCAAGGAGATTGCTGCTTGATTGATTATGAACTCATCAACCTGACAAGAATGTCTGGCTGAAATGGGATATCACAGCTCAGATATCCATTTTTTCCCAGGGCAAAACTAAATTGATTTTTTTTCTCTAAGTATTTTATCCATTCTATCTCCTTTCCTAATTCTTGCTATTCTCTTCAGTCAAAAGGCCAGACCGGTCCTGTACACATTAATCTCCTTAAGAAATCATCAATGTAATACCCCGTAAGCACTTCAACTAAATAGAGATGGACTAAGCTTTTGCCCAGAGGGCCTAGATGTCACTGAGTAAATTCACTTACACTCTTCCACCTCAAGCGGAGCCTGAGTAGGAATTTACATCACAGTAGAAATTATCAAGGGTAAGAAGAAAAATCATGCATGCTGGCAATCTGCAATAAAAGCAGAAAATACTGAAAATGTACAGGTCAATCAGCGTCTGAATGATTCAGACTAATGGTTCATGTGGGATATTTTAATGCAAACTGGTCTGAATAAAATGTCTGCGCTAACAACTAATTATCTCCATTTATCGTCATAAGCTTTATAATTTAACTCTTGCTTAATAACCAGTGCAAGGGCAAGAAAACAAATACAGCTCACAAAACATAAAATTTCCCATTAAGAAGAATAATCAGGATTCAGAAGCACCCTCTTACAATTTTCATTAACAGCCTGTATCACCCTCATCCCCTCACATATTTTCCATTAAATACCAATCACGTTTTAAGTTGTAACTAAATATTTTTTTATCATCTAGTCTTTGTGAGTTTGTTTTTTGTTCACTACTTCACTCTCATTTGCTGGCCGTAGCTTCACATGACCCACATATGTAAAATACGAATTAGGGGCAAAAGTAGGCCACTCGGCCCCTTGAGCCTGCTCCGCCATTGAATTAGATCATGGCTGATCTGACTATAACCTCAACCCCACTTACAACCTTTCTATAGTACCTTGTTTTGTAAATTGGCTTTTATTACTCTTCTATATTACCAATCCTTACTCTCTGCTGGCTATGTATAAAATTGCATCCATGCTCTTACAAAAACAGCTTGCAGTGCAGGGCAAGTGCTCATGTTCCACACTTGGTCGAACCACTCTTAATTTGTAAACATAAATTGTAATTTTACATTTTTACCTGCAAACAATTGCTAAAGGCACTAGCTATTGTGGGACTAAGCTGCGCAGACCAGTTCCACTCCTTTGTCTGTATTACATTGGCTGGTCTCAGTTTGTAAGAAACATACGAGTTAGGAACAGGAGTAGGCCACTCGGCCCCTGGAGCCTGCTCTGCTATTCAATAAGATCATGGATCTGACTGTAACTTCTCGCCTACCCTTGATAATCTTTCATCCCCTTGTTTATCAATAATCTGTCTCCCTCTCTCCTGAAAACATTCAAAGACTCCACTTCCACTGCCTTTTGAGGAAGGGAGTTCCGAAGACTCACAACGCTCTGAGAGAAAAAAAATCCTCATCTTTTGTTTTAAATGGGTGACCGCTTATTTTTAAACAGCGACTCCTAATTCTAGGTTCTTCCACAAGAGGAAACATCCTCTCCACATCCATCCTGTCAAGACCCCTCAGGATCTAACATGTTTCAATCAAGTTTCCTCTTACTCTTCTAAACTCCAAAGGCTACAAGCCTAGCCTGGTTAACCTTTCCTCGGAAGACAACCTGCCCATTCCTGATATTAGTCCTGATGTGGAGATATTGGCATTGGACTGGGGTGGGCACAGTCAGACGTCTTACAACACCAGGTTAAAACATAAGATTTTTTTTGAATCACTAGCTTCCGGAGCGCAGCTCCTTCATCAGGTGAGTGATATTGGTCCGGTAAACCTTCTCTGAACTGTTCTAATGCATTTGCATCCTTCCTTAAATAAGGAGGCTAATACTGTACACAGTTCTCCAAATGTGGTCTCACCAATGCCCTGTATAACTGAAGCAAAACCTCCCGACTTTGACATTCAATTCCCCTTGAGAAATTATAACGTTCTATTAGCTTTCCTAATTACTTGCTGTATCTGCACACCAACCTTTTTGCAATCCCTCACCATTCAGGTAATACGCTTCTTTTTTATTCTTCCTGCCAAAATGGACAATTTCACATTTTCCTACATTATACTCCATTTGCTGGATCTTTTCCCAAGCTTAAGCTTTCCCTTTGTAGCCTCCATATTTCCTCTTCACAACTTACTTCCCTACCTATCTTTGTATCATCAGCAAGGATTCTCACTCCTGCTTGTTATTCAGTGATTCCTGCATTGTGTGCATGTGTGGAGAGGGTGGTATTTGGCTGTGATGTTGCCCACAATCGAATCAAATTTCACTGTCCAGCTTCATAGATAAAGACACTTTGATGAGTTACTGCAAGGCAGCCAATGGAACTTACACTTGAGCATGAGTCAACATTTCAGCAGGGGGGAAAAATGGCAGAATAAAACCATTTCTGAATGATTTGATGCAATTATTTTCACTAACGCTTTGTGAATTATGTTGTGCAGCTGAACACGAGAATGACCTGGCAGCTATATGTAAATAAATAATAAATAAATAATCTTTATTGTCACAAGAAGGCTAACATTAACACTGTAATGAAGTTACTGTGAAAAGCCCCTAGTCACCACATTCCAGCACCTGTTCGGGTACACAGAGGGAAACTTCAGAATTCTCAGCTGCTACGGGAATTGAACCCACGCTGCTGGCCTTATTCTGCATCACAAAAAAGCTGTCTAGCCCACTGAGCTAAACCAGCCCTAATAAAGAGCTTTTGAAAATGTCTCCAGACGCTGAGAGGTGAGGCGATTTTTTTTTCACTGAACTGATTTAGTATAGGTATTTCAAGCACATTGTTGTATAGGTCTGCAGGGTAATGCCATGTATGAGTTCAGCAGTAATTAAATAAACTGTGTAAATCGAGTATCAGGTGGTGTCTAACATCAACATGTGACCCAACACGCCATGCAAATGAACTGCTTGCCTAATTTACACGCTGCCCGGTTTTCCTTTCCTGCTTTTTCTGACAATGACCAATTTCACTTCCCAATGTTTCTCTAGAATGTACTGTACTTTTTTCCTCTTCCAAATCTTTCCTCTCCTCTCTTGAGAGCACTGACTCATGTTAGGACACAGTTACCTACGCATATGTTCCTCTCAACTATCCCAATCCAGCGGACTTTCTTTATCTGTGGATTAGACAGAGCATCAGCAAGTTACATGAGGGAAGTATCACAGCCTAAACCGTATCCTGCCCTCTGCTCACACCAATGCTGATCAAGGGCACTGAACCCTGGCTGATTTTCCCTCACTAATCCAGAATCACTGAGACCATCTATGGTGACGCGGCCATTCTCAGCTATATTGGCACACATCAAGCCTACCATTATTTTGAAAACAACTTTATCCTGGGACATAATAAACATACTGATATTTGTTACTTATCATGTGCAATTCTTTCTCTAATTCTTTCCTTGTTCTCCAAGGCGTCCTAGGAAAATTAAATAAATTTCAGGAAAATTGTAAAGTCGATGAGTCAGCTACATAAATTTAGCATTTTGATTTTGGGGATCAAGTCCATAGAATCCCTACATTGCAGGAGACCATTCAGCCCATCGAGTCTGCTCAACCCTAACAAAGAGCACCCTACCTAGACCCACTCCCCTGCCCTATCCCAGTAGCCACACCTAACCTGGACACAAAGGGGTCATTTTTAAACACGGCCAATCCACCTAACCCGCACATCTTTGGACTGTGGGAGGAAACTGGAGCATCCGGAGGAAAACCACACAAACTCGAGGAGAAAGTGCAAACTCCAACAGTCACCAAAAGCCGGAATTGAATCCGGGTCCCTAATGCTATTAGGCGGCAGTGCTAACCAGTGTGCCGTTCAATTTTGATGCTGGATCTTGGTGCTTAGTGGAATAGATTTGTCAGACAATCTAGCAATTTATTTTTTGATACTCTTCTGATTTGAACACTTCTCCATTCAGGTGTCTGTAATTTTTCTCCAAAACACTCATCAACTTGATCATCATGACAGTACACTCCCAACTTATCCTCCAATCAGCCAGGGTCAGTGCCACTGATCAGCATGGGTGCGAGCAGAGGGCAGGTGAAGGTTAGGCTGTGATGCATGTATTTTGCTGATTCTCTGTCTAATCTCCTTGGACTGCACACTCAAAAATAATTGCCAGCAAAGGCAAACAACAAAAGTAGTTGCTTGATTCACTTGGTGAGACTCCAATCTTTTGAGTAACTACCCAGAGAGAGAGAAAGAGGTAGAGATGTAAAGACTATGACAGTCCATATCAATATTTTAACATTAACCTGAGGTCTGAAGTAGCACCAACTAATGCTACATCCACTCATAGCTTGTTACACCTCTCATCGCAAACCTTAAACACAAGAAAGAAACAGCAAGTGACAGCTTGGTAGTGTCACAAGTCACTCTTATATGGATGGACTTGATTCTCTCTCCTTTATTCCGCCAGCAATGGGCTCATGGTGAAGTGAAGGCTTGTGAGCCCCACCTGTCCTCCACCATCATGTCCAAGTAGTGAGTCTTCATGCACAACTCGTGACAGTGGGTTGAAACAAAGGGTCACTGGCTACTGACCAGTATTGGGACCATGGCTAATTATTAACTTCCCTAGCCATTGCACCTGGACGAACCATAACACTGCTATTGTCAACCAGGCTGTACTCAAATAACTTGGTACAAATGAATGATTGATAGCCGAAATTTTCTTAATTTCACTGAGTACCAAACCATGATTAGCATTTATTCTCTGTCGCCTTTTTGGGGGGGCGTTGGCACACCTAGAGCTCAGTGTGCACTATTAATAATCAAAAATGCAATCAGCAAGTCGTTTGCCTTTAATTCAGCGTCACTGGAGTTGTGTTACTGGAGTTGATAGTCAACAGGCTGTGTGCCTGCAGACTACCATTGTGGAGGATGGTTAAACATAAAAAGAGCATTCAGTTGGCTATCATATCACTGCTTCACTCTAATTCTGAGCAATTAAAGTAAACAATGTCCTAACATACTGAAAAATGATAAACTATGTCACCAATTGCCATGGTGCTGGCAGCTATGATTTCCATTTTCACATTAATATGTTCAGCGTTCTAGGACAAAAACTGCCTCTGGTGGCATGATCATTCCTAATTGCTAATAAAAACAGCACATTTAATGCCTTATTAAGAGGAAATTTGATGAATGTCAGCTCATTGGTTATTCAAAGATTCCTGTTAAGGATGCTTTATACTTATTGTTGGCTAACATATGTTCAATTTAATATCTATGATTAAAAATAAAGGCAAAAAATACATTTTAATCTATCTTAGCAATTTCATAATGCATTAGGTGTTTGTAAAATACATTAAAGAGATTTTTATTCCATTAGTTGGGATGAATTTGAACCGAAGTCCCAGAGGTGAAAAACAATACACAAACCTGCTGTGCCACTGAATTTACTAATCAATATTATTTTTAAGCAGGCTGCCAAAAGAAAAGTGAAAAGCCCCAGCAGCACCCCAACAAATAGGTATTTCAAGATTGCATCAGTCAACATTAATGCAAGCATGAATGCCCGACTGTGACAATGCTCGTTGGCAAACATTCTTTTAAATGAAAACTATTGTTTCCATTTTTGTAATTGTTAGTGCTTATCTCCCAGCTTCTAACAAACACTCCCACCTTCCTTACATCTGTCCTTTGCCTTTATTCATCCTCTTTCTTGCGGTTTTACGTTGCGATCGGAGAGTTGAGAACTTAGTGATTTTATTCCACTGCTTAGGTGAAGAATCCTCTGGTTAATTCAATCAAATACAACAAAATAAAAGGGTATGAATGACGAATTCTGGAAATTTTGGATGCGTTACACTGCTTTTGGGGGTGCCTGTTGGCTGTAGATGTACAAAAAGTCCATCTGTGACATGCAGAGGTTTAGTGTGAGCCATGCCAGTGCCATACTAGTGAGGGTGTTTGCACACACACAGTGGACATCAATTGAATCATTGTCAGCAAATCTTGATATCAATGCTGTCTGGAAGTCAGTACTGCCACTGTGGAGCTCCACTCAGCGCCATCTCTAAACTTTGCATGGCTGAAAGGAAGGACTCCTCACTAGCACTATCTAATGGGATCATCAACTATTCACAGGTTAGTTGCTGATTGATTTCTACTGGCTATTGCTGCAATTGTACAAGTGTTTGCGGCTTTCCATGGTTATTTTTATAGAGTGGTGTGGCAAGTGCAGGTTCCACTGTCTCAGCCCCATCATTGACAAGAGTTTCAGCAATTGCTGCTCCAAAGATGGTGAGAATGGTCCCCTCCAATGGTGGGATGAGGGGTAAGGTGATGCAGCCATGCCTGTCCACAACTGTTTAATACCTACAGTCTCTGGTTGTGTATCATCTTGTTCTGTATGACCTATAAAAGAAAAGAAAGTGTGTCAGTAAGTACGGTGCTACTGTCTGGGTGATGTGGTTGCAGGGTTGAATAGCTGGCAGTGGGTCCAAGCTGTGAAATGTGGATGTGAGGCTTGCAGTGGTGCTAAGTGTGTGAGAGTGCAGTGAAGCTATGACTGTTAGCTGTGAGGCCTCAAAATTTGTGGTAGATGAGTGATGATGGTGTGGTGCATTGAACAGTGCCTGTTAGTGGGTTATAACATTTGAAGATGCATTCACTAACGTTGACCATTTGGGTGAGGTAATTGAGCTTCTTGTGGTACTGTCTTCCAAATCCTCAACGCTGGACTCTGGCATTGACTGTCAGGGTTACGTGGTTCTATTGCCTTCTGAGAGTTTGCATGGAGGATCTTGGTATTCGGCGGACAGGGCACGTCTCCCGCTTCTGCACCTTCTCAACCAAGGCCTCCAGTGCAGCATTAGAGCAAACTGGGACCCACTCTCTCCCATGCTACACTGTTCTTGTGCCTTTCCCAGGTCAGATTCAGAATGACTAATCCACCTGCTCAAATCACCAATGCAACTCCTCTTCAAGAGGTTCAGGATGCCTTTAACTGGTGCTGGCGTCTCACAACTTTGGACTCTCAGCTGAAGGCAAGTAGCAATTTAACAGGGTGATTAGCACTGGCTGCAGTCATGCAAATTAGCAGGCATCAAGAACATGGAATGCTATCCGCATCGGAAACAACTGGTACGATTTAATTCAACAACCTGATACCACATTAGCCCCCCTGGTCTCTGCTATTCAGAGGCTGTGACACTGGGTGTTAAGATTCTCTCATTCCTTTGTTACTGACATCTTTCAATCTTTTTCCTTTCGTTTTTATTAACTTTTGGATATCTGTTGCTCACCTTCATTTGGGGTAGGGGTATCAGTTCCTCTCAACCAATGTTCCCTCTAATTATCTTTTGGCTTGCACAAGAGCTTTGCTTAAATGTGTGGTCCCTTTAATGTTTTTCCACATGGGAAGCTTAAAATGGCTGACTTGTGCGTGCAAACCTTCATTTTGCTGTGTGGTTACACAGCCTAGAGAATACATTACTCTGAGTTCCAGGGAGCCGAACATCTCTTCAACAACCATGGCCAAGGCTCAGACACAGGAATTAGAGGGCAAGCAGATCGAGACCCCAGAATAGAGGAGACGCAAGTCTGAGCTTGTGTTTTATATTGCCTACTGTGCTGAGCTGCAAGAGGGAGTAAGTAGGAAAGTGGGTGAAGATAGAAGCCACCATAATCCATCCACCACTGGCATGATAGCCAATGTAGGGAGGGTGAGTAAACAACGTAGGCAGTGCAGTCTCATACATGTATCAAGAAAATATCCAGCTTTTAATGTTACATGCAAGGCATGTGGCTCTGAGGACATTGGAAGCACCAATGCAGATTGAAAAGGCCAATACAAATGGTTCAACATCACAGGAAGTCACGACTGGAGGCCCGATAGGTACAGCAATCCAACGTACAAAGAATTTGTATCAAACAGTGTCAAGACAAGATCCTCACAATATCTAGCCAAGCTATACTATCAGATGATGACAATGATAAGACCATTGACACACAATGGGTATGTGGAGAGAATGACCCTGAGATACTGGATCAGCCATGATCCAGTAACTGCATTGAAGCCTACTTGTGACAATAAGCAAATATTATTAGATCATATTCAATGGTGGGACAGGCTCGAAAGACCTTATGACCTACTGCTGCTCTCATTTTCTATGTTTCTACAAAGTGAGCTGACATTCAACATGATGAACACCAAAGAAGGTGGTGCCAATAGAAGCCTTAGCCACTGTCCTGATTATATGCCCACACATGCAAGGTCAACATTACCGATATGCAAAACTGGACACCAATGCACGTACAAACATCCTTTTACTTTGCACATTGAAATATCTGTACCCACAGAAGTTGCAGGTGATGATTCAATCAACCAATGCCAAACTCACTGTATAGAATGACTCTAACTTGATTGGCGGTACAAAAATCTGTTTCCCCAACGTTATGACTGTACACAAGTGTGTGCACCTGGTGAGCTTCACCGCTTCCACGACTTTGAGGTCAGTAAATGCTCCTTTCAACTTCTTGGGGACCTCATATAAATTCACTCATAGCAAGTGCTGCTATCAAATACTGCGTCAAGGCCCGACACGGGGTGGGGGACTGATGAAAGAGTGTCTTAGAGGCAGGGCCTGGGGGTGCCTGCAGAGGGGTTCTGTGGGGTGAACTGAGGGTACTGGTGAAACTGGGAACAGTCACAGTCAGAGGGGGGAGTGGGATGTGGTAGGGTGGAAAGTTCAGCATGAGGTATCGATGATGCAGGCTCCAGGCAACCCTGTCATGGTAATGGCTCTCACATGGATGAGGAGAAGGAGGGCTCATTGCGGGTATGCACAGGACCAATGGAGCAAGGAGCTGAGCAGCAAGAAGCAGTGGGCCTCAAGAAGATCAAGAAGCTGGTATGCAGGATTCACTGTAACTGCCAGCTTTGGCCAATCATGGGTGTATCTCAGACGTTGCCCTTTTCTAGAAACGAACAAAAGGCAAGCTCAGAGGGTTGGGGGGAGCCTTCGTATATCCTTGGATGTGGGGGCTCACAACCGTCAGCTTCTCTGGTATGAGCTGCAGCTGCAAGGACTCTGGAGGAGTAATGCAGAGCTTCAGACCTGCATTGAGTGAATGGCTGTCCGGGTGCTGTTTAAATATGGTGCCCGGACCTTGGACCTCATGACGTAACAACATCCTGCCAGCCCTGCCACAAGATTTGTTGTGCTGTTTGCTGATGCATAATTAATGAGCTGATTGTTGGAGGTCAATTGTCTCAGTTCCAGGACATCACTGCAGGATGTCTTCAGGGTTGTGTCCTAGGTTCAACCATCTTCAGCTGCTTCATCATTGACCTTCCCTCCTTCAGGTTAGAAGTGGAGATAATCACTGATATTGAACAATGTTCAGCAACATTCACAATTCCTCACATACTGAAGAACCTGAACACCATCCAGGTAAAGATCAGCTTGCTTGATTACCACCCTGTCAGGGCTGGTTTAGCACGTGGGCTAAACAGCTGGCTTGGAATGCAGAACAAGGCAGCAGCACGGGTTCAATTCCCGTACCGGCCTCTCTGAACAGGCGCCGGAATGTAGCGACTAGGGGCTTTTCGTAGTAACTTCATTGAAGCCCATTTGTGACAATAAGCGATTATTATCTGCTACCTTAGCATTCACCATAGATGCACACTGGCAGTGGTTTGTACCACCCCGAAGAGACACTGCAGCAAACCATGAACCATCCTTTGACAGGGCCTTCCAAACTCGTGACCTTTGCTACCAAGAAGGACAAGGCCAGCACCTGCAAATTCCCCTCCAAGCCATACCCTATCCTTGGAACTAATTTGCCATTCATTTGCTGTCACTGGGTCAAAAACCTGGAGCTCCCTTCATAAAAGCACAATGGGTGTACCTACACCAAATAGGCGGCAGTGGTTACGAACGTGGTTCATGGGGGGTGGTGTGTAGAGTCTCCCTGTATGCTGACGATCTCCTACTGTACGTGACGGACCGATCCCTACAATGTACGATATAATGGCGCTCCTGAGTCACTTTGGCTCTTTTTCAGGGTACAAATTGAACCTGGAGAAAATGGGTGTTACCTGGTTAATCCTCAAGGAAGGGAATCAATCTGGGAGTGTTGCAGTTCTGATTATTGGGTTCTCATTTCAGATATCAGGGGGTTAAGGTGGCTCGGGATTGGGACCGGCTTTGTAAATTTAACGATATGAGCTTGGTGGGGAGGGTCAGCACATTTGCAGAGGTGAAATTGTCTCCCTCTGTCCTTGGCAGGCAAGATTCAGTCAGTCAGGATGAATATTTTATCAAGATTTCTGTTTCTGTTCCAATGTTTGGTGTTTTTTCTTCCAAAGTCCTTTTTTAGGGAGTTGCAAAATTGATTTTGTCCTTTAATTGGGCGGGCAAAGTGGCGAGGATTCAGAGGTCTGTTCTTCAGAATGAATGACAGTCAGGGGTCTTGGCGTTGCCGAGCCTGATATATCATTACTGGGCGGTGAATGCAGAGTTGGTGTGGGGACCCGGAAGCTTCCTTGGTATAGATGGAGTCAAAATCACATAGGGATTTGGGTTGAGGGCACGAGCAATGGCCTCGCTCTCGTTCTCATCGAATCATGGGAGGAATTTTCCCTCCCAGGTCTCTCTGATTGCGTTTACCGATGGGACTGAAAATTGGGCGTTGGGGCAATATTGGGAACGATGCCAGCCGCCGACCTGACCGCGTTGCCCCGACCCCCAGAACCGAGGTCCACGTCGTGTGCCAGCGTGAGCATGTAAATGAATAAAAATGGGTCTTAATGACTCGGGGAGGGGGTGGGGGGTCTAGCCACTTGGCCACTACGAGGTCCACCACGCCAGGGCCATGCTGGTAGAGACCTTCCGAGCTCAACCAAGGGGCACCGCCCCCCAACGATACATTACCTGCCCACCCCACCTCTATCAGACCCCCCCCACCTACCCCAGGGACCCCTGTAATAGGGGGATCTTCCACATGACCTGTTCTAATAGGGAACACCCCAGGGAACCTTGTAATAGAGGGAAGCCCTGCCTAAACTAACCCTCACACCACCCCCACCCCCACCCCTGTATGGAAGCTTGACAGCAGTCCAGCCAGGGCAGTAAGAAGAACTACAGCTGTAAAACGTATCTTGCAGCTCCACCTGTCCATTCCTTGAAGGAGAACAGCTGTGACCTGCATCTGATTCTCACAGATCCAATGGCTGCAAGATCAAAGAGAGGTAAGTGCAGTGCAATCACACGCTTGAGTGATTGGAATGCACTTACCTCTCTTCGAGGGCCACTGAACCGTGATCCCTGTTCTTGGGGGCACCCAAGTAATCCTGGGTGAGTGCTACTCTGCGTTGTTGGGGGGGGGGGGGGGGAGATGCGGTTGGACAGCCGTGCAACCTCACTATCGGGCCACACGCTCAGAATGGCCCTGAGAATGACATTCCCCCGGGAATACCTCATATTGCACGCCATGGAAAGTACTGAATTGCTTGCCGGTTTGCGCTCCCAGGGGGACCGTAAACAGGTTGCAATTCATCTCAGGCGGGAGAACATAGTCGTCTCAATGGAGAATCCTGCCCCCCGAATGTTTGAACCAGTGAGGTTGGATGGCACGTTCGGGGAGGTGGGAAGGGCAGAGGTTCAAAGAAAGGGGGAATTTGTTCTTGGAGGGATGGTTTGTGAGTTTGGAGGACTTGTCAGAGAAATTTGGGCACTCGTGGTGTGACTTTTTCAGATACCTGCAAGTTCACAACTTTGCGCAATGGATCTTTCTGACATTCCCTGTGGCGCCGCCAACATCGTTGATGGAAAGTGTTCTTTCGTTCGCAGGGTTGGAGGTGGGGAGTACCTCGGGTATCTATGGAAGGATTATCTCCGTAGATGCAGCTTCGGGGGGTTAAGGTCAAGTGGGAGGTGGAGTTAGGGCTGGTGTTTGAGGATTGGGCTGGTGTTGGAGGATTGGGCGTGGGATGTTTCCTGGGTAACTGCCCGGGGAGGGGAATCAATCTGGGGGTGTTGCCGTTCTGCTTAGCGGGTTCTTCGTTTCAGATATCTGGCGGTTCAATTGGCTCAGGATTGGGTTTGGCTCTGTAAGTTTAACAATATGAGCTTGGCAGGAAGGTTCAGCACCAATTTGCAGAGGTGAAATTGTCTCCCTCTGTCCTTGGCAGGCAGGGCGAATCATGTGGAGGGTTAACTCCACGTCCTCATGTGCAAGGCTTGGCTAAATACAGCTTAAAATAGCGTATAGAGCTTATCTGACTAGGTCCAGGATGAGTAGTTTTTTGTGGGTGTGGAGGACAAGTATGAGCGCTGTGAAGGGGTCCGGCCAACCATGTGACATGTTATGGTCCTCTTCTAAGCATGTGGGATTCTGGGTCTCCTTCTTTAGCACCATGTTAGCGAATCTGAAAATTGACCTGGAGTTCTGTCCCTCAGTGGCCATATTTGGTGTGTCAAGACGTGCCGGAGCTGCAGATGGGTGCGGGGGCCGGTGCCCTGGCTTTTACCTCGCTGATTGCTTGGAGGCAGGTGCTGATCGGATGGAGGTCAGCTTTTCCAGCCATTGCCTCCGTGTGGATCGCAGATGTGATGGAGTTCCTATACCTCGGGAAAGTCAAGTACATTGTGAGGAGAACAATTCGGGGTTCGACCGAAGATGGGAGCTGTTTATTATGTATTTCAAAGAGCTGGTCACCATTTGTGGCTAAACATAGAACATACAGTGCAGAAGGGGGTCATGCGGCCCATCGAGTCTGCACCACTTACGCCCTCTCTTCCACCTATCCCCGTAACCAAATAACCCCTCCTAAGCGTTTTGGTCACTAAGGGCAATTTAGCGTGGCCAATCCACCTAACCTGTACGTCTTTGGATTGTGGGAAGAAACCAGAGCACCAGGAGGAAATCCACGCAGACACGGGGAGAACGTGCAGGCTCCGCACAGACGGAGACCCAGCCGGTAATCGAACCTGGGACCCTGGCGCTGTGAAGCCACAGTGCTATCCACTTGTGCTGCTGTGTTGCCCTATAAAATGGAAAATGTTTGAATAAAAATATATTTTGGAAAAGAACATGGCTCACCAGTTCCTTTTTAAAGGCAATGAGGAATGGGCAATAAATGCTGCCCTCTGCCCAGAGACACCCAGATTCCATGAAGGAATATATTTTTTAAAGTATTACTGGACTTATATTGCAGATTAATAATTCAGAGTTCCAAAACCACCTTGGAAGTTTGAAAAAAAATCTGGAAAAACCTTTGGGCAGTATTCTCCGGAGAATCCCTGATAACGACAAAATTGGGGGCGATGCTCAGTCCCCGACAGGCCGAGTCCCCGATGGGGTGGGACATGTGTGGTCTCCCCATCCGGAACTCAATGTGGCGGCTGCAGACACAGTCGGGGAGGGACGATCTGCGGGCAGGGGAGGGGGGGGCATTATTCGGTGCTGGGGGCATTGTGGGGGCGGGGGCGATCTGGAGCAAAGGGGGGTGGGGCAATTTTTACGGGCCGGGTCCGTGGGCTGTGTCTGCCATGAAGCACGGCGCGGCCACTGCAGGCTGCCACCGTCGTGCACATGCACGGCCACGGACCCGGCAATGTTGTGGGCCGTATCGACAGCTAGAGCTGGGAGCTTTACGCTGCCTGGCTGCAACCCACCCGGAGCAGGGAATCGGCGGGCGTTTTGCGCCAGTTTTCCTGGTGGAAAGCACCACCGTTTTCACGCCGGTGTGGGGACTTTGTCTCCCAAATGGTGAATCCAGCCCCTTATCTATAATTATGCTCACCTTACTGCAGTAAAAACCCTTCAAATGATGACAAACGGGAAAAAAATTGAGGAAGATTTAAAACAGGCAGCTGATTTACAATCACCTGTTTCCCAACTGTTTATGAAAGTTATATGTTTGCAAATATGATCTTACATTGGCAAGACTTTCTTTTTGAATATATTTGTTTTGCAGCAAGTGTTGATTGCACCATGAAGGAAGCTGTGTTGAGGAATTTATTTATTTATTCATTCGAAGGGGGTGGGGGGGGCATCGTTGGCTGGGCCAGCATTTATTGCCCATCCCTACTCGCCCTTGAACTGATTGGCTTGCTCGGCCATTTCAGAGGGCATTTAAGAGTGAACCACGTTGCTGTGGGTCTGTAGGCCAGAACAGGTTTGGATGACAGGTTTCCTTCCCTAATGGACACTGGATGAGTTTTGCAACAATCGACAATGGCTTCATGGTCATCATTAGACTTTTAATTCCAGGTTTTCTTTAGTGAATTCCAATTTTACCATATGCCAGGCAGGATTCGAGCCCGGGTCCCTTGCGGATTACCTTGGGTATCTGGATTAGTAGTCCAGTGACAATACCACTATGCCACTGCTTCCCTAGAGTGGACTATATGGTCAATGGAAGGGTCCTGGGGAAAATTGATGTGCAGAGAGATCTGGGAGTTCAGGTCCATTGTACCCTGAAGGTGGCAACGCAGGTTGATAGAGTGGTCAAGAAGGCATACAGCATGCTTGCCTTCATCGGACGGGGTATTGAGTACAAGAGTTGGCAGGTCATGTTACAGTTGTATAGGACTTTGGTTCGGCCACATTTGGAATACTGCGTGCAGTTCTGGTCGCCACATTACCAGAAGGATGTGGATGCCTTGGAGAGAGTGCAGAGGAGGTTCACCAGGATGTTGCCTGGTATGGAAGGTGCTAGCTATGAAGAAAGGTTGAGTAGATTAGGATTGTTTTCGTTGGAAAGATGGAGGTTGAGGGGGGACCTGATTGAGGTCTACAAAATTATGAGAGGTGTGGACAAGGTGGATAGCAACAAGCTTTTCCCAAGAGTGGGGGTCAGTTACAAGGGGTCACGATTTCAAGGTGAGAGGGGGAAAGTTTAAGGGAGATGTGCGTGGAAAGTTTTTTACGCAGAGGGTGGTGGGTGCCTGGAACGCTTTACCAGCGGAGGTGGTAGAGGCGGGCACGATAGTATCATTTAAGAAGCATCTAGACAGGTATATGAATGGGCGGGAACAGAGGGAAGTAGACCTTGGAAAATAGGAGACAGGTTTAGATAGAGGATCTGGATCGGTGCAGGCTGGGAGGGCCAAAGGGCCTGTTCCTGTGCTGTAATTTTCTTTGTTCTATTGAGCATAACAGAGCTAAAGGAGCTGAATTCACACAGTTTGAAGCAGAAACTCTGCAAGATTAATAGTTCTGATTCTCCACGAGTGGTAGCTGCCTGAAAGAGTTGACTCAGTTATTCTTCCAGGCCAGTTGCCCTCATGAAGTCATCAGTTCTCAGGATTAACAAAATGCAAAGTGAAAAAAAGCATTTTTGGCTTTGAAACACTTTGGGCTGTCCCATGAATGTGAAAAGTAATATTTATTTATTTTATCTCCACGACTACATCATCTGCAATCGCTGAGGGTTTAACCTTTCGTGGGTTCAGAGGGGAAACTGAGAGTGGGAAATGTAAATAATTTGCCCTTTGGGATACTGCTTCAGATACAGCAAGGAGAAGTAATTTGGTGCCGAGTGCAATCGGTACATTATCTGAATTTTTAAGACAGTAATTCAAACTGAACTACCTATTAGGAGTGTTTTCACAAAAATCAGCACTGAAAAATACTCTTTAGGGATAGATACTTATTACATTTACAGCAAAACCAGGTGTGTGTGTCCGTCCAATTGCACCAAATGTGAGCGTTTACAACTTCTAGGGTGAGTGAGTCTGGTGCAGCATTGTCAAAGAGTCTTCCTCTGATTTCCTCTGCGCCGTCCAAGGAAGGCAATGAAACCAAAGTGCTTTCTAGAGAGTAAGGAGGAAGAAAATAAACTAAAAGGATGGATCAGCTGCAGAACATAGTTCAACAAAGGCTATAGCATAGGCCAGGACAGCGTGCTCCTGCTCAGCATCAGGGAATGGTGCACTGTGCATGTGGACATAAGAAGGAAGAAGTAAATTAACTGGGGAAAGATTATAATCTCAGAGGCTCAAATGTGTCTGCACAATATGTGCCATGGTTTAGAATGTTGACAGCACATTAGAGCGTACATCATTGGCTTACGCTCAAATAAAATTGGCTCCATATGTGCCACCCCAAGATCTGTGGAACATTGTATTGACACAAGTCTCGCAAATGCTGAAGCGTTTTGGCCTTTCAAGACTGAAAACTTGGAGCGGTTTTGAACACTGAAGTGTACTGTTTCCTCAGTCAAATTTCAAGCGAAAAGCATCATGTCAAGTGCTCTGATGGATTTATTGGGATAATAAAGCAAGAACTCAGAGATGGCCCATAAATACAACTATAAGAAATAAGGGGGGGGGGTTGAAGAAAAAGCACTTTGAGCATACTTGTCATTCTTGTTAAAGAAACAGCAGTCCTCCTAACCCTCGTGTGAATTGAATCAGTCTGTGTAGTATTTCCACTTGTTCCCAGGCACCTGCTTTAATAATGACCTCAGCTCCCCAGTCTCAAGTCAGACTGTCACCCAAACAGCTATAAAAACAAAGCCCAGCTGTTTCCCATCTCCAATGCGGAAAATCAGAGCAAACCAGAGAGAAACTTTTTATTTCATTAATGATCACCATTTGCAATTAGGCCCCCCGACTAGTCTCTGCCAGGAGTTTTTAAACAATGAATATAAAATCTTACCAATTAAACAACTGTTTTTCAATTCAATCGTATCAGGCTAATACAAGTGTCTCAAGTAAAATCTGTGCCACTTATTTTTTAAAGCCATTGCAACCCTTCATAATCAACATAGATTCGCTCATCAATGACCTCATTTGGTGACTGTGGGGATCTTCTGCACAAATGGCTATTGTTTCTGTATACATAATAACTGTGAACTACTTTTGAAGTAATGCTTGGAGGTGAAATACTTTGTGGCATCCTTAAAAGGTACTAAGTTTCTATATCAATGCAAAGGTATAATTGGAAAAGGAGTTTGACAAGGGTGTTGTTTATCACAAGACCACTTCAATGTGTGTGCAATGATCAAAGAAGCAATTGAAGACAGAATATGGTGATAAAATTCAGTCAGATTTGCTGATGACAAATAAGACAGAAGCAGGATCACAAGAACTAGCAGATTGACTTGTAATAACAGGCGTGAACTTTGGGATGAAAATGAACATGGCAAAACTTAAATTATGTATATCCCAAAATTACCTAGAAATATACATACATTCATATAAGGAAGAGATCGAGAACAGTTGCAAAAATTCACGTTCTCAGAAAGTTTAATATCTGCAGGTGGAAGATGCAGCAAAGATATAAGAACAAGGATAATGATGGGAAAGGTCATATTTAGTGAGAAGAGATGGTTACCAGCTGGAAAGCTGAATAAACAACTCAAGAAGTGACTTGGGACGATCGTGGGCTGGATTCTCCGCACCTCGACATCGAATTTGGGGCCGGCGCGGAGGCGGAGAATCCATTTTCCCGCACGGAATCAGGACCGGCTCCAGTTCCCCGATTCTGCGGGCCCTGAAAAGCGGTGTACTCGGGGAGTTCACTGCGCCGCCTGGGACCTACCTGGTGCCATTGCCAGAGGCCCACTCCACCATTCTCCGACCCGACCGGCCGAAGTCCCGATGGCGTGATACTCAGTCTACGGCCGCCCTGGTCGGGCCGATCGGAGGGCAGGGGGGACCTTATAGGCGGCCGTGAAATGTTTGTGCGGGCGGACAGGTTCAGGCGCGGGGCCGATCGGGGTTTTATTTTTATGGTCCAGCTTCGCTTCGCTGGAGGCCGCCGCCATGCGCATGTGCGGCCTCCAACCCATAAGTGCGGAGACCCCTATATGCAGCAATAGCTGTAAGACCTACGCCGGGTTCCTGCTAGCCCCCTGCAGGGCTAGGAATTTGTTGCTCTTTCACGCCAGTTTTCCTGGTGTGAAACTCCACAGTTTTGACGCTGGCGTGGGGACATAGTCCCAATAACGGAGAATCCAGACTCTTGAATTGTAATATGTTGTGTTTAGTTGTGAGATTTAGACCTTACAGGAATACGTGAGCAATTTTCTAAATAGATTTTGCAATGTGGACTTGGAGGAGAATGGAAAGGATCAATTGGACTGAAAAAGTACCAAATGAGGAAGCTCTGCCGAGAAATTTGCTGAATCTAATTAGGAATAGATAGAGCATTTGGGAAGGGCACATCTCAAGAGGAAACAGACTTGTAAGATGTTAAAGAGAGAAGATGTCAAAGAAAAACAAGAGGAAGAGAATATCAATGCTGGATGAGTTGAAAACTGAAGGAAGGTTTTGACAAATGGCGCAGGATAGAGAGACACAGACTGACAACTATGAGTTAAGGACCTGCCTTTGGGAAGAGCACACAGGATGATAAATGCAAATTCTTCCTTTCTCCAAGCCAAACACTGGTTCAAATAAAATTGAATTGGAAATTAAGGCATGCTACAGACAAATATTCCACCAAAGAAAATTACATCAAGATGCACTAAGAACATCTGAATAAGATGAGAAATTGTGAGCACAATAAGATGAGGGAGCACTGCAAATATATTTTCATAGAATCATAGAATTTATAGTGCACAAGGAGGCCATTCGGCCCATTGAGTCTGCACCAGCCCTTGGAAAGAGCACCCTACTTCAGCCCACACCTACACACTATCCCTGAAATGCAGTCACCTAACCTAACCTTTTTGGACACGAAGAGCAATTTTAGCATAGCCAATCCACCTAACCTGCATATCTTTGGACTATGGGGGGAAACTGGAGCACCTGGAAGAAACCCACGCAGACACGGGGAGAACGTGCAGACTCCATGACAGTCAGAGTCTGGAATCAAACCTGGGACCTGGAGCTGTGAAGCCACTGTGCTAACCACTGTGCTACTGTGCCCCCCACGGTTTTAAGCCATGCCAACTTGGAATCTTATAGGTTTGATGGCCTACCAGTGCTCAGTAAGCTCAAATTAGGCACACGGTAGCAGAAATTGACTTAACAGCACCTGGACAAAGGATTGAAAAAGTGAGGCAAAGTTCCATTTTCTGAAGGCGTAACATGTGTGTGTAAAGTAACGACAGGATCATACCCAGCTATGATGCCCCACACAGTGGAACTGTCTGTCAATTTCATCTGAAATCACAAATGGATTAATTTCACTGGAAAGATGCTGGTGTTTATAGAACAGAGGTTCAGGCAGCAACTTAGCACCTTGAAAAAAGGAGGGCAGAACAACTGGAAAGTAAGTAATGGCTCACCCTACTTTAAACAGAATTTGCAATGGGTTAAAAAAAACCTTCAGATTTTTATTTAAGCAGCTACATATTATGCAACACTAGTAATAAGCAACATGGTTTGATGAAGAAATGATTCCTGTCTTGAGATTAGTATGAAATATGAATTAATATGAAAGGGTGGCACAGTAGCATATTGGTTAGCACTGCTGCTTCACAGAGCCAGGGACCCAAGTTCGATTCCCGTCTTGGGTCACTGTCTGTGCGGAGTCTGCATGTTCTCCCTGTGTCTGTGTGAGTTTCTCCAGGTGCTCCAGGTTCCTCCCACAAGTCCCAAAAAACGTGATTGTTAGGTGAACGTGACATTCTGAATTCTCCCTCAGTGTAGCTGAACAGGCGCCAGAGTGTGACGACTAGGGGATTTTCACAGTAACTTCTTGCAGTGTTAATGTAAGCATACTTGTGACACTAATAAAGATTATTATAAAAATAAGTCAAAACTAATCTTGCCATCCATTAGTCACTAAATGATGCACATTTCAAAGCATGAAACCAGATGAATCTGTCATTACAAATTAATATGAGAGAGAGAGAAAAAAAGGAAGCATGAATCAATCTATTGCACAGCCTGTGACAGTTGCATCTGACTATGTTTGTTAAGTCCACTACCGTGGCTCTACGAATCAACAGACAACACAAAATAAGCAGTGTGAAGAAACATTAACAGCTATTCAGCCACCATGCAACCTACATCCTAAATATGGGCAATGCTCTTCAGAATTTTGATTGTGATGGCAGAGCCTGCTTTCACAATACAAGATCTCTTTGTTCTAAATTAAAAGAAGGCTCATGGGATTATTGACAATCCTTTGCGCTAAAATGTGAAACCAGCCTCCTCTCGCTGTGTCGTGGTGCTTACCGAAGAGAAGTGGTCAAACGCTTCTCGATTTGTACATCTCCGAATTCTGGCCTCTTTGGCATACCAGATTTTCATCGCACTAAATTGCTCTGCCTCTACCTCCTCCTTTAAAGCTTACCTCTTCGACCAAGCTTTCATGACGTACATGTCTTAACATGTCCTCATGTGATCCAGTGTCAGAATGTGTTTGGTAATGTTCATGTTTAGCACAGGGCTAAATCGCTGGCTTTGAAAGCAGGCTAAGCAGGCCAGCAGCACGGTTTGATTCCCGTAACAGCCTCCCCGAACAGGCACTGGAATGTAGCGACTAGGGGCTTTTCACAGTAACTTCATTTGACGCCTACTCGTGACAATAAGCGATTTTCATTTCATTTCATTCATTTCATGTGAAGCCCCTTGGCACATTTACTATGTTAAATGTGCTGTATTGTGATGTCGCCATCTATTTCATTACTTTCAGCTATGGTACTGCGCCACAAGCCTCCTGCCTAGGCCACGTAGTTCACAAGAAAGAATGGTTGGAGTTTGGCAGAAACTAAAACAGGCAAAATTGATGCTGTGTGTAGTGTTGTCATCTGATGACAGCAATACGCTGACATATTGTAAGAATCTGTATAGACCAACAGGTTTTTAACAGCAAAGTGTGCATATATTTGTTTCTAAAGGGGAACATAATAGAATTTTAAAAAATATATGGGGGGGGAGGAAGATATTGTCTGCGCGTTTTTCTCGGTGGTGGGAGTGGCCAGTAGCGGGATCTTCTGGTCCCACCACTGTCAATGGGATTTCCCATTCAATAACCCCGCTCCTCCACCACCAGGAAACCCAAGGCAGGGATTCACCGTCGGCAGGATAGGAAGATGCCGCTGGTGAAAATGGCCATAAACCCCCCCACAGATTTTGCAGCTTTGCAGTAAATTAGACCTGGTAGTTTAATGTAAAATTCTGCAAATTTACAATCAATTCAATTGTCATCTCTGATCTGAAATGTTTATCCTTTAATCTGCATCATTTATATGTTATTATTTACACTTTGCCATCCATTAGGCTGCACATAGCCTTGGTTTATGACCATCATGGAAGACAAACCAAGGAGCCTCCGATGCATCATGTTGCCAAAAGGCTGCTGAAGACACAGCCAAATGGATCACTCACAGATTCCAGTGATGCATGTCTGTGCGTGTTGCCACTGCACACAAATGATAGCGAGAGGACTTGAAGCACAGGCTAGCATGAAGAACTAAACCCACAGCCTTGTAAAGGCACAAAGGTCCTGTTTGCACAGTAATTATTGATTAGCTTTCGTATTGCCCACAGGAATAACTAAACAATAAAAGGATAACAGTTCAGGTAAAGACTTACAATCAAACTTCCTATTCTTCTAAAGCTCATTAACATTATGAATTTCCAATTTTCTACTTTTTTTGGAGGCACAAACTGAAGTGGCAATAGGTGTAAAATTCATATATTTTCATGAATATATTCAGTCCACATGCACACTTTGTCGTTAAATAACCTGTTGGTTCATGCAGTCTCTTAATTGTGGGAATCTTTTACAGTAGAAAGTTTAACCCATTAATTATCTATAAACTAATAAATGTGGGCTTTGTTTAAACTCTTGCTTCCCAAGATGTAGGTACTAAGAGACGGTAATTTTTGCTCTAAAATTACTTCAGATTGGACATTAGTCTGGAGGTTGCAAATGGAAAAAGACCATTCTTGATCGCTAGCCACAGAATCCTCCCTGCAGAATAGGTGGGGAGAGAGCTGGGCAGTGAAAACAAAACTCCCTACCACATGACAGTCTGCAATTATATCATCAATAGATTAACTGCGCTGATTAAAGGAAAGCTCTCACTTTCAAGATTCAACGTGGCAATATGTAAACAGATCATTTTAGGACAACACATTAATAAATATCTGCCACGTAAAACAAACACAGCTGGAAATGATGTGTGCCTGCTAATCATATGCACAGAAGATACAGTCTAAAGACATTGTTTACAAAGCAATGAAACAAAAGGGTATGGGGGTGTGCAATGATGGAGTGATCCTCCCACCGTCTGCCTGGTAACATGTGTTTCCATTACTAGCCACCCACTGTTGCTTTACTGACAAGAATTTGGCTTCATCTTTATGACCTGCTTCAAGTACTAAAATCCCAAAATGTGGAAGGGATTAGCATCCTTCTCCCAGAATTTTCTGTTGTTTTGAAGTTGATTTCTGCCATCGGGATGGAAACCATCAGCTGGCCCAAACCAGCTTTAAAGTGACCATGCACAGATGCTGTTTCTACTTACCTTCGCAATTAGCTTAGGTCATTAGCTTCCATGGGGAAAAAAAAATTCCTGCAACTTTCATGAGCTATGCCATTTCCCCCTACTTTCTGGTTCCAAAGTAACACCTTGGACCACAACATATTTCCTCCATTAATTAATATTAGAATAAAGCACTTTGGCAACAAGCTTCAATGATTGCAAACTGCTGATGTGAAGCCAATTGCAACATTTTTGGCAACTGACCTAAAGTGGTCAAAAGGTTTTTTTTGCCAAATTCTTTCTTTCCTTTTCTGAAGGCACTGACTCATACAGAAATATGGTTCAATGAGTGTCAGCAGCCCTCCAGCCAGGATTGGTTTATGAGACTGAACAGTGGGTGCCAGCAGGGCTATTTAACCATGGATGGCATCAAAGCTGAGTGTATTTTGACATGCACTCACTATCCACACTTGTGCACTTTCAAACTGAGGTCTCTTGATGACAATTAGGAGTAGGAACCCTGGCTGATTTAGCCCATGTCCGGTACAACGGCACTGCAGCAAAATGTTGCTGAGGCTGAGATCAGCTAATTCAACACAGACTGGGAATCAAACCAGACTTCTTGTGGTTTGTAAGGCTTAGTACCACACTACATGGCTTAGTACCACACCACATGCGCTCTTCTCCATTTCAAATATAACTACATACTTTTGCCTTTTGAATGTCCACAGAATACAGTATTTTTCAGGCTCCGTTGCTCTCTTGAGGTTTGAGCAGTGACAGCTGGTGATCACAACTGAGTACTGAATAGCCACATTGAACTCAAAATGTTAACTCTGTTTCGCTCTCCACAGATTCTGCCAGACTTGCTGAATTTTTCCAGCACCTTTTGTCCTTGTGCGCAGTGGATGGTGATTATCCCCAAACTTTGTGACACCAAGGAGCCTGATATGCCTCACGCTAAACACAAATGCCCCAAACACTTCCTCTTTTATCACCCATGCTTAAAAAAATGGATGACACCACATTTTGAAATTCCATTGTGTACGAACCATGGGAAATGCAGGTTTAAACTTCAATCTTTTTAACACAAAATGTTCCTGATTTATTCCATGTTTGCTGCTAGGGAGGCCTTAAGTATAAACAAAAGGGAGTCATCACAATCTAGTGGTTGGCTAAAACGTGGAGCTGATGGAGGAATGGGAGCAAGTTTCCAGCTCATCCATTCAACCAAAGAAAATTTGAAAGATTGAAAAGAGGGAGAAGGAAATGGTTAATTATGGAATTGACAAAATGGCGGGGCAATGGAGAGCTGAGGAAACAGTGAGAGCTCAGGTGATATTTGACCTCCACCAAAATAAGCGTTTATACCCACAAACAAATTGAGAAAGGAGATCAGTGCACTAACCAAGCACAATTCTTAACTTTGCACAGGTGAACATGTGTTAGTTTGCAAGAAGGGCTTGCCACCCCCACCACCCTTCCACCACCCCCACACACACACCAGTGCAATAGGTGTGAGGGATGTGTCAGGCTCTGAATGTTAGTTCGAAGGCTTGATTGATAAGCGATTGTTTTTCTTTCATTTAGAGTACCCAATTCATTTTTTCCAATTAAGGGGCAATTTAGCGTGGCCAATACACCTAGCTTGCACATCTTTGGGTTGTAGGGGCGAAACCCATGCAAACATGGGGAGAATGTGCTAACTTCACACAGACAGTGACCCAGAGCCGGGATCAAACCTGGGACCTCGGCGCCGTGAGGCAGCAATGCTAATCACTTTGCCACCGTGCTGCCCCGATAAGCGATTGTTGAGGTGTGAGTGGTGGGCATGTGGTGAATTGAGCAGTACTGAAGGCGAGTGGTACAGTTGCTAGGATTTGGCATTTTAAGATTTATTCACTGACTTTGACCATGCCTGTGAGGTCATTGAGCTACTTTCCGCACTGCATCCAGCTCATCAGGGCTTCACTTCTGGCATTGACTTCCACAGCCATTTGTTCCCACTGCCTCCTGCCCCTCTGTGGATACAGAACACCTCTTCACCTGCTCCACCAAGATCTCCAGTACAGCACTGAAAAACTTGGAGCCCACGCTCTCCCATGTTTTGCCATTTATATTTACTCAAATAGATTCAGTTGCTGTATGACTCCCAGCAACTTATTCCACCACAAAGTACTGCCCGTTCATGAGACAGAGACTAATTGGTGCTTGGAAGTCATGATTTTGGTCTCCTTGTTGACGTGCACAGTGAATGAACAGCATGTTCAGTATTGGCTACATGTAGAAATAATTATAATAAACAGACAGCATGAAGTTGGTATGCTGCCCTCATTTCAATCAATAGGAATAGATTAATTGTGCATCACAATCCCTGTGTCTGTTTTTAGAGGTTATTCACTATTGCCCTCATAGTGGTTATAGGCATCAATCCTCTTTAAAACAAAGTATAATTAAAAAATAGATAGTTGCGATGAACATAGAACATAGAACAGTACAGCACAAAACAGGCCCTTCGGCTTTCGATGATGTGCCAAGCATTGTCCGAAACCAAGATCAAGCTATCCCACTCTGGTGTGTTCCATGTGCCTATCCAATAACCGCTTGAAAGTTCCTAAAGTGTCCGACTCCACTATCACAACAGGCAGTCCATTCCACACGCTAACCACTCTCTGAATAAAGAACCTACCTCGGACATCCCTCCTATATCTCCCACCCTGAATCTTATAGTTATGCCCCCTTGTGACAGCTACATCCACCCGAGGAAATAGCCACCGAACGTCCACTCTATCTATCCCCCTCATCATCTTATAAACTTCTATTAAGTCGCCTCTTATCCTCCTCCGCTCCAAAGAGAAAAGCCCTCGCTCCCTCAACCTTTCCTCATAACACCTATCCTGAAAACCAGGCAGCATCCTGGTAAATCTCCTTTGCACCCTTTCCAATGCTTCCACCTCCTTCCTACAATAAGGTGACCAGAACTGCACACAATACTCCAAATGTGGTCTCACCAGGGTCATGTATAGTTGCAGCATAACCCCATGGCTCTTAAACTCAAGCCCCCTGTTAATAAATGCTAACACACTATACGCCTTTTTCACGGCTCTATCCACTTGAGTGGCAACCTTCAGAGATCTGTGGACATGAACCCCAAGATCTCTCTGTTCCTCCATATTCCTCAGAACCCTGTCGTTGACCCTGTAATCTGCATTCAAATTTTTTCTACCAAAATGAATCACTTCGCACTTATCAGGGTTAAGCTCCATCTGCCATTTTTCGGCCCAGCTCTGCATCCTATCAATGCCTCTTTGCAGCCTACAACAGCCCTCCACCTCATCCACTACTCCACCAATCTTTGTGTCATCAGCAAATTTACTGACCCACACTTCAGCCCCCTCCTCCAAGTCATTGATAAAAATCACAAATAGCAGAGGACCCAGGACTGATCCCTGTGGTACACCACTGGTAACTGGTCTCCAGTCTGAGGATTTTCTATCCACCACCACCCTTTGTCTTCTATGTGATAGTCAGTTACTTGTCCAATTGGCCAAATTTCCCTCTATCCCACACCTCCTTACTTTCTTCATGAGCCGACCATGGGAAACCTTATCAAACGCCTTACTAAAATCCATGTATACGACATCAACTGCTCTACTTTCATCTATACACTTGGTTACCTACTCAAAGAATTCAATCAAATTTGTGAGGCAAGACTTACCCTTCACAAATCCGTGTTGACTATCCCGGATTAAGCTGCATCTTTCCAAATGGTCATAAATCCTATCCTTCAGGACCTTTTCCATTAACTTATCAACCACCAAAGTAAGACTAACAACATGCTCTTCATAAGATAATAAGAAATACGAGCGGCAGTAGGCCATTTGGTCTCTTGAACCTGCTCTGCCATTCGATAAAGTCTTGGCTGATCTGATTGTGGCCTGTACTCCACTTTCCTGCCTGTTCCCCATCATCCCTTTGTGATCAAGGTCTGGGCTCTCCTTTGCCCGAGGCCACAACAGGATTCCCGGTCAGGTGGAGAATGGGGCGCCCCCCGAAAAACGGGTTTGGCGCTGTTGCAATGCTCCGATCCCTTGTCGGCGGCCTTAGCGTGCTACCCACCCTGTGCCAGTGATGGGAGCGATGGGGCCACCGACTCAAAATGGGGGCCTGAACTTGAGATTGCGATGGAATCCGGCGAGCTCTCCCGCATACATAAATTTGTATGGTGAAGGGGAGAGAGTCCCTATTCTCCGCCAGCAGCTGCACCTAGCTCCAGATTGGAGAATCTCGGCCCAGATGACTCAAGTGTATTCAAAGATCCAGCCTCAACTGCTCTCTGCGGGACTGAATTCCATACTAATGACCTTGAGAGGAGAAATTCATCCTCATTTCCATCTTTAATTGAAGATCCCTCAGCCAGGCGTCAACGGGCCTCCAAGCCCAGGCATTCACCCCTTCTTCGGGGGTCAGTACGGCGCCAGGGTGCTGTACGCTCGAAAGCCGGCGTGATATGGCCAGCGTGGGTTCATGCATGCATGCCCCGGGAAATATGCCAGAGCCCTACAGGGGCCCGGCGCGGAGGAATATAGGCCCCTCCCCGGAATTAGCCCGCCCGCCCATCGGTAGGCCCCGGTCGCGGGCCTGGCCACCGTGTCCCCCCCCCCCCCCCCCCCCCCGGAGTCGGATCTCCCCGCCCTCCCACCAGGATGACCCTGCAGCCAGAACTCAGAGGTCTCACCGGGTGGGACCATACGTAACCCACGGCGGCGGACCTCGGCGTCGGAGCAGCGTGGCGCGATTCTCGTGCTCGCTGCCGATTCTCCGACCTGCCATGGGATCGGAGAATCCTGGCCCTTATCTTTAAACTGTGTACCTTAGTTTTAGATACCCCATGAGAGGAAATATCCTCCCATCATCTAACCTGTCAAATCCCTCAGAAACTTACTGTTTCAATTAGATCATCTCCCATTCTTCTAAATACCAGTATCGACCCAACCTTTGCTTGTAAGACGCCCCCTTTATCCAAAGCATTAGCCAAATGAACCTTCTCGGAACTGCTTACAATGTAGGCATATCTCTGCTTGGGTAAGGAGACCAAAACAGTATGAGGTACTCCAGATGTGATTTCCTCAATGCTGCAGCAAGACCTTTATACTCCCTCCCCCTGCAATAAAGGTTAACATTCTATTTGCCTTCTTAATTACTTGTGGTGCCTGCATGTTAACCGTTTGTGATTCATGTATAAGAACACCCAGATCTACCTGTACCGCAGCATTTTGCAGTCTTCTTCAACATAAATAATATTCTGCAGTTTTATTCCTCCTTCCAAAGTGGACAACCTCACATTGTCCCACACTATACTGCATGCCAATTTGTTGCCCACTCACCGAACCTATCCATTTTGTTTTGCACACTCTTTGTATCCTCCTCACAACTTGCTTTCCTACCTATCATTGTATCAAAAACAAATTTGGTTTCAATACAGACTGTTCCTTCATCCAGGTCATTGATATAGACCGTAATTAGCTGAGGCCCCAGTACTGTTCCCTGCAGTATTCATCTAGTTACAGGCTGCTGACCTGAAAATGATCCATTTGCCCTGACTCTGTGTTCCCCATTGGTTATTCAATCCTCTATCCATGCTAAAATATCGCCCCAAACAGCATGAGCACTACTCTTGTGCAGTAACCGTTTACATGGGACCTTATCAAATGTCTTTTGGAAATCCAAATCCACTACAACTGCCAATTCCCCATTATTCACCCCATTGTTACATCCTCAAAAACTCTAATACATTTTTCAAATCTGATTTTTCTTTCATAAAACCATTATGACTCTGATTCTGAGTTCTAAGTGTCCTGCTACCAGCTCTTTAATAACAGTAGTTCTGACTGTCTGTTTTGTTTCTTGCGAGTTGTCTCTCATACTCCACGTTCTCCCTCTTCTTTTTTCAGTCATCCTCTGCGGGTTTCTAAATCTTCCCCAATCTTCTGGGCTACCACTAATCATTGCAGCATTGTATACCAGCATTGATAGTTGGTATCCTTCTTATACATTTCTTTCTTTCTCAATGCAATACAGATTTGATGAGAGTTGTGAAATACCTCCTTAAATGCTTCTCTATCATGTTAACATTTAACCTGTTTCCCCATTCCATTTTAATTAACTTTGTCTTCATACTCGTAATTGACTTTATTTAAGTTTAAAACCCAGATTTCTCAGCCTCAAACGGAATGCGAAATTCTATCATCTTATGATTACTCTTTCCGAGAGGATCATTTACGAAGAGGTCATTAGTTAATCTTGTCCCTTTATATATCATCAAGTCTAAAATATCCTGTTCCCTAGTTTGTCTGAGAAAATATTGTTCCAAGAAACTGTCCTGAATACACTCTATAAACTCATCCTCCAGACTAGCTTTGCTAACTTGATTCATCCAATCCATATGAAGACTAAAATCTCCCATGATTATTTTAGTACCTTTTGTACAAGCCTCCATTATTTCTTGATCTCTACTCTGCCCGACAGTGTAGCTATGATTGACAGCTCCTGACCACATGAAAAGCAGCTAAGTGCTTTCTGCTGAGAAAAAGAGGAAGTGAAAGTACTTAACTCCTAGATGTTTATGAACATTGCAGTTGGGTTCACAACAGGATACTTGTGACTCAAGTCAAAGGGAAATTAAAATATACAATCCACACATTTGGCTGTCTGGAAGCTATTGCCCTGTCAATAGCAATCTACTAAAAGTTAAATAAAAGTGAATAGAAGCCTTGCTGTCAAAGGATCTGAGGGGGTTTAAAGCCATAACAGCCCGTAACAGCCCCCTGAACAAGCGCCGGAATGTGGTGACTAGGGGCTTTTCACAGTAACTTCATTTGAAGCCTACTCGTGACAATAAGTGATTTTCATTTCATGTGATGTGTTTTGACATTCTATCAGCTGCTGCTTTCTAGACATATATCTGACAGTGGGTATATGGGGCAGATTAAGTGAAAAAGTAATGTGAAAGCAATGTTAAGTGAAAAAGTCACTGTTTCTGCCTGTACTGCTCTTTAGCTTCTACGCGGGGGTATAGCATAGCATAGTATAGCATAGCCATTCATGCAAAATGTAACCCTGATGTGTACTTAATTAACTGATCTCGGACTGTTTGATGTTTGCTCACTTGCAGTGAGTCTTAGTTGTCTTGTCTCACTTATGATGCCTTCCACAGTTAAACAGTTTTCCAATACTTACCAGCTAGATTTTCACATTAAAAATGGTCACTTGGGCAAAATATTGGAAGGCCACTGTTTCCCATGAAATCCCATCTCCGTCCTAGCTAACTACCTCAAGGGAAGGAGTGTGAGGATTAATAGGAGAGAAATGTTAATAGCACTATCCAGAGAAAAGTGTAATAGAGTTGAACAGACTCCAGTGAAGAGGGGGTGGGGAGGGGAGGGTGGTGATGGGGCTGAGTCTCCTATACATTCGCTCTAGCAACCATGCTCATGGATGAAAATCAATACCTGGCAAAACAGGAGGGAAATATTATTCTACAAAACGTATGAAGATGTAAATGTCAACAGTAGAAAATTAAAATCATGACATAAAATATTAGAATTGCACAGCATCGGAAGAATGAGCGGTCATCTCATTGAAACATGCAGGATTCTTAAGGGGCTAGACAGGATAAATGCTAAGAGGATGTTTCCCATCATGGGAGGGTCTAGGACCAGAAGGCATAGTCTCAGAATAAAGGGGTGCCAATTTAAGACTGAGATGAGGAAGAATTTCTTTTTTCAGAGGGCAATGAGTCTTTGGAACTCCTTGCCACAGAGAGCTGTGGGGCAGAGTCCTTGTGTATATTTAAGGCTGAGATAGACAGATCCTTGATCAGCAATGGAACCAAGGGTTTCGAGGAAAGGGCAGGAAAGTGGACGTGAGGAATGTTGGATCAGCCATGTTCCCATTGGATGGCGGAACAGGCTCGAAGGGCTGAACGGCCTACTCCCATTCCTATTTCTTATGGTCTTATTGGTAAGTATCTGACAAATTAAAGACAGGTTAAAGTTTTGGGAATAGCCTTCACTGGTTTGACAGAAACATAAGGGTTCACAATGTAGGAGAAGGCCATTTGATCCATTGTTTCTGGAGTGGCCATTTTGACAATGCAATCAAAAACGATTCCCATTTCCCTGTTCATTCAAATATTTATCTAGGTTTTTCTTAAAAATGCAATAGTCTCTGTTTCGGCCTTTCCTTGTGGGAGAATTCCATGCTCCCCTGACTTATTTAGAACTTTCTCCTTAGCTTCCTTATCACTCTCTTAAGTGACAGCTTTAAATTTAAGATGCCTTCTATTTAACGCCCTGTCAGAAAAAGAAAGAACAAAATTCACTATTCACTCCATTAAAGCCCTTCATTATTATAAATACTTCTATTAAGTGTCCTATTAGCATAATGTTGAAAGAAGGTATTTTGTTGGCTTTTCATCTTGCACTCATCAGGACAATCAAATGTCAAGGGAAACAACAAATTTATACTACATGAGAAGAAGGTCCTGATTGGTTGTTAAGCAAACTCTGATTGGCAGAGGCATTGCCATGGAGATTGCACGCATTTATGGTGACTGACAAGTTAACTGTCCAACATTGTTTGAAATTTAAACCATGCATCTCGACTCTGATTGGTCAAGGAATGAAAACATATATCAATACACAGGGTCCTGTACTTTGGGATAGAAAAAACATGCACACACATTGTACCTGTTTCAGTGAAACAAAATAAATGAAAGCCATTCGATGGTTCAGTCCACAGGAAAATGCCTTGACCAATCAAAGTCAATTTGCCTGGCTTAAATTTCAAACTTGACAGGTAACTATTAGTCACCATCAACTGTTGCATTCTCCATGGCAACACTGCTACCAATCAGAGCCCACTCGTCAATCAATCAGCACCCTCTTTTCATACTGGAAAAAGTTTCCCTTGAAATTGGTGTTCTTGTGATTGTCCTGGTAAGTGTAAGATGAAAAACTTTGATAAAATGCCTCTTTCTTTCAGCAATATTCAAGTTCTGTACTACCAAACGAGAAAAGCCTATTAGCCTTCCCACCTCCACTGGAAATCACTATCCCTTATAATTACTGTGCCCCATGCATAACCTGATCCTAGTAAATTGGCAATGTGGAGGAGCAGAGAGATCTTGGGGTCTATGTTCATAGTTCTTTGAAAGTTGCCACTCAAGTGGATAGAGCTGTGAAGAAGGCCTATGGTGTGCTAGCGTTCATTAGCAGAGGGATTGAATTTAAGAGCCGTGAGGTGATGATGCAGCTGTACAAAACCTTGGTCAGGCCACATTTGGAGTACTGTGTGCAGTTCTGGTCACCTCATTTTAGGAAGGATGTGGAAGCTTTGGAAAAGGTGCAAAGGAGATTTACCAGGATGTTGCCTGGAATGGAGAGTAGGTCATACGAGGAAAGGTTGAGGGTGCTAGGCCTTTTCTCATTAGAACGGAGAAGGATGAGGGGCGACTTGATAGAGGTTTATAAGATGATCAGGGGAATAGATAGAGTAGACAGTCAGAGACTTTTTCCCCGGGTGGAACACACCATTACAAGGGGACATAAATTTAAGATAAATGGTGGAAGATATAGAGGGGATGTCAGAGGTAGGTTCTTTACCCAGAGAGTAGTGGGGGCATGGAATGCACTGCCTGTGGTAGTAGTTGAGTCGGAAAATTTATGGACCTTCAAGCGGCTATTGGATAGGTACTTGGATTAGGGTAGAATAAGGGAGTGTAGGTTAACTTCTTAAGGGCAGCACGGTAGCATTGTGGATAGCACAATTGCTTCACAGCTCCAGGGTCCCAAGTTCGATTTCAACTTGGGTCACTGTCTGTGTGGAGTCTGCACATCCTCCCCGTGACTGCGTGGGTTTCCTCCGGGTACTCCGGTTTCCTCCCACAGTCCAAAGATGTGCAGGTTGGGTGGATTGGCCATGAAAAATTGTCCAAAATTCTATGATTAACCTAGGACAAAAGTTCGGCGCAACATCGTGGGCCGAAGGGCCTGTTCTGTGCTGTATTTCTCTAAATCTACAAAATATGTTCTCCGTGGCTTCAATATGTGTTGTACAATGGGAACTAAATATTGAGCAGTTGCATCATCAGAAATTTTGTACATAAGCTTTTTCTTTACACTTGTGCTTTATGCACCAATGTATAAACCCAAAACTCTAGTGACCTTTTTATGGCTTTGTCTAGCTGCAATCCAACTTTAACTGGATTACATAATGAAACCCATAGGTACCACAGTTCATTCACATCTTTCAGCATTTTTCCCCATTTCTTGTTAGCACCTCCCTCCCTTCTCCCCCCCCTCCCCACCGCACTCATAAAAAGGTATTAACTGGCATTAACCCATGCTAAAACAACGAAGGATCATGTATCTTGAACATCAAGCTATTGTTTCTTGTTTAAATGCTGACCAAATGGCTGTGCATTCACTGTTTAGAAAAAAACAAGCGACTGAATTTGATTGTTGTCAGCTCCATATTTTCAACACTAAACCAGATTGGAGATTTTTGGAGTACATTTTTTTGGAAAAAGGTCAGATCATCAGCAGAGTCCACATCTACTTGCTGGAAAGAAAGTGTGCATCGGCATGTCATTTGTTAGAACTCTCAAGTGCCAGCAGAGTTCTTTTTCAGGCAGGTGTCAATGCTGGTGTCTTACCATTAAAGTGTGTCTGTTGGCTGACAGCAAGCCTGTCCCATATCCTGACGCCAAGCCTCCCATCGGTCCATTGTGTGATGCCCCTATTAAATTGTGCAAGTCGCTATGGCTACCGGGCATGGCTGTTGAGGGTCCCACCGCGTGGTTTCGCAGGACGTGTATGGCATCATCCAATCTTTCTAAGCGGTCTTCAATCCGGGTTTGCTTAAAAAAAAATTAAAGAATCTGTTATTATGATATTCCCAGCCATTTCCATGCAACAATTTTGCTGAATTCATGCTTCACGCATGCTTCACGTTACTTCTGAACTTGACTATTACAATGCACCCTCGCCTGGCCTTCATGTCTTACCCTCTATATACTTTCGGTCATCAAATTTTCTGCTGCCCACTGTCCTAACTCTCATCAAGTCCCGTTCACCTAACCTCCCTGTGCTCGCTGACCTACTTTGGCTCCCTATCAAGCCAAGGGTTGATTTTAAAATTTTCATCCTTGTTTTCAAATCCCTCCACAGACTCACCCTCTTTATCTCTGTAATCTCCTCCAGCCCTACAACCCTCCGAGGTAGTCTTGTGTCTCTAATTCTGGACAGTTACATATCCTTGATTTTAATCGCTGTACCATTCAAGGTGACACCTTCAGTTTCCTAGGCCCTAAGCTCTGAATTAGGCTCCACCCCTCTCTTTCTTCTCTAATGACACTCCTGAAAACATATCACTTAGACTAAACATTTGGTCATCTGAACTAAATATTTCCTTATGTAATTAATTGCTATTTTTTTTTGATAATGATCCTGTAAAGTGCCTTGAGGTATTTCATTACATTAAAGGCACAATGTAAGTTGTTGCTGTTACATTCTAAAGCATTTCAAAGTTGTCAAAAATGATCATTATAAAGGTAATGCAACCCATTAGTAGTTACAGGGATAGCATGTTGCTTTGCAGCTTTTGGAATACATTCAATATAAAAGGAAACCAATGGAAAAGCATGCTGCAAGAAATTATAATATCGCAGAATTAGTAGCTGATTTTACCCTAGTCCTTTTATCGAATGCTTTTTTTCTCTACCTGGTTCTGTCGACTGCTAAGATCAGTACCAGCAAACCATTATTTACTTGGTCCAAACTATTTCATAACTAGGGCAGTTAAGACGCAATACTGACAGGAAACTTCAGCCAAAGTTTCGTAATGCTAAGATGCACGTACGTACTAAGCACCAGCCGAGGGTTCACTGTTTCCATCTGAACGCCTTGACAATTGTTGCCACATTCCTGAATCCAAACTGTGAAGGTTACTTTGCCATCTCTCTGATGTGTTAGGCAGGTTGGTTTGATGTGGACTGCACTTGATGCAGGGAAGTTAGAAACAGACGTCTAACACTGGAGAAGATCCAACACTGTTTTATTCAACTATAGAACTGCTATATGTATTCAGCTGTGGGTCGACACTATACTGATCTGACTGGTGACCCTGTTGTAGCCTGACCAGACTTACTAGCTTACCGCATGGTGTTTGCACTTGCTAGCTCGTGGACTCTGACTGTCTCAGTAGCTGGGTCCCGAGACAGCGGGAAACCTAGTGTCCTCCGGCTTTATAGTGGTAGTGTCCTGTCTGGTGATTGGCTGTACTGTGTTGTATGCTTACTGGTCATCCTATGTGTCAATCACTCCCTGTCTGCATCTCATTATATACATGAGTGGATATTATGACACTCTCTAGTTAAATTTTTTTTTCCCAGTAAGACAATCGTTTGAAATTCTGGACAATGGAGAGCTTGAAAATACCTCAACATAAATAACTCATTTTCAAATTTAAATGCAACTTCTTTGAGTGAGAGAAACACCCTGGTTACAACACCCAAGGTAGATTTTCCAACTATCTCTGCCCTATTACTGGGCATGTGTGAAGTGCCTCACATAAACCTGAATAGTTTGGAAAGTGCCCATCAGTTTCTTTGTGCCTCAAATATCTCATTTAGATGTCCATTTAAGGAGCAGTAGCATAGTCCTTAAATTATTGGGGTCGTAATCCAGAGACCCAGACTAAATATCCAGTGAATGTAGGATCCAGTTCCACCATGGCAGCTTCAAAGTCTGAATTTTTAAAAACAGCTGTAAATCGAAAGCTGGTGTCAAGTGTGGCGGCTAGGGGATTTTCACAGTAACTTCATTGCAGAGTTAGTCTAAGCCTACTTGTGACACTAATAAAGATTATTATTATTCTAAAAAAAAACGGGTAGAAAAAAACTACTATTGAACTGTTGTAAAAATCCAGCCAGTTCATTAATATCCTTCAGTAAGGAGAGCTCTCATCCTTATCTGGCAGGCCTATATGAGACTCCAATGTTATGTCAATATGATCAGCTCGAAGTACCTGCTTAACTGGCCCAAATGTCAGTTGTAACATGTTAGGAATGGACAATAAATGCAGACCTTGCTATCGTTACCCACATTCCCAAAATCAACTTTTTAAAAAACACTGAAATTTTAGCTAGAAGAGTACCTTATCACAAAACATAGAACATAGACATACAGTGCAGAAGGAGGCCATTCAGCCCATCAAGTCTGCACTGACCCACCTAAGCCCTCACTTCCACCCTATCCCCGTAACCCAATAACCCCTACTAACCTTTTTTGGTCACTAAGGGCAATTTATCATGGCCAATCCACCTAACTTGCACGTCTTTGAACTGTGGGAGGAAACCGGAGCACCCGGAGGAAACCCACGCAGACACGGGGAGAACGTGCAAACTCAGCACAGACAGTGACCCAGCGGGGAATTGAACCTGGGACCCTGCCGCTGTGATGCCACAGTTATATCCACTTGTGCTACCGTGCTGCCCTATAAAATGCCCTATAAAACATCCCATATAAAATGGAAATTCCAGGCTGCTGGAGGCTGTTTGCATTTAAAGTATTGAAGTATTCAAAGAGGTCAATAATATTGCTGTAAAATAATTCTTGTGTTGAGATCTGTTTTGGATTGATTTTTATTTATTTTATCATGTCTCTGTCTAGTTGTGCTAAGTGCTTCAGACCTCCATTTTATCTTAATCTAAAATACAGGTCCATAGAAATTCCTCTTCGGATGCCAATAACCTGACCAACAAATGATCTGAAATCTACCCTTCAATGTCAACATCAAGCATTCTAATACAATGTGTGCCTGTCGGATGCAAGGTAAATTTCTCTCCATGCTGTTCTAACAACAAACTTTGGTTCCAACCTTAGAACAGGGTAGTAAAGGAAACTGGATGTGGTGCAGGATGCAGTGTACTTTTCTATAAGCCTCAAACATTTTGCTCTGCTGCTACTTAGCCGCATTCCTAATGTCCAAATGACAACTAAGTCCTATTTGCAGGTGTCATTACTGGATCCACATGTGGCTCTTTACTTTAAGCATTCAAAGTTCTTGTTTGAATATTTGCTACTACCACCAAGATCTGCACCTGCGGCGGCTCCATTAGAACACATTTGTAGTTGGCTAATCCCTGCTCCTCGCAAGCCCTCTGCTAATGGACTTTGTGATGTTGAATGGAAGAAATTGGCACAGTGGAGCTCAGTGAGATCTCTTGGCCTACTCTGTCCTGTGGTATAATTCCTTTCCATGAGTACACCGGCATTTGTTTGCCTGGGGTTGCAATTTGCTCCATTTGACTTTTGCGCATCTTGTGGCAATTGCATTTTGTGGCCCATTTTGTTTGTTAGAAGGACACCATCAAATTTTGGAGACCCTCTGAAAACTAAAGTCAACATAGCCTTTAGTTTCATGCTGTGGACAGCACGGTAGCACACATGGCTAGCACTGTGGCTTCACAGTGCCAGGTTCCCAGGTTCGATTCCCTGCTGGGTCACTATCTGTGTGGAGTCTGCACGTTCTCCCTGTCTCTGCGTGGGTTTCCTCCAGGTGCTCCGGTTTCCTCCCACAGTCCAAAGATGTGCAGGTTAGATGGATTGGCCATGCTAAATTGTCCTTAGTGTCCAAAAACGTTAGGAGGGGTTATTGGGTTACGAGGATAGGGTGGAAGTGAGGGCTTAAGTGGGTCAGTGCAGACTTGATGGGCCGAATGGCCTTCCCCTGCACTGTATGTTCTATGTTAACACAAGGAGAAACAGAAGGCGATACAGCCCGCGGAGTCTGCTCTGCCGTTCAATATGATCATACTGATCCTCGGCTTTGATTCCACTTTCCTGCCCTCCCCACACATCTCTCTATTGCCTGAGAGACCAAAGACCAACCTTTAATATATTCAATGATTTCATACTCAAAACCCTCGGATGGAGAATTCCAAGGATTCATGATCCTTTAAGTGTTGACATTTTTCCTCATCTCAGCCCTAAATGATCGGCCCCTTATCCTGAAACCTTGCACCCTTGTTCTAGATTCTCTAGCCAGGGGAAACAGCCTATCAGTATCTGTCAAGTCCCTTCAAAATCTTGAATGTTTCAATGCAATCACGTCTTATTCTTCTCAACTCCAGAGAATGTTGACCCAATTTACTCAGCATAGGGCAACCCTCTCATACCAGGGCCAAACCAATCCAGTGAACCTCTACTGTACTGCAAGTTTATCCTTAAGTAAGCCTCTACTGGGCTTCTAGACATACTGGATGTAAAATTGGCAGGAATTTGAGGGATGGATAGGAACCCACAATTTTTGCTTCCACAAATGGGGTCACAAATAGTGGGCGTGAGTGAAAGACGTGTATGCATTCCTTCTGAAACAAATTTCCACTGGAACAAGAAGTTTTATTCATTTGTTCCTTTACAGGATATGGGTGTCGCTGGCTCGGCTGGCATTTATTGGCCATTCCTAACTGCCTTTGGGAAGGTGGTGGCTCGGTCTCTGGGGTGTAGGTACACTCAGTGCTGTTAGGAAGGGAATTCCAGGGCTTTGGCCCAGCAATACTGAAGGAATGGTGATATATTTTCAAGTCAGAATGATGTGTGGCTTGGAGAGGAACTTGCAGGTGCTGGTGTGCCCATGCACCTGCTGTCCTTGTCCCTCTAGGTGGCAGAACTAACGGGTTTGGAACAAGCCTTGGTGAGTTACTGCAGTGCTTCTTGGAGATGTGGGAGGCTTTGGAGAGGGTACAGAAAAGATTTACCAGGATGTTGCCTTGTATAGAGGGCAGGGCATTAGCTATGAGGAGAGGTTGGAGAAACTTGGTTTGTTATCACTGGAACGACGGAGGTTGAGGGGCAACCTGATAGAAGTCTACAAGATTATGAGGGGCATGGACAAAGTGGAGATGGAGAAGCTTTTTCCCCAGAGTGGAAGAGACAATTACTAGGGGCATAGGTTTAAGGTGCGGGGCAAGGTTTATTAGAGTTTTAAAGACCAGTAATTCTTAAAGCACAAATAGAATGGCCAGCTCGCACTGACATATACACGTATAAGTGCACTCTGATGATCAGATTTAAAGTATCCTATAAAAAGATTCCTGTTTTTTATTTTGGATCTATTCACCAGATCACACTAACAACAGTTACGAGGCAAGTTTTTCACACAGAAGATGGTGGGAGCCTGGAACTTGCTGCTGGGGGAGGTAATGGAAGCAGATACGATAGTGACTTTTAAGGGGCGTCTTGACAAATACATGAATAGGATGGGAATATAGGGATATGGCTCCCGGAAGTGTAGGGATTTTTAGTTCAGATGGGCAACATGGTCGGTGCAGGCTTGGAGGGCCGAAGGCCTTGTTCCTGTGCTGTAATTTTCTTTGTTCTTCTTTGGATGTGGGGGTTGCTGGCAAGGCCAGCATTTATTGTCTCGCTCCTTTCTATGCCAGACTCAATTTTAAAGAAGAACATTTTTAAAAATACATTTTTGAAGGAGTACTTTAAGTATTGACATATCCTTTTGACAAGTATGAATGTGGCATTGAACATCACTGTTCCCAGACAGCAACTCATGAAGTTACCTTATCACAAATGCCACCATTCCACCTGAAGTTTCTTAAATACAGAATTCTCTGAAAGACTTTATTTTGTTTATACACATATGAAATAACAAAACATAGATCTATTTTCCCCAATGAAGCAACAGGGAAAAATCTTCAAAGACAGTGCTGGATTAAGTGCATAAATGGAATAAATTTGTGCAACTTTATTTTGCTAGCATATTGTTACATCCTTTTTTTCTCACACCTACCAAAGAATGAAGTGGGCCTTCGTAATTGGGAGAAGATGGACCCTGGCCTCCATTTCTGGACCACACAGAGGTACCTGCTAATAATAGAAATCAGGGTTAAAAGCTTGGTGCTTAAGGTCAGGACACAAGGGGAAAGAAAACGCAAAACCCAGACACACACATTCTACTTGCCTAAAACACTGGTAGATTGTTTTACCTGTGAGAGTTGGCGGAGATCCAACAGGCGTTGATGGAGTTGAAGGGAAACTGTTGTTAGTGTGATCTGGTGAATAGATCTAAAACAAAAACAGGAATCTTTTTACAGGATGCTTTGAATCCGATCATCAGAGTGCACTTTTACAAATTACTGGTCTTTAAAACTCTGGAAACTGTAGACCAATTTTGCTCCACTATTGAGCATTTTGTATTTGTTGCAAGTCTACAGCTGCTTCACAGTAAAATTTCCAAATGCGAAAGATGCAAGTTATATCACCGCCCAGTACAGATCAGGGTACAAACTCGGGGAAGTAGATTTGAGTCGCAGAGCAAGCAAATTGCAATAGGGCTGATATAAATAATGAACTTCTGTGTTATTCCCATGTCCTCCCCGTGTGTGCGTGGGTTTCCTCTAGGGGCTCCGGTTTCCTCCCACGGTCCAAAGATGTGCAGGTTAGGCGGACTGGCCATGATAAATTGCCCTTAGCAGTCCAGAAAGGTTAGGTCGGGTTACTGGGTTACAAGGATAAGGTGGAGGCGTGGGCTAAAGTAGGGTGCTCTTTCCACGGGCCAGTGCAGACCCGATGGGCCAAATTGCCTCCTTCTGCACTGTAAATTGTATGATTCTATTATTGTTTTGTTATTACAAAGCCACAGGCTCAATTATGGCCCATTTGCTCAATGACGGCTCCGTAGGCACATTCCAGTTAGCCCCACTGACCCATTCAGTCTCCATAACTGAGCAAGTTTATTCATGAGAATAAGAGCAGTGTGTTCACGGTCTGAAGTTATTGAACTTAATGTTAAGTTATGGCATGCATGGTAGCACAGTGGTTAGCACTGATACTTCACAGCACCAGGGACCCGGGTTCGATTCCCGGCTTGGGTTACTGTCTTTCTGGAATCTGTACGTTCTCCTCTTGCCTGCTTGGGTTTCCTCCGGGTGGTCCGTTATCGTTCCACAGTCCAAAGATTTGCAGGTTAGGTGAATTGGACATTCTGAATTCACCCTCAGTATACCTGAACAGGTGTTGGGAGTGTGGCGATCAGGGATTTTCACAGCAACTTCATTGCAGTGTTAATGTGAGCTTACTTGTGGCACTAGTAAAATTATTATTATTATTAAAAGTCCGGAAGGCTGCAACATGCCTAATCGGAAGAAGTGGTGCTGTTCCTTCAGTTTGCACTGGGCTTCACTGGAACATTGCAGCAGGCTAAGGACAGACATGTGGACATGAGTTGAAATAGCAAGCGACAAGAAGGTCTGGATCCTGCATGTGGACAGATCGAATGTGTTCTGCAAAGCTCAGAGTAGAGCATTTGTTTCGGGAGTCTTGTATCGGGCATGCAGGCAATGTGGCCTGCCCATCGCAGCTGCTCGAGCGGGACCAGTGCCTTGATACTGGGGATATTGAACTGGGAGAGTATGCTCATGTTGGTATGTCTATCCTGCCTTGGATTTGCAGGACTTTGCAGGGGCAATGTTGGCGATACCTCTCCAGGGATTTGAGGTGTCTGCTGTATATTGGCCATGTTTCTGATACATACAGAAGGGCAGGGACCACGGTTGCTCTGTAGACCATGAGTTTGGTGCTGGATTTGAGGTTTCGGTCTTCGAATACTGTTCCTCAAGCGCCCGAAGGCAGCACTGGAATCGATGCTGGATTTCATCGTTGATGTCTGCTCACACCAAGAGGATGCTCACGAGGTATGGGAAATGATCCACATTGTCCGGGGGCTCACCGTGGGTCTTAGTGGTCGGGGGAAGTTTTGTGTAGCAGGAGCTTGTATCTTGTGCACACTATTTTAAACACACACACACACTGCACATGGATAGTTGGACATTTGTGTTGATGAGTGAGTAGGAGAGGTGGAATGGGGTTAAGTGTAAATGCTGAAAAATCCACTTCATGCTGATCTCCATCCTATGCGATCTTGTAATGCAAACATTTTTTGTATGAAAAGGATGAACTCATTCATCTCCACTCTTGCATTCTTCTATGAATGCCCATATCACAAATAGCTGATCTAGGTAGGCCTATTTCTTACCGAAGGACGGAATTTACCCATTTTTGTTCCATGTCATGCATTGACTAAAACCTGGCGTGTAGCTCTCCAACTGCACAGCTGAAATTTAGTCCGATTTTGAGCATCTAGGGGGCATGCTTTACGCTGTCCAGGTGGCGGGGCAGGGCCTGATTGAGCTGGCCCTATAAAAGGAGCGCCCCAATCAGCACAGAAAACAGATACTGCAAACCCCAGCCCAAAGGGGCTCCACGGGGGGGAGGGGGGGGGGGTTCCCCTTGACTCATTCACATTTTCCAAACCTGTTGTAAACCTCATCAATGTGACATGACGTTGAGGTTTGAATATTCAGTGGGGGGCGGGGGGGGGGGGGGGGGGGGGGGTCTCAGTAATGAGGTTAAAATATATGCAAATCTATTGAAATGAGGTTCTCACCCATTGTGGGTGTGAACCTCGTTATATCACTGGTGGGATGTATGGAATATCCAGAAACACGATTTCACTGGCAAGTATCTAATTTCCCGATTCTCGTGAGATCTTGTGCTCCGATGCCATTCTTGCTGACAGCAGACACGGGTTTCAAATCCCCCTCCCATATCTTTATATGAGACGCACAAGAGCGGTACACTGAATTGTGTGATTCTTATGGCCCCAGCTCCAATCATGGGCCTAGAAATTGGCTTTTGCCCACAGGCGGTGGCAAAACCAGTGAGGGCAGGTAGCTCCACTCTCCGACAATTTAGCCCGCCCCCAGCCTGTTATGGCTGCAGGGCGGGCTGGCGTGGATTGAGTTGGCTACCAGTCGACTTACCTTCTGGGGAAGTGAGGGGGATGAGCGATCTGCCCTCATGCATAAACTGCAACCCTATGTCTCTCAACACTGTGGAGCAGTCCCTTAACGTTAGGATACCAAGTGTCAGATCCATGCTTTCACCGAGTCACTTTGTTTAAAGAAATATATATTGACAGCAAAATTCTTTAAAGAGTAAATTCCCCATTGCCATGCTTTTCTGAAACCCAGGGATAAATATCTTGTTAAAATTTCTATTCTCTGGGATTTAGGAGAACAAATTCCCTGCTGTTTATAAAAAAAAATACCTCCTATGTGCTCGAAGTCCAATCTGGTTTCTAATCCAACTGGATCAACCCCATTTTCCCTGGTCAGCTCTCTTTGAATGCCACCACTAAAAATTCCAGCTCAATGTAGCCATTGTAGGTATTGTGCCAGGCAGCCCCTGCAGCTGTCTTTAGAGCAGATTATGCCATTAAAAATAAAATTCAAATCCCATCCAGGCAGCCAAAAAGTTTGGATTAAATCGGTTGCGCCCGTAAGTAATTATCTGTAAGAATATCCCCGTCTCAAATACGTTGAGGTTTTCCATTTCACATCAACGCATTACATGCCTACCAGATAGAAAAAAACGAGCTTTAAACAAAAAACCTCCCTTACCATTCACAGTCTCTCTCCCATTCCAACACAAAAGAAAATGAGAATAACTTACTGATGCAAGTGCTTTACCCAGTGCGTCGCCAGTCTGTGAGTTGCCAGTTGGCACGCCTGATCTGGTCACTGGAACCAGAGAGAACAGAAATCACAGTTAAAGTTACTCAAATTAGGTCACAACCTGCAGAAACATTCCAGCATAATATTTTACTTGCGAGCGAAACAAACCCATGACACAGGGCTATGGAAACCCGCCAGATGACATCACGAATGTTGGAATGTAGCATTATGGGTTTTATTTGGTACAGATGGACTATGAGGTGGGGGGGGAGAATTTCAAAGACTGAGTCTTTCATGCTTTCTGCATTTTTCAGACTTAACAGTAATTCCCAGTAAGTTGTTTTAGCTGAAATGTCCTTGCCCTGTACTGATTAAATTTGAATTGCGTCACACATGTCAGAAGATACTGGTGCCTGGACCACCTAAAAACAGCTGCTCCCTTCTATTTAAGTTAGCGTTCAGAGATGCACAGACAGAATGAGGATAGGTCTCAGCATGCTTAGTTCGCAAAACAAATGTCTGAGGAGAGGAAAACACTTGTGAAGGTTATGCTTCAGATACAAAAGGCACAAAGTAAGAGACAGTTCCCTGGGTGCCTATTTTCAAGTGCCAACCAGATGAATATGGTGAGAGAAAATCTCTTCCTCAAAACCATGGCCAATCTTTTCAAACTGGGAATTAGGTAGATTCTTCAAAAAGAGGGCTATTAAAGGAATGGGAAGTTAGCAAAAGAAAATGATTAAAATATAGTGGCTTATGTGAACAAAAGCACTGATGGACCACATTTCCTGTTGTTGTCCTTTAAATTCTATGACTCTATAATTCTGAAGAAAATATGGTCCAGGATTATGAAGTTATCATGGTAATAATTTATGAACACAAATATATGACACTGAAGCCAACTTTTCACTGCCCAAGTTCTGTTAATGATGAATATAAGCATCAACTCAGGTTGTTCCAAGTCTGTGTGACTTGGCACCAGGCCAAATTAGACATTTAGACATTGATCTGTTAGCTAAGGTTAACTTCCTGCATTCTTTTAATTAACCGATATACAAAAATAAGGATGTGCAAAGCCTTAGTTAAGCAATCATTAGTTCCCACCATGGGGAAGAAGTTCACCTTCAGTGGAACTGGAAGACTCCGCTGGCAGGAAGGGGTGTAAAATTCAGCCTGATGTCCTTTGCTAGCAGAAGATTGATACGGGGATTGATGTTGATGTGGTATACAGGGATTTTCAAAAGGCATTTGATACAGTGTCACACAACAGACTTGTCCACGAAATTCTAGCTCAAGGAATAAAAGGAAAAGTAGGCACTTGGATAAGAAATTGGTTGAGTGAGTGACAGGAAACAGAGAGGAGTGATAAATGGAATTTTGTAGTGGAGTTCCACAGGGATCGGTGCTTGCCCCCTTGCTCTTCCTGATATATATTAATGACCTAGACTGTGGTGTTCAGGGTATAATTTCAAAATTTGCAGATGATATGAAGATTAGAAACATTGACAACTGTGATGAAGATAGTTTAAACTTCAAAAGGACATAAACATGTTGGTGGGGCGGGCAGATAAAGTTCAATGCAGAGAAGTGTGAGGTGATTCATTTTTATAGGAAGAATATGGAGAGAAAATATAAAATAAAGGGAGAAAATCTAAAGGAGGTACAGGAACATAGGGTCCTCAGTGTATATGTAGATAAGTCATTGAAGATGGCAGTGCATGTTGAGAGATTAGTTAATAAAGCATACGGTATCCTCAGTTTTATTGACAGAGGCATTGAGGACAAAAGTAAAGACGTCATGTTGAATTTGGTTAAGACTCTAGTTAGGCCTCATCTGGAGTGCTGCGTCCAGTTCTGGGCACCAGACTTGAGGGAGAATGTGACGGCATTGGAAAGAATATGGAGGGGATTCACAAGAATGATTCCAGGATAAAGAACTGTAGCTATGAGGATGGAATAGAGAGGTTTGGTCTGTTTTCCTTGGAGAAAAGAAGGTTGCGAGTAGATTTGAAAGTGATATTCAAGATCCTGAGCAATACCGAAAGGGTAAATAGTATGAAACTGTTCTCACTCAAGATAACATGAGCACAGATTCAAAATGATTGACGATAGGCGTAAAAGTGATGATATGAAAATGTTGTTCTCCTAGAGGGTGGCTGGAATTTGGAACAAACCTCCTGAGAGGGTGGTGGAGGCAGGTTTGATCGAGGTATTCAAAAGGGAATTGGATCGCTGTCTGAAATGAAAGAATGTGTAAGGTTAAGGGGATAAGGCAGGGAATTGGGCCTAGGCAGAATGCTCCTTCAGAGAATTAGTGCAAACTTAATGGGCTGAACAAACTCCTTCTGCACTGTAAAGATTCTGACTGGCCAGCAACCTAAAGCTATCAATTAGAACGAGGAAAGGGGTTATGAGAAATTTCTTTACATAGGGGTTGTTGAAGCATGGAATGCCACAGGGAAAAGTGAAGTAGAGTATTGCACCTTTTAATTGATTAAATATTTGAAGCTGGAGGGAAGTTCAGAGGAAGACATGGAGCAGTGGAATTGGTTTTGCATTTATCCAGCATAGACACAAATTGGGGAGGCGGTGGGGTAGTGGTATTGTCACTGGACTAGTAAACCAGAGTAATGGTCTGGGAACCCAGGTTCAAATCCCACCACTGCAGTTAAGGAAATTTGAATTCAATAAAAATCTGCAATTAAAAGTCTAATGACGACAATGAATCCATTGTCAATTGTTGTAAAAACCCATCTGGTACACTATTGACATTTAGGGAAGGAAATCTGCCATCCTTACCAGGTCTGGTCTACATGTGACACCAGAACCACAGCAATGTGGTTGACTCTTTACTGCCCCTCAAGGGCAATTAGGGATGGGCAATAAATGCTGGCACAGCCTGCGATGCCCACAACAATGAACAAATGAAAAATAACAATGGCATTACTATGATGCAAACTTCTTTTAATTGAAGTAATCCAGACTTTTATTGGAAACCTGTTTGGCAAAACCATGGGCTGAATTCTCTGCTTTTGGGACTATTTCCCCACACCGTCATAAAAACTGTGGACTTAAGGGACACACATTCCTAGCCCTGCAGAGGGCTAGCAGGGACGCGGTTTAAAACTAGCAGCTTTTGCTGTAGATACGGGCCCCCGCCCGTCCGTGTCGGAGGCCGCGCATGTGCATGATGGCGACCACGCCGTGCTCCATGGCGGACTCAGACCGCGGAGCTGGACATTAAAAATAGAACCCCTGATTGGCCGCGCGCCTGACCCTGACCGCCCGCCCAAACATTGCCGGCTGCGTATAAGGACCCCCTGCCCGCCGATCGGCCCGCCGCTGACCATGGCGGTCGCGGACTGAGTCCGCAGCCGCCACACTAGTATCCCGACCGGCAGGACCACATTAGATCCACGGCGTCGGGACTTTGGCCGGTCGGGGGCGGAGAATTACAGGACGGGCCTCTGGCAATGGGCATAGGTTTGTGGCGCGGCGTACTCGTTTTTCGGAGTCCGCAGAATCGGGGAACCGCCGTCGGTCCCGATTCAGTGCAGCGAAATGGATTCTCCGCCCTGGCGCAGGCCGCAATTTCAGCATCGGGGTGCAGAGAATCCAGCCCCATTTCTCTGTGTCACTGTCGCTATACCGATATTACTCAAGTGATGGAATGATGTTTTAACCAGAAAGTACGAGGTTTCCCAAAGAATTTTCATGAAAACAGTGCCTTTTTAATGATTATTTGACTGACTCAGAGCTTCACACACACACCCAACTTTACACTCAGACATTACTTAAGAGCCTGAGGTCTTTTGGGTGCGGCTATCGCTAATGGCTTGAACATTTTATTTTTTTAAATCTTCTGGAATAATTTTGGTCTTCATGACTGACAGTCTATTTGGAATTCTCAAAATAAAACAGCTTTTCCTTTATTGGATTAAATATAGAAGAAGGTCTTCCAGGTTATATGCATTAAGATGCTTTACGAACCCCTTCTGAATCTTATACCTGCTCGAACAGTTGCTGGAAAGGTATGATTTAATATTTGTTATTCTTATAATAACTAGAATATAGTATGGTAAAACACAGAAATAAGCTAAGCATCCCACCAAGTCTGTGTGGTGTTTTTCCCTATATGAGTCAGCTCGTTTAATCTGGCTCGCTGCTCATACCCTATAATTATTTTTTCAAGCAACGATTGAAGTCCTTTTAAAATAACTAACGGCACCGTGAGTATGAAAAGCCACATTCTGTCTAATCTCAGCAACACGGTAGAAGGGCCAAATATTTGATCGTAAAGTGGGTTAAGAAGCCAATGGGGTCCCAAGGATGGACCGTAAAAGCTGAAGCGCTTTTGCAGTAAAAGGCCATGCTTTGGCTATTAGTAGCAACATATATTCAAGAATGGACATGTTCTCCCTCTTTCCCTCCAAGCATATACTCTTTTTGAGAGTTTACATTTTTGGAAATTATATTTGGTAACTCTAATAGTCAAAAACCAACAAGAAAAACAATGTGTACGATAGCCATGCTCTTTAACTCTGATGCGTTTACAGATCGTATCATGTTGTTCCAATAAAATAAATTGCTTGGCTTGGATTGACTGATTCAACAACCTCCAGTCTCTCCAGAACATACATGCATCAAGAACCAGTAGCAGTGAGGAACTATGTGCGACATCGGATACGTTCAGCAAAGCTCTTCAGCTTTTCCCCCACACTACCAACTGGTGCTCCCTCGGCTATAATGTGCTTTGGAACATCCTGAGGATTTGAAAGGTACTATATAAATCAAAGTATTTTCGCCTGTAACTTACCCATGATGTTGTCTGTTCCGTTGGCAGCGGGTGGTGTGCAGGACGAAGCGCCATAGTGATTTGTGCCACTGCGGTGGAAACTGGACATCGGTGGGAGACTGGCATTGATGTCCGTTGAGGAGTGTGATGGGTAGCTCTGTGATTTATATATTTATTTCCACATAATAAAGACATCAAAGAGGAAAAAATGTATGAATTTCATATAAATGTTACTAACTCTAGATAAGATCAGGTTGTGCTTTTAAACAATTCTAATTTAACATTCTTCTGATGCCCATATTGAATCATAGATCACACAAACATTCACTCCCTCCACCACCGACGCATAGTGGCAGCCATGTGTATCATCTACAAGGTGCACTGCAGGAACTCACCAAGATATTTGAAAAAAATCTACCAAAATATTCCCTCACTCCTGGCCCTGGAATTTGTTTCCTTTTCAGGAATATATCCAATAACTGCTCCTGGCCCCTTAACAGCCTTGGTCCAAACATGGACAAAAGAGCTGAACTCAAAGGGAGGAGAGAGTGACTACAATCAACATCAAGACATAATTTGACCAAGTGTGGCATCAAAGTGTCCCAGAAAAATTGAAGTCAATGAGAATCAGGTGAAAACTCTCTACTAGTTGGACTCATACCCAGCACAAAGAAAGATAGCTGTGATTATTGGAGACCAGTCATCTCAGTCCCAGGACATCGCTGAACGGGTTTCTCAGGGTCGGGTTCTCGGCTCACATATCTTCAACTGCTTCACCAATGACTCCCTCCTTCTTAAGGTCAGAGGTGGAGATGTTTGCAGATGATTGCACATGTTCAGCACCATTTGTCACTCCTCAGATAATGAAGAAGTCTGTGCCCATACACAGCAAAACTTGGACAACATTCAGGCTTGGCTGATATGTGCAGGTATCATTAGCCCCTCAAAAGCCAGACTTTAACCATCTCCAACAAGAGAGAATCTAACCATCACCTCTTTACATTCAATGGCATTAGTGTTTCTGAAGCCGCCCATTATCAACATCTAGAAGGTTACCATTGATCAGAAACTGAGCTGGACAGATCATAGAAATACTGTGCCTACAAGAGCAGATCAGAGGTTGGGAATTCTGGGGTGAGTAACTCACCTCCTGACTTCCCAAAGCCTGTCTGCCTGTCATGGGCTTAATATCCTGGAACTTCGGTGGGACTTTGGCACAAAGACGTGCAGGGTAGGTGGATTGGCCCCTTAATTAGAAAAAATGAATAAAAATCCTGGAACTCCTTTCCTAACAGTCCTGTGGATGTTGCTGCACCAGTTGGACTGCAGTGGTCTCAAGGTGGTGGCGCCGATTCACAAAGGTGTTTCAGAGGATACTGAAAGTGAATTGACAAGTGAGTGTGGGGTTTCAGAGAATCTTATTGGAGACATTTAATAGTAATGTGCAGGGAAAATTGGGTGGAATTATTTTCAAGCATGTGAAACAATACTCCCACTGGCTACAGCAAGTCATAAGTCAGAACAGTAGGTGTTTTTTATTTTTGCAGGGCAGCTTTGTTGCAAATGCAATTATGTTGTTTTTGTATTTGCTAAGGGAATTTGGGCATCGCTGGCTGGGCCCCCATTTATTGCAAATCCCTAATTGCCCTTGAACTGAGTGTATTTCAGAGGACATTTTAAGAGTTAACCATATTCCGGGAGTCATGTAGACCAGACCAGGTAAGGACAGCGGGTTTCGTTCCCCAAAGAACAATTGACAATGGTTTCATGATCATCATCCCATGGTAGGATATGAACCCAGAGCATTACCCTGAGTCTCTGATTTACTAGTCGAATGACAATGCCACTATGCCACCTCTTCCCCTGTGTATGTTACAGAAAGAACAGTGCAGACATTCTTGCGAGAGTAAAGAAGAAGAAATATAAATTCCCCCTGGGGCCAACTTTTCTATCCACTGCAACAAGGTGGCACCCAGGCAGGGTAAGAGGGTAGGAGAGAAGTGAATCAAATGGTGGTGATACAAGTTGGTCTTTATAACATCTGTATATTGTAAGAAGAATGGAAAAGTTGTGGTGGTAAGGGGCTCTGGGAGGGAATGCTTTTTTATTTCAATTGACATAGAGTCAAACCGTAATGCAAAATATTCACCATCTGAAGCCCCATTCCCAATCGCTACATGATTGGATAAGCTCTTGATAAGACAATTACCAAGAAAATCTTCACTAGATTGTTATGTAGTCTTCACTGGATTTCTTTTCCCATTAAAATAACTTTACAGATTTTGTTAATAAAAATAGCAGAGGATGCTAGTTTACATTTCATTTTAGGAATCTCTAAAATCAATGTTCCTGAGCCAAATGGCCTTTTGTTTCCTCTCCTCCATTTGTGTTTTTTTAAGCAGTGTGTTCACCAGGCACAGCGCAGAGATTGAAAACACTAGATTTTTCCACGCCAAACAGCCCACCCAAATAGAAGCCCATGGGTTTACAAAGAAGATAAGAGCTGCATTTGATTTATAAAAATATAAATTAAGCCATTATTTATAATAAATTGTAGAGGAAAAAAAACAATGTGCAGAACTTTTGGACCATTTTTTAAATTAAATGCACATTTTTCTTAATGGCTGTGAGCAGACATTTCCCGGGGTCTGTACAGCAATATGATATGTTCACCATTTTATCACTTTAACACGAAGAATGGACTGGAGTTTTTATTAAACTTTCTTTTTTGTTTTGCCCATAAAGGAGAAGGGTGGGCACCAATGCTGGAAGGCATAAAGGTGTAAAACAGTCGGCAAAAGCGTGAGGCAAGGGTGAAAGCACTGTTCATTTAAATAGTATTTTTTAAAATTTAGAGTACCCAATTATTTTCTTTCCAATTAAAGGGCAAATCGTAATAATCTTTATTATCACAATTAGGTTTGCATTAACTCTACGATGAAGTTACTGTGAAAATCCCCTCGTCGTCACATTCCAGCACCTGTTCAGGTACACTGAGGGAGAATTCAGAATGTCCAAATCACCTAAAAAGCTCGTCTTTCGGGACTTGTGGGAGGAAACAGGAGTACCCGGAGGAAACCCATGCAGACACGGGGAGAATGTGCAGAATCCGCACAGTGACCCAAGCCAGGAACTGAACCCGGAACCCTGGCGCTGTGAGATAACAGTGTTAACCTCTGTGCCACCGTGCTAGCGTGGCTAATCCACCTACGCTGCACATCTTTGGGTTGTGCGGTTGAGACCCACACAGACACGCGGAGAATGTGCAAATTCCACAAGGCCAATGACCCAGGGCTGGGATCGAACCCGAGTCCTCGGCGCCGTGAGGCAGCAGTGCTAACCACTGCACCATTGTGTTGCCCAATGTTACTTATACTTTGATTGTACAAGGAAGGGATAAGTAATGCCAGTAAAAAAATAATTTAAGCACAAGATGTACAGACATATGCCCATTTCTGCATAAATTTATGTCTTAAAAGGAAACTAATTAAAAGTCACAGCCAGTTTGTGTTGTGACTTGTCAGGTTATATGCTATCAAAGAATCACACTGGTTCCAAGCAAATAGATGGCATGATATTTCATATTTTCTATTTTGATCAGGTGGAATTTAAGGGATCATAAATTCTTTAGATTGTCGCGAAAATTCAAGATGTTACCTATTAGGATGAGCTGTGGAGACACTTTCACTGTATTTGAAACAACTTTGTGATGATTTTGAATATTGTAAGTGGAAATATGGATCAGTTACAATGTAGAATACCCTAATTTAAACAAACCCGTCATGGTATGCTGCTTTTAGCTCCCCAATGGATTAATTCATGTATGCATCATGCAGAATAGGAAGGTTGCATTATTTTGTATTTATTCGCGGGATGCGCACACCTCACTGGCAAGGACAGCATTTAGTGCACACCCCTCATTTTCAGGTGGTGATGGTGAGTCACATTCTTGAACCTCTGCAGTCTGGTATAGTTAGACCCACAGTACTGTAAGGATGAGAATTTTGACCCAGTGAAGCTGAAGGAAGAATAATATAGTATCAAGTCAGGGTAACACGCAATTTGGAAGGGTCCCAATGCATCGGTTGCCCTTGTCCTTCCAGGTGGAAGGTACTGGTGGAAAAGCTGTAGCAAGTAGCTACAGGACATCTTGTAGATGGTACACACTACAGCCACTATGGTGGAGTGAGTGAATTATAAGGTGGCGGTTGAGATGCCAATCGAGCGGGGCTGAATGTGCTGGATAATGTTTTGCTTTTTGAGTGTTGTTGAAATTGATCACTGAAGTCTTCCACCAGGAGTACATTCCTTTGGTATTGTCAGCGCTTCTTTCAAGTGGTGTTCAACATGGATGAGTACTAATTCATCAGCTGAAGGAGGGTTGTAGGTGGTCATCAGTAGGAGCCTTGTCCGTGTTTGCCGTGATGCTATAAGTCTTTTTCAGATTTGTAACCAATTTTGAAGACTCCCAAGGCCATTATCTCCTTCCTGCATACCACTGTGCTGCTGCCATTCCTTATCCTGCCAGTGAAATGGGACATACCCAGGGATGGTGATGAGATATTGGCTGAAACATGATTCTGTGAGGAAAATTGCTTCAGGCTGTTGTTTCGTTGGTCCACGGGACAGTTCTCTCAATTTTGGCAGAAGTCCTGAGTTGTTAGGAGGACTTTGCAAGGTTGATTGGGTTGGGTGTGCCTTCTATAAGTCAGGTACCTAGATTGATACCAAGTGATCTGTTCAGTTTTATCTTTATTATCTCTAGCAGTTCGGTATAACAGGGAGGCAGTGGCGTAGTGGTATTTTTGCTGGATTAGTAATCCAGAGAGAGAGAGATCCCCCCCCCCCCTCCAACCCAACCCCGAGTTTGAATCCCACCACGGCAGATGGTGAAATTTGAATTCTGGTATTAAAAGTCTAATGAAAACATTGTTGATTGTCGTTAAAAACCCATCTGGTTCTCCACTGCCCTTTAGAAAATCTGCCATCCCTGAGGTTGTGGTTTACTCTATAAAATTACTCTGAAGTGGCCAATTAGGGATGGGCAATAAATGTTTTCCCAGTCAGCGACACCCACATCCACTGAATGAATACATAAAACTGAGTGGCTTGTTAAGCCATTTTGGAGGGAAGTTAAGAGTCACAACCACATTGCTCGGGCAGACAGGGTGAGAACAGCAGTACTTTCATGGGTCAGAATTCTCCGACACCCCCTCAGGGTCGGAAATCGCCCGGGGCCGGCGTAAATCCCGCCCCCGCCATGGCCGGAATTCTCAGTCACCTGGGAATCGGCGGGAGCTGGAATGGTGCCCCGGCAATCGGCGCGCCCCCCGCGGCGATTCTCCGGCCCGCGATGGGCCGAAGTCCCGCCGCTGACAGGCCAATCCCGCCGACGTGGTTTCAACCACCTCTGGTGGCGGCGGGATAGGCAGTGTGAGCGGGAACCCCGGGGTCCTGGGGGGGGCATGGGGCGATCGGACCCCGGGGGGGTGCCCCATCGTGGCCTGGTCCGCGATCGGGGCCCACTGATCGGCGGGCGGGCCAGTGCCGTGGGGGCACTCTTTTTCTTCCGCCACCGCCACGGCCTCCACCATGGCGGATGCGGAAGAGAACCCCCCTACCGCGCATGCTCCGGTGGTGACGTCAGCGGCCGCTGACGCACCAGCGCATGCGCGAACCGGCGAAGGCCTTTCGACCAGCCCCGACGCCGGGCATCAAAGGCCGTTGGTGCCGGTTTTGGCACCAGTCGGCGTGGCGCCAACCACTCCGGCACGGGCCTAGTCCCTAAAGGTGCGGAGAATTCCGCACCTTTGGGGAGGTCCGACGCCGGAGTGGTTGGCGCCACTCCGCTACGCCGGGACCCCCCGCCCCGCCGGGTAGGGGAATATCCCGGCCATGGTCATCATTGCTGAGACTATTTTTAATTGAATTAAAATTTACTAGTTCTCATGGTTGGATTTCAACCTGCGTCCCTGGAGCACGGTGGGCAAATAGCTCTCAACGTGTGGGATTTTCTGCACCCCCAGTGGTGTGTTTTACAGCCACCGCCCGGCAGTGGGAAATTCCCGTAGTTCACACCCTCTCTGTGGCAGGGGTGGGTTGGGGAGGTGATCGCGCCATCAGTGGGACGGAACGATTCTGCCAGCGGAAATGGCCGGAAATTCCCGCCCCTAGGCTCACACAAAGATCGGATCCTTGGGAAAATACCCTCAATGTGGCATGAGTCAGTTCCTTCAGGGCACGAGGGATAAGGAAAGCAACGTACAAAAGAAAAGAAAAATAAATTGTATTTTTAAAATCCACTAAAATAAGAATTAAAATTGCTTTCAGTACATAACAGCTCATATGCAGCTTAAAGTAAGAAATTACGGAATAGAAACATTCCAATCTGAACTAAACACAACTTCTGATTCATGAATAAGAATGCTGAGGCAAACAAGTTAGCTTGACAACACAAACAAATAATGCCAGTAAGCTGCCAGCAGATAAGATGTCACTATTACCAGGCGATCGTGTGGATGGAGACTGCAGTAACTGCTGGATTGTGGGACATGGGAGGAGTTTCCCAGCATGCCTCCATAACCGGACTGATTCATTCCGCCAGAGGAAGTCCATGGATCAGAGTTGTGATGCCCATCTGGAAAGAAAGGTCAGATTACATCGACTCCCTCAGAAAAGAACAAGGCCCACAGAAACATTCTTAATTGAGCATTCCTGCTGATTACTTGATTGCAACTATTTGGTTGGTAATGAACCCTTAATTAAAATGTGCCATTAGTTTGGAACTGCAGGATGACCTCTCAGCAACATTCATCTGTGGAATTCTTAATTTAAAACAAACGAAAGGAGAAAAAAAAGCTAAGTCTCAGCCAAATGAGTAATAGGAATAATCACAAAGAAATAAAGTTGGCATTGCAGGTACAATCGTTCAGTCAAAGGTTCAAGTTAATTCATCTGATCAATACCAATCTGGCTGGTAATGGAAGAGCTGCAGCTGGAAATGGGAGGGAACATGCACAACTAAATGCACACACAAACTTAGGCCAGAGTCCCAAACCTTTTGCGTACATTTAATTTTGAGGCTGGCTATCGCATGATCCTAAAACAAAAATGTTAAACTTAATTTTGCACCACACCCCATTGAACCTCTACCCAACCTTTTATGACGAGGCATTGATGATTGTGCCTTTAGCTGTCTCGGCCCTGAGCTCTTTGATTCTCTCACTTCTACCTCTCTTTCTATCCTTTTGTCGTTCCTTAAAACAAACCTCTCTGACCAAGCTCGTGGTTACTAGACCCGATACTTCTTCATGTGACAAGTGTCAAATTTTATCTGATCGTGCTCTTGTGACACACCTTGGAGTATTCTAACTTACAGTGAAGGTATTGCATAAGTTGATGTTGTCAACTGAAGTAAGTTTTTCAGTTTCGTTTTAACACTTTTGTATGAACTAACAGAATAAGCATGAAAATTCAAACATTGTAATGGTGAGGAAATTGAATAGTTTTCAAAAGAGATTTCTCCGTCTTGCCTCGGATTTTATAAAAAGAAAGGTCAAGCAAATAACCCTCCTCATTCAGGGATGGACATATTACTAACCTTATTTCCCACTCCTAGGGTAGGATTTCCCATCCCTTCTCATCAGCGGGATCTTCCAGTCTCACCGAGGTTGAACACCATGAACCCCACGCAAATGGCCATAGACTTCGGCGGAACCGGAAGATCCGGCTGGTGGTCAAAGGTGAGCCACCTTCTCTGCGGGAGGTTGGATTCTCTGGGTGGAACTCTACGGACATCAACAAATTGCTGTGCCAGAAATATTTCAGATTGCAATCTGGACTAACCCTCGATTCCATTCAGAAGGCATCTGAGATGACAGCACCCATGCTTCCCCAAATGGCGCTGTGAACAGCATGTATGCTGAGCACGCTAGGGATTAGTGGCCGGGTTTTCCCACTGGAGGTGGGAATTGGGAGGCATTCAATTCCGGGTCACAAACTGGCCTCGAGTGTCTGCCATGCTGAGCAGTCTTCACGGGCTTGGGTATTGATGGCTCTAGAGATGGGTCCTCCACCTAATTAATGGCCAAGGGGGTGGAAATGGAGTTGGGACACACCAGAGAGGTGGGGGCCACATTCTGGCCCAAGCCGTCAGCCACTGCTTTGCTGCTGTCTGAGTGAGATTAAAAATATGAGAGGATCTCCATGTTCAAAGTGCAAATTGAAAGAGAGTCCAGGTTAGGATAGAAAAGGTTTTTTTGGTTTAGGGTTAGGGCTTTTATCCAAACTTACAGATTTTTAATTTGACAAAAGTGTTTCAGCACTGGTGCGTTTTCTGCCAGGCTTCAGCTGGTCGGCTTTGGATAATGCCCTCATAAAAGTCTTGGGAGTTCAGAAGGTGAGCACTTAGCGAGCTCCTTAATGACCTCAATCCACCCTAATTAATGAGGTAGGTGACTTATATTTTGTTTTAGCAACCACCTCCTTCCATTTTGGTTCAGAATGGGAAAATCCAGACCTAAATTCTACTGGTGACAGCCTGGTCCCCATAGACTTCCCAAATTTAAAATCAGTAATATTAGTGTTTGTCTGATGAGTTGAGACACAATACAGCACTGTTCTACACTAGATCCTCACTAGATACAAGGGCGGTACCGGGGGACTGGAAAAATGCGAATGTAGTTGCATTTAAAAAGGGATCGAAGGAAATGGCAAACACTAGGCCAGTTCGTCTCACGTATGTGGTGGGCAAAGAGATTGGATTACCTGTCATGTACAAAGGCATAGACTAGTCAGTGTTGGTCAGCATGGATTTTTAAAGGAAGGTTTTGTCTCAGAAATTTGATTGAATTCATTGAGGAAGTGACAAGAGGGGTTGATGAAGGTAGTGTACTAGATGCACTAGAAGTGTACGTGGATATTAGCAAGACGTTTGACAAGGTCTAACGTGGCAGATTAGTCAAAAGAGTAAAAGCCCATGGGATACAGGGGAATATGGCAAACTGGATAAAAAATTAGCTTGGTGCAGAAACAAGGGTAAAGACCGATGGATGCCCTTGCGAATGCAAATTGGTTTCCAGTGGCATTCCACAGGACTTGGTGTTGGGACTTTTACTGTTTATGTTATATATTAATGATTTGGACGTGAACGTGGGGGGCACAATTGGGAAATTTTCAGTTGACACAAAGATTGGCCGAGTAGTGGATAGTATAGAGCAGGCATTTTCAAAGTGGGGGGTCACGACCCGTGGGTGGGTCGCGGGCGGGTGTCGGGATTGTCGCAGAACCATCCATCACGGTGTTCCCAATCGCGGGGCTTCACTCAACAGCCGCAGCAGCCAGCTTTTAACAATGCCGGCTGCGAGCAGCTTTAAAAATGGCGGCCGCGACCAGCTTAAAAAAATGCGGTGCACTGCGCATGGGTGCCCACTCATCAGTGCGCATGCGCGGAGCCCAGCATGAAGCACCGCCTCCTCCTGACATCAGCCTGTTGACCCAGGAGAAGACTGTTTTTAAAATTCAATGTAATCTTGCCTGAAGCGAGGCAGAGAGCAGGTCATGCACCCTGAATGCTGACATCATGTTCTTTGGGTGCAATTGCCCATTTTACTCCATTTTGTCAGTAGCAAACAAGTAAATGGGGACCAAGCAGGCTCACCTCTCGCATTAAAGCTAAGAGAAAATTTGTGGGTCGTGAAGGTCGGTCGCTGTTGGTCCTGAAGGTTGGCCGGTTGGTAAAAATGGGACCCCAGAAAAAAAGTTTGAAAGACACTGGTATAGAGGATAGCTTTAATCTCCAAAATGATATAGATGGGTTGGTGGAGTGGGCGGTAAAATGGCATATGGATTTTAACATAGAGAAGTGTGAGGTCATGCATTTTGGAAGGTCAAACAGTTATATGGAGTACACAATAAATGGGAATATACTAAGAGGAGTAGATAAAGTGAGAGATCTTGGTGGACTAGTACACAGGTCCCTGAAGGCAGCAATTCAAGAAGTTGTAAAGAAGGCATATGGACTGCTCTCCTTCATTGGCAGAGGTATAGAATATAATAATAAAGATATAATGTTGGAATTGTATAAAACACTGATCAGGCCACAATTGGAGTATTGTGTGTGGTTCTGGTCACCACATTACAGGAAGTACCTTATTGCTCTGGACAGAGTGCAGAGGAGATTTACAAGAATGTTGCCAGGGCTAGAAAAGTGTAGCTATGAAGAGAGATTGGATAGGTTGGGGTTATTTTCCTTGGAACAAAGAAGGCTGAGGGGTGACTTGATTAAGGTGTACAAAACTATGAGGGGAAGAGATAGAGTGGACAGTATAAAATTGTTTCCCCTGGTGGAGAATTCTAGAACCATGGAACAGAAATTCAAGATACGTGGCAAAAGGTGTAGAGGGGGCATGAGGAAGAACATTTTTACACAGAGGGTAGTCTGGAATTCGCTGCCTGAGTTGGTGATGGAGGCAGAGACCCTAAACTCTTTGAAAACGTACCTGGACTTGCACCTTAAGTGCTTTAAGCTACGTGGCTATGAGCCTGATACAGAAATGTGAGATTAGAAAGGGTACCAGGGTGTCTTCAGGCTAGTATTGACAAGATGGGCCAAATGGTCTCCTTCTACGCTGTAACATTTTTATGGTCCCTTGATTCTAAGTAGGAGTGCAATGTTGCATGGCTCATTCACATCTTGTTTTGGGTAGCTGGATGCGGTTGAGGGAGTGGGAAAGGATTAAGAAGCATAAGTGTTTAAATACATCATTGAAGTAATTTTCTTTCCCTGAAATTCATTCAATTGTATTAAGTAAAAGCCAAAAGCCAAGGTGTTTTTGTTTTCATAAATGACTGCACTGGCTAACATCCACTTACCCTGCATAAAGAATGAACTAGGAAATGTGCTATTTGGTGGCTTGGAGGAAGCATAGCCAGGCGAATCCCTGTTATAATCGGCAGTGCTTGCTGATGGGGCATACACCTGCAAAAAAGCACAATTTTCACCTACTGTTATATAAATATAAAATACAAAGTGAGGTTTCAATAAATAATGGCATGACAAGTACGAGGATATTTAAAAATCAGCTCTTAAATGTAAAAAGGACTTCTAGTGACGAGTGCGAAATGTTAAGAGATGTGTGGGAATCGCACAGAGTATTTTACTTGTTGCATCCGAACTCTTTGCTCCCCATACTAAATGTGCAGTAGTTTCCTCGTACAAGCCCTCTGGTTCATTGTTGCGACATGCCTAGCTGCTTCAACTTTGCAACCAGGCAAATAAAATCAAATAAAAATGGCGGCACTGGAAGTGCGTGATCAACTTGAAGAAAAGGTAGGATACCATTTTTTTTATTGGACCCTTGATCAGAACCGTCCACAGTCAGAATCGCAGTCCCTTTACAGGACGAACCAAAATGAAGAAAGGAGAGAGAGAGAGAGGGCATGGTGTTGAGGTAGCCGTACGAGTACAGTACGTGACATGAAATGCAAACCTGTCTTTCACCTTCAGAGGTTGAATGACCTGCTGAGCTTTGCTGGTTATCTCAGTACAGAAACTGTACTTTTCGAATGTAAAGGCAACAAATCATGCATGAGAAATTTAAAAGTTTTATAGCGTATTCGGGCGTTCAGGGCACATTGACAAATAGCTCGCGATCAATTACTGATCAGCTGAAAATGCTGATTGGATTCGTTTCTGAACCCTCCTGAAAATGCAGCAACTTATTCAGTGTAAACTAACGGGATTATCTCATGCCACCCTCCAGGCACTAATGTCTCAATTTATTCGTAAAACACATTACCTCAATAAAAAACAAAGATCAAAGCAAAGTACAGCACAGGAACAGGCCCTTCGGCTCTCCAAGCCTGTGCCGACCATACTGCCCGACTAAACTAAAATCTTCCACACTTCCTGTGTCTGTATCTCTCTATTCCCATCCTATTCATGTATTTGCCGATGCCCCTTAAATGTCACTATCGTCCTTGCTTCCACCACCTCCTCCGGCAGTGAGTTCCAGGCACCCACTACCCTTTGTGTAAAAAAAACTTGCCTCGTACATCTCCTCTATAACTTGTCCCTCGCACCTTAAACCTATGCCCCTCTACCCTGCGAAAAAGCCTCTGACTATCCACTCTGTCTATGCCCCTCATAATTTCATAGACCTCTATCAGGTCGCCCCTCAACCTCGTCGTTCCAGTGAGAACAAACTGAGTTTATTCAACCACTCCTCATATCTAATGCCCTCCATATCAGGCAACATTCTGGTAAATCTCTTCTGCACCCTCTCTAAAGCCTCCACATCCTTCTGGTAGTGTGATGACCAGAATTGAACACTATACTCCAAATGTGGCCTAACTAAGGTTCTATACAGCTGCAACATGACTTGCCAATTCTTATATTCAATGCCCCAGCCAACGAAGGCAAGCATGCCATATGCCTTCTTGACAACCTTCTCCACCTGTATTGCCCCTTTCAGTGTACTGTGGACCTGTACACCAAGATTTCTTTGACTGTCAATACTCTTGAGGGTTTTACCATTCACTGTATGTTCCCTACCTGCATTAGACCTTCCAAAATGCATTACCTCACATTCGTCTGGATTAAACTCCATCTGCCATCACTCCGCCCAAATCTCCAAATGATCTAAATCCTGCTGTATCCTCTGACAGTCCTCATCGCTATCCGCAATTCCACCAACCTTTGTTTCGCCTGCAAACTTACTAATCAGACCAGTTACATTTTCCTCCAAATCATTTATACATACTACGAATGGCAAAGGTGCCAGCACTGATCCCTGCAGAACACCACTAGTCACAGCCCTCCAATCAGAAAAGCACCCTTCCATTGCTACTCTCTGCTTTCTATGACCTAGCCAGTTCTGTATCCAACTTGCCAGCTCAGCCCTGATCGCGTGTGACTTCACCTTTTGTACCAGTCTGCCATGAGGGACCTTGTCAAAGGCCTTACTGAAGTCTACATAGACAACATCTGCCCTACCTGCATCAATCATCTTTGTGAGCTCTTCGAAAAACTCTATCAAGTTAGTGAGACACGACCTCCCCTTCACAAAACCATGCTGCCTCTCGCTCATATGTCCAGTCGCTTCCAAATGGGAGTAGATCTGTTGTCAATCGGCACCGGAGTAATGTCGCCAATTAATAATGATGCTCTTTAGAGTCTAAACTACTCTTATGCTGCTGGTAAATATCAAAAAGAACGTATGTACAGTACAAAAATTTTAAAACAGCAGCATTACATTTCTACTTAATCTAGCACAGTTTACAGAGGTACATGGTTATAATTCTTACAGCAGGTAATTCAGATTTGTTGAATGCCAAAAAAGGGGGCTTGAACCGTATATATCGAGGACTGGGAAGCTTTTGCTCGCCATTTATGGAGGCAAAGTGTCTGAATGACACTGCAGATCATTGCAATTACTAGAAGGGTCTCTACTGTGTATGAAAGGGGGCTCCAATTGCCAATGTTTTCGCACCAAATGGAGGTTTTGGTGTCTGTCTTTGTGTGTGGTGTCCGGGCTCGGGGTGTCATGTTGTGTGGTAGTATTCAGGCCTGGTGTGGTGTACATTAAATTAGCCCGTTGTGCGCGCAGTTGCAGAAGTCCAGCGATGATCCAAACGCATGTTAGCAGTCCTTGCTTCATCCTGTTTTCTGTCTTCTGTTTTCCGTGTATTCCTGGGGGTACAAGCATAGTATCTGTTATTATCTTCGGTTAATATCTCGTTTTATTAGTCTTTCTCTCTTTACTCCAATTACCCATTCTGATCGTCACTATGTGTGACTCCCTCATCTTTTTTTTGAAATACCATTTTGGAGAGACAAGAAATGCAAATTTTTGAAGTACAGAGGGCGCAATTCTCTGCTCCCCATGCTGGGTGAGAGAATCGTGGGAGGGCCCCCCGACTGATTTCACGACCCCCTGGCGATTCTCCCACCCCCCGCTCGGAAGAATTGCCGCTCGCCGTTTTTCACGGCAACTGCCGATTCTCCGACCTGGATGGGCCGAGCGGCCTGCCATTCGCGACCGTTTCACGATGGCGGCAACCCCACCTGGTCGCTGCCGTCGTGAAATCGCCGTGAGATGCCCGTTTTGGGGCTTGTAGGGGGCCTGGTGGGGAATGAGCAACACGACTGTGCTCGGGAGGGGACGGGCCCGCGATAGGTGCCCACCGATCGTCGGGCCGGCGTCTCAATCGGATGCACTATTTCCCCTCCGCCACCCCGCAAGATCAAGCCGCCACGTCTTGCGGGGCGGCTGAGGGGAAAGACGGCCACCGCGCATGCGCGGGTTTGAGCTGTCAGCCGTCGTGACCCCAGCTGCGCATGTGCGGGTTGGAGCCGGCCAACCTGCGCATGCGTGGCTGATGTCATTAGGCACGCCGGCCGCATCATTCTCGGCGTGACGCCCCCGCGGCCGAGGTTTATGGAGCGCCGCTCCTAGCCCCGCCGGGAGGGGAGAATAGGGGGCGAGGAGCGGCCTCCGAGGCCGTCGTGAACTCGGCCGAGTTCACGACGGGCCTCCCGATTTTTCCCGGGAGCGGAGAATTCCACCCAGAGACTCTCGCAGCTTGTGGTCGATACTTGGCGTGGATGGGCACTTTCTTTGACCAGTCTTTCTTAAATCACTACCATGGGAGGCTGAGGCTTATCTTAACCAGCTGAATTTCGGGGCGCCCAGTTTGATATATTTGTCAGCCGCAATCACATTTGGCCTGGGGTGCAACTAGCATATGGAGTTGGTGTAGTGTGACTGAAGAAGAGAGGAAGAGGAGAGAAACAAAAATGAAGTGGCATTGCTGAGGTGTCCCCTGCCATGAGAAGTAGCGGGTAAGCACTCACAGTTTGCATGGGGCAGCTGTAGCTACTGTGGGTGGTGTTCTCTTTCATATCTGGGGGCTATTCTAGCTGGTGGTGGGGGGTCTCGTGTAATCTCGGGTGAAGTGCCCTGACTGCCCACAGTTGTAACATGACCCCCGAGGCACGCAAGGTGGAGCAGGCTCTCTGGTGTATTGCTCCCTTGGGTATGGTTCCCTGGGATATTGGACTTCTCGTCTACCCTTGTTTATCCATGCGGGTCCCTGGTTAGTTCTAACTGGGTGCATATTTGCTTCTATCTCTTCCTGATCTGCCTGTCTGTGTCGGGATTGTTCCCAAGCTCTGGAGAGTCGCTTCAAAACACAAACTTCATTATGTGTGTGGTCTGCGAGGTCGTAATTCACACAAGCCTTTTGACCTGCTTCTGTGGCATGCGAGACTAAAGTGCGGGACCATTTAGTGGTGTCGTCCTCATTTACGTGTGCGCGGTTCAAATCCCCAAATACGGCTTTAAAATGGATCCAAAGGCGACCTGCAAATGCGGTCGGATACTCTCCCTTCTTTCGCCTACAATGGTTTAAACCCTCGACTGGATCTCCTTTGTTACCCGATTGCATCTAAAATGGCCGTTTTCATGCCTCCTGCTACATTCTGGGGTTCTGGCAAAGCTGATCTGACGGACTGGCTAAGGCTCATAACTATGAATTTGACTTCCTCTCTTTCGTCTAGGCCGTACATAACTTTTTGTTGGCGTACTCTCTCAAAGAAATGATGTGGGTCTGCGGTGGGTTCGAATGGATCAATTTTAGCGCAAGCATCTCTCAATTGGGTGATGGTTAGTGGGGTGGTGTAAATGCAATCGGGCTCCTCCCGATCCGATGACTTGCGCTGTGTGGTGACCGGATTCATGGGGGTGTGTGCTGCCTGTGCAGTCGGTGGTGTGGGTGCTTTCCTTTTCGGGGCATGGGGGGGCTCTATTGTGATTTTCTGTGTCCTCCACATATCTCTGGGCGGTTTCATTTAGTTCTTGGCAATTGGGGGCACCTTCCTCATCTAAAGTTTGTCCGAAAGTATACCTTAATCCATTTTGCACTGAAAGTAATGACTGCAACTTTTCTATTTGTTGTCTACATTTTGCGTGGTCTACTGTGCTCTGTCTTTGTTCTGTAGTGGAGCTATGGAGCACTCGTAAAGCTGTATTTAAATCCGCGCATTGTCTCGTTAACTGTGCTACCTGCTGTTCTGTCTCTTCTTGTACCAAGACTGCGCGCTGTGTATCTTGGTAGGCTTTATCGTACTGGGTCTGAAAGCTGCTCAGGTGAACTAAACAAGATTGGTGTGCCCGTTTGACATTAGCCATCTCTTTATCTTTCGCTGCCAACAACTGATCTCGGAGTTGCTCAATAATCTTTTCGCTTTCCCTCATTCTTCTCTTCTTTCTCAACTAGCTGCCTGCGGAGCGTCCTCATGACCTCTTCTGTCCCTCGCAACTGTGACAAACAGGACACTATTGCCATTGGCTTTTGCTGCATTTTTCATATGCACTTCGGTTAGGTTGTCTCACCAAGTTTGTCCTATGCTTCCTGGACCTGACTCTTCACTTGAACAAAAATCGGACGAAAGGGGCCGTCCTTTCCTTTTAAATACTTCCTCAACTCTTCTTCCAATATGGGGCACTGCTCTGCTCTGTTGGTCGCTGCGACCTCGGGTTCCTGTGGGTTCATTAAATGTTCCTTCGATTTTGTGGCCATTGCTTCTAATCTCTCTTGCTCTACTTTTAATCTCTGTTTCCTACCGTTAATCGCTGTTTCCTATCGTCAATTTGGGACAGGGGGATAAGGCGGCGATTTGAACTGCGGGTATGGCCTAAGTTAATTTCCGGTTCACAATTCCCTCGATAGTTTTGAAACAATCTAACAAGTTTATTTTATATCCCTGTTAGTACGCATGCAGGTTAGTACACACTTCCGAAATTCGGTGATTTGGTCGATATGGGCTTACACTTGTGGTTCTTTCTCTTTCACGCAATTAGATTTCAAAGTTTGTGGGTTCTCTCGGAGTGATAAAATCACTTCTAATTCGAGTCCCGTCAGATGTCGGCAATAATGTTGCCAATCGGCACCGGAGTAATGTCGCCAATTAATAATGATGCTCGTTAGAGTCGCCAGGTATCAAATGATACCACCACAAGGCTTTACCGGTATCGATCAAAGGACCACACAACCAATTTGTCAGTTCAAGTTCAAAGATGGTTCATTTACACACAAGGTTTAATTCGACATGCAACACAAAACACTACAAGTTAAACTACACCTAACAATTACAATAACCTATACTTAACTTCAGGGCAACCGGCTCTATGCAGATGGACAAGGCCTTTGTCCGGATCTTGCGTGGCTGGCTCTGTTTGTGATGGGCTCATCCATCTGATACCGATCGTTGGTCTTGAACTTGTCTGTCTGGTCGTTATGCTGCACTTGGGTTGACATAGGCCGGACCCAAGAGAGACAGAAATTATGGCTGCATTGTCTTTTAACTGGCTTGAGTTTCCCCCGCCCCTTTTGTGGGCAGTTTCTGGGTCACTGTCAATCAATTCCTCAGGGCCCCACCCTCTGATTAGTCACATCCAATCAGGGGCTGCACATCACTTTTGGGGTGGGCATCAGTGGCCAATCCTGGGAGGGCTCTGAGCACGATCTTGGTGCCACCTTGTCTGGAAGATGATGCAATGGACCTGATGGTCCGATTGTTATTTTAATCGCCTTGAATGGCCCATTTGCAGGAGTGAATTCCTGCATACTTCTGGGCTGCCATCAAAGATACAAGCTGCAGCTTGTCTGTGTCCCAAACCTGGCCATAATTCCCATCATACTTTGCAGGTGGCCATCTCAGATGGCTACAGATCCTGTCTCGAATAATTCTCTCCAGTAATTTAGTTGAACACTGGTAATGCACTGTCAAAAATAAATTACAGTTTGGAGAAAATAATATAAGTTTTCCATTTGAGACTGGTATTTCCTCACCCCTCACTAAGTTGATTTCATTTAGTTTGAAGGAAGCATTGTTTGCAGTCAAAAACTTTAGCTTCTAAAACAAGCTGGTCCCACCTCCCGCTGCCCCTTTCTCCAGAAGATCTGGAGTGACAGCCATGATAGTGAACCTATTGCATCTGTCACTATCAATCTGTAATTGGGCAAATTAGGTCATGATCAAGGTAGTCATGATCATACCATCACAGTGACCTCATCCTGTTCTTGTTGAAAATGTGCAATGGTGATCCTCCCACTCCTAATTATGGAAGTCTTTTAGCAGTCCTAATAATGAATTAGAGCAGAGTGCTGTGATTTGTAAGATTCAACATTTGAGAAATTGTACTTCTGCAGCCAAAGGAAAAAACAACTCCAATAATATACAGAATTCTGGAAAAACCTAAATGCTTGGGAAAATTTGATTCTTTGTTGATCCTTGCAAAAAAAAAGAATAGTTTTGAAAAAAACAGGGCTGGTTTAGCACAGGACTAAAGAGCTGGCTTTTAAAGCAGACCAAGGCAGGCCAGCAGCACGGTTCAATTCCCGTACCAGCCTCCCCGAACAGGCACCGAAATGTGGTGACTAGGAGCTTTTCACAGTAACTTCATTTGAAGCCTACCTGTGACAATAAGCGATTTTCGTTTTCATTTCATAATAAGGAAGCGACAGATAACCTGAAAATCTGTATAGAAAATCACTGCAACATGAGAAAAGGGTTCAGATTAGTCAAACTGAAGATTTCAAACTATTTTTGATTATTTTAGGGTAACACTGTGGAATCACCAATCTGACCTGACTGGAACCGTAAAAGTGGAGAACAATCGGTTAGTGGTGGTACTCATGTGAAGGGGGTAGAAAAGTTATTTGGCAGATGACACCTGACCTCCAACATTTGGGGCAGCACAATGGCACAGTGGTTAGCACGACTGTCTCGCAGCCAGGGACCAAGGATCAATTTGGGCCTTGGGTCACTCTCTGTGTGGAGTTTGCATGTTCTCCCCATGTCTGTGTGGGTTTCCTCCGGGTGCTCCGGTTTCCTCCCACAGTCCAAAGATGTGCAGGTTATGTGGACTGGCCATGATAAGTTGCCCCTCAGTTTTCAGGGATGTGCAGGTTAGGTAATGGGGATAGGGTAGGGTGGATGGGGGAATGGATATGGGTAGAGTGCTCATTCGAACGGTTGGTGCAGACTCAATGGGCCGAATGGCCTCCTTCTGCAGCGTAGGGATTCTATGATCTGATCTGTGATCAACATGGTGCTCTTGCAGCAGGTTTATGGCTTAAGTGTTGCTAAAGCAATCCCAACATACAACAAATAAGCAACAACTGGTCACAGTTAACATCTATCAGCTCACAGAAAAGCATTTTGCAAGTGGGTAAAGGGGAATAAATTTCATAACATCAGTTGGCAATGGAGAAAAGATGTAATTATATATACACAGTTCTTACCAACAGTTCTTACCAACACCTACAAATTGCATCGAAAATATGCGGCGCCCTCATACCAATAAATGCTCCTTGGGCTGAATAGCCTCCTTCTATGGTGCAATCATTCTATGATTCTATCTTTATCATTTTCAAATCAAAACTCAGATGCCCATATTCTTAATCAAAGTCAAAAAACAAAATTTTGCAGATATTGGAAGTTGGAAACAGGAAATATTTCAAGTACTTAGCAGGCCAGGCAGCATCCGTGGAGGGAGAAACAGAGTTAATGGCCGGAATTCTCCGGCCGTTGGGATTCTCTTTTCCTTTGTCAGCGCACCCTGATCTGCGGGTTCCTGGTGACATGGGGTGGTTACAATGGGAAATCTCATTGACAAGTGGCGAGAAGGAGAATCCCGCTGCTAGTGAATGCTGCGCCACCAAGAAACATGCGGCTGGGGAACTGGAGAACCCAACCCAATGTTCAAGGTCAATGAGCTAAAGATTCTGATGAAAGATCATCAACCTGAAACGTTAACTCTGTTTCTCTTTCCACAGGTGCTCTCAGGCCTGGTGAGTATTTGCACCATTTTCTGTTTTTATCACTTGATTTAACACTTTTTTTTTTGCGACATCTCAAACCTTTAGAGTGGTTTCACAGGTCGGCGCAACATCGAGGGCCGAAGGGCCTGTACTGCGCTGTAATGTTCTATGGAACTCCGAACTGATGTTTTAGTATCGCCTTATAATTTGCATGTCTAAAGAGCTTGGTGGAGCTCATTTGCATGACATTAAAAACAACTTTGAACATATTTGTGAGAAAAGAAGACTTGAATACTTGAGGTTACATTATTAAATTGCTTGTGTGAAAAAAAACCAGTGAAGGAGAGAAAGAGGTAGATCAGATGTAAATTTAGACCAATTTAGTAATATATTGATCAGAGTGAACCACTTTATGGAGTGTTTACAGGTTTCATTTTTCATCACTGTAACATGCTGCTAAACCTGATACTGTTAAGATGTCAAGACTCCATTGATACAGGATACTCTGATGCACAAACTTACATCCACAAACACAAATCTGTACGGCACTACAATCCAACAGATATGTCCTGAATTAACTAAAATTACTTAGAGCTCATGGGTTCCAAAAACCAATTAACAATGAGTGATGGTAACAGAGACTAGACATACCTAGTTACATCCACATGCTTAAAATGAATCAGAAAAATCTTAGAATTGTACATGTTCATTATGCATATGGCGTTATTATCATCTCGCAAGAGGAAGCAGGGGATTTTTTTGTAAAATACTCTTCTTCCCATCATTTGAGGAAACCACAAACGTTATCTCTCAGTAAAATAACCCAAGTGTTGTGGCAGAATCATTAAGTTTGAAGAAAAAACATAGCAACTCATTCTTCTCACCATGTGATGTGAAGCCGCAAACTACCTCACTGACTGATCTGAGAAGTTCACTGCCCAATTCAGACCTGAGATATGCAGACTAGGAAGGTCTGTTATGGCCATTGGTATGTACAGCATTAGATTATGTCAATTGGGCATAGGAATGCTAAAACTGACCTCAGAACTCTATGGACTAAGAAGGATAAAAGTCACCTTGATCATCATGCAGTGATTCCAGCAGGAAAGTGCATATGCATGATTATTAGGTGAGTGAAGGATCAAGCTGAGCTTTGAGATGCTCTCCGGTTAAATGGCCACCATTTACAATGGAAACCCTGACATGAGGAATGCTTGCTTGGATTAGGTTCTGGAGACCAGCTGGTGTCAGTGAAACTGCATCAAAAGATGAGATAGCCAGGTTTAAAATCAGTAAGAGAATTAAGGGTCATGGGGGTAAGGAGTTGAGGAAATGGAGTTGAGGATAATCACATCAGATCAGTTATGGTCTCATTGAATGATGGGGGAATTCGATGGGCTGAATGGCCTTCTACATCTTATGGCTTGTGTCTTGATGAGGGATAGAAAAACTCAAGTGCCATATTGGCAAATCCACATCTTCACATCATTGCAAATTAATTGGTCTAATGGAAGTGTGTGGGGCAGCACGGTGGCACAGTAGTTAGCATTGCTGCCTACGGCGCGAGGACCCGGGTTCGAATCCCGGCTCTGGGTCACTGTCCGTGAGGAGTTTGCACATTCTCCCCATGTCTGCGTGGGTTTCACCCCCACAACCCAAAAGATGTGCAGGATAGGTGGATTGGCCACGCTAAATTGCCCCTTAATTGGAAAAAATAATTGGGTACTCTAAAAAAAATTTTTAAAATGGAAGTGTGTGGGGTGTTGTAGAACTCAAAAGATTAGTTTAAAACATGTAAAGATCCACCTTATATTGTGAGTCACTTAAAATATATCTGTGAGGATATAATGAACTCAAGAGGGTAACAGATGACATTCATAACCCATTCCAATTTTTGACTTTGTGGTTTTATGCAATCATTTGAAACCCCAAAAAGTTATAAAGCTGCACCCGCAACCTGTTGTTCTCCACACAATGATCAATTTGTAAATATAACCATGAAGGCCAAGTACATTATCTTGGTGCCAACTCTAAGGTAAGCAGAAACAGTTAAATGAAAACATTTTAATGGACACTTGCAGATGCATTCTGAATAGATTATGCACCAATGTTTAAGATAAATGTGCAACATTGGCTCTAAATCTCTACTGAGCACTTCTAATCGAAAATACAGATGACAGAATGGCTACTCAAGATTGTGTTACATGTCAGCTTCACATGTGCCAGAAACTGATATTAATTCCAGCTCTGTATCATAATGGCATTCACAAGAAAAAAAACTGGAAGTAATTGCAAGATCTGAGACACATTCCACATGCATCCCAACAGATGTGTTGGGGGAAGGGGAAAGGCTGACCATTGGTTTATTTAAAGGAGCATCTTTTTCTAAGTTCTTGTCTCTAGTCACATAATCAAAGGCAGATAATTTTCTCTAAAACCAGAAGTACTCTGTTCTTCCTTACAATCTTTGGGAAAACTTAGTGGAGAATGGCAGATTTCCAAACAGATTTCCACACAAGTAAAATGACCTGAACTAAGTATGAGCATACGTTTACACCAAAAAGAAACAGGAAAAGGCAGTTGGCATCAACAGGGCCATCTCTCTTCTATTAATCAGAGACTGACCTATCTGAACGTATTCCTTTCATGTTCAGAGATGGACCTGTCTCAGCCTCACAGTGCCTGAAACGCCTCATCCACGCCTCTGTCACCACTAGGCTTGACTATTCTAATGTCCTCCTGCTTCCACCACCCTGAGCGTGAGTTCATGAAAATTCAGCTGCCCCTATCCTAGTTTACATCAAGTCCCGCCACTCCCCCTGTTAAATCTGCGACTTGTTTCAGCTTCAGTGATCGTCCCCGATAACACGTTCTCCAGTTCTATCAGCATTCAAGTGAAAAAGTTGCACCTGACCATTCTCCTTGCTCTGCTAGATTTATCATTTATCCTTGATTTTCACTGCTCCAGAGTTTGGCAGCTGTGCTTTCAGCAGCCTGGACCCTAAGCTCTGGAATTCCCTCCCTGAGCCTCTCCAATTCTCTTTCCTCCTTTAAAACACTCTGAAATCTACATCTGCTTAATATAGAACATAGAACAGTACAGCACAGAACAGGCCCTTCGGCCCTCGATGTTGTGCCGAGCAATGATCACCCTACTCAAACCCACGTATCCACTCTATACCCGTAACCCAACAACCCCCCCCTTAACCTTACTTTTTAGGACACTACGGGCAATTTAGCATGGCCAATCCACCTAACCCGCACATCTTTGGACTGTGGGAGGAAACCGGAGCACCCGGAGGAAACCCACGCACACACGGGGAGGACGTGCAGACTCCGCACAGACAGTGACCCAGCCGGGAATCGAACCTGGGACCCTGGAGCTGTGAAGCATTTATGCTAACCACCATGCTACCGCGCTGTGTCAAGTTTTGTTTGATTATTCTCCTGTAAAGTGCCCTGAGACATCTTACTACATTAAAGCTGCTATATCAATGCAAGCTGGTGTTATTATTTTGTCCATGTATTTTGGGTATTTAAACTTCCTACTTTCTTGGAATTAAGATTGTGCAAATATCCTATGAAGGCAGAATTCATATTTCTTGTGCATTTTCTTTTGCATGTACTGTATTTTGTTCATTTTATTGATTTGAAATACAGTACAGGAATGCTGGATTACAACCAAGTCCTCTTAAACATGAAAATAAACACTTTCCTCTCCGTATTATTTCAAATCAGTCAACAGATCACAATTTGGAGTTTGCACATTCTCCCTGTGTCTGCATGGGTTTCGCCCCCACAACCCAAAAATGTGCAGATAGGTGGATTGGCCACGTTAAATTGCCCCTTAATTGGAAAAAATAATTGGGTAATCTAAACTTATAAAAAAAAACAAAAAACAAAAAAAAATCACAATTGACCCCTCCTGGAATACTAACCCAGCGCTCAGGCCGAAAAGAAAACAAGCCACCAATCAAAGGCTTTATTTTGAGCTTGGCCATTAATTAAATCCATCCACATATCACGAGAGCGGACAGAATGGTGCATTAGTGATGCAAGTCACAATACTGAAACCAGGATTTCACGCACAAAAGTTTCAATTTGGAGTATGTAATTTTTATTCAATTTTGAAGAATTTGCAATCGGTTTCTTAATTTAATTTCATAACTCTTAACCCTGACACTTTATAAAACAATTATTAAAATGACCAAGAAAACAAGTGAATTATTTGCACCAATCATTCTAAGCAAACATCTTCAAGTTACAAAAATACAACTTATGGGACAACCAATTCCATTCATATCATGCGTTTAAATTTTTTGTCTGATTGCAGTTTACATCACAACCTTAGGGTGTTTAACTATTAAAGGTACAATATAAAATGCAAGTTGCTGGAAATAAGAGGTGGTGGCAGAGGGGCTTTGGCAGTGAAGCACAGAGACTAGAATCAACGCAGCTGGAGCACCACAGTAATTGTGAGTTGAAGGTTTGAAGATGTGCATGTGATTGGACGTAAGAGTAATGGAGAATTCACAGGGAACAGAGGGCTGGAGAAGGTTTTTCGGATTGAACTGGACAAGACGATGGACAGACTTAAAGAGAGCCGAACAAAGAAATGTAGCTGAATAGAGCATGATACAGAACAGGTACTGGCAGCTGGGCTTTGGACATATAGCATAGTAAGAAGTCTTATACCACGAGGTTAAAGTCCAACAGGTTTGTTTCAAATCACTAGCTTTAGGAGCTAGAATCGCAGAGCAGAAACTTATAGCCAAGTTCCACACACGAGTATGGCCTCAACTGGAATCTTGGATTCATGTTGCATTACATTCACCCCCCACCATCTGGCCTGGGCTTGCGAAATCTTACCTACTGTCCTGGCTTGAGACAATTCACACCTCTTTAAACTGGGGTTACCCCTCTCTCTGGCTCTGTAAAGCCTTAATTACCTGCAAATGCTCACATTAAAAGTATTGTCTTGCATCTTTGACTTTGTCTATATAAATGTTTCTGGAACCTACCTCTCCATTCACCTGAGGAAAGAGCAGTGCTCCGAAGCTAGTGATTTGAAACAAACCCATTGGACTTTAACCTGGTGTGGTAAGACTTCTTAATGTGGTCATCCCAGTCCAACGGCAGCATCTCCACACCATATTAGAGTATATGGAGGGTAAGATGTTAGCAAGAGATGAGTTGGCATAGTTAAGTCTGGAGGTGACAGAGTTTTGTTCTAAAGATTTAGAGGCAGAGGAATTGCAGGCAGGGATAGATCTTGATAATGTTGGAGAGGTGGAAGATAGCCGTCTCAGAGATGGAGAGTTTCTGAAGTCTGTGAAACCCATCTCGGGATTGAAGAGAATGCCAAGGTCACAAGCAATCTGCTTCAGCCTGAGGCCAGAGAGGAAGGACAGCATTAGTGGTATGGGAACTAAATCTGTGGCACGAGTTCTGGCCTTTCTGATACTGAGCGGCAGTAAGCTCTGGTTCCATGCTGGTCTGGTCACACTACGAAGGCCGTTGAGGGGAACGTTGGGTGTCACTTGCTTGTTTGGGGAAGATGACCCTGTGCCTTAAGAAAATATCATTGAGAAGCAGCATGTAAATGTGGGAACAAGATGAGCTGAACTCAAAAGTTAGATTCTCAAGGGTCTCCAGACGTGGTGATGAGGAGAAGGTGGCGAAGTGAGGTACTTTTTATTGCTCGTTTGGTCAGTAGGGCCGTGTGTAAGCAGCCACAGAGCTGAACAGAAGATAGGCATTGGAGAAGCATCGTGTGGTAAATTAGGTCAAACATTACAGAGAGAAGGGATAATGCATCAAGCTTTCAGTCTCAAAGGATGTAATTTGCGATGCTGATCAAGCCCATTTGGTTTTGTGAGAAGAGCAAAAGCTATAATGAAGGGAATCAAAGAGGTATTTATAGGAGAATCAGGGAGAGCGAGGAGATGATGACTCTGTCAAGGACCCTAGAGAAGAGAGAGAAGTTGGAGAATGGGCTGCAGTTAGTGAGGGTGGATTTTGTTTTAGTTTGTTTATGGGACGTGAACATTGCTAACAAGGCCAGCAGTTGGTGCCTATTCCCAATTGCCATTTAGAAGGTGATAATTTGGCAAGTGTTTTTCTTGCTCGGAAGTTGATAATAGCTGTTTGAGTGGAAGAGTGGGTGGTGTGGAAAGGATATTGAAGGAGGGAGGAGGAGGTGGGTCTCATGGAGAGGGTAAGCTTGGAGGACAGGAGAGAGGACTGCAGAGAAAACAAGATTTAGGGCTTGACAGGTGGGAAATTGATGAGAGAGGCGACATACTTGGGGAAAATGGAAAGAAAAAACATAATGCAGGTGGCTGCAAAGGTGGAACTGGCTATAGCGATGAGAATCCCTTTCATTGCTCATATTTTGTGTCAGGTCGACGGGTTAATGGTGGCAGCTGGGTACTATCTAAACACTTCCGGATGATCCTGGGATAATTAATGATTTTGGCAGACAAGAATGAAGCACTGTATTGCTCGATATGGTCAAGTTAGAAACAGTAACGGATGACTCGACAATTTACATGCCAGGGACACCTGAGCTTGTGTCCTTCATTTTGGAGGAAACAAAGATTGGATATATACTAGGGGATGACACTGACAGTTTTGTTGCTCTCTAACTTGGAGCATGTAAGCTAAATAAACAGTGCTAGAGTGCTTGATGAGGGCCAAAGGTGAGCGAACTTGAGAGTGGGTTGTTAGCAGTTGTGGAAATTTTTTTTCCATGAGTGAATGATGGAAGTAGTGGGTTTGGGGAATGATTCAAGGATGCTTTGTACCTATCTAATTGCTCCACCATGTCCTCTTGTACTTTGAAATTTCCACTACCATATTATTCGATGCAGACCATGTACTATCTTGCTTTTTCATCTCAAATTGGCCCACTTAACCATATTAATTTTACTCTTTTCACAAAATATTTTCCTACCTTTTTACTTTTGTATTATTAACTCCCGATTGCCAACATGTCTTTTCATGAGTCTCATTTTAACTGAAATCCCAGCTTTTGTTGACATAAAACACAAATTTAGTAAATAGTGCAGAGGATAGTAGCACACTTCAGGAGGACGAAGACAAGCTGGTGAAATGGGAAGACACATGGTAGTTTAAATTTAATATAGAGAAGTGTGAAGTGATGCATTTTGAAACGAAGCATCGGAGACAACATAAGCGACCATAGACGTCAACGTATCAGTTGAATGTTGAATTGTTCCAAAAAGAGGGGACAACCTATTCACTGGCTATAAAATGTGAACTGGTGGTGTGGGTGTGGCTGGTCACCATTTTGAATTAAAATCACAGTCATGTGAAATTAATGTAGCATGATTGATTGAAAAATTAATTGTGCAAAGTTACCTTCAACCAAAATGAGGACATTTAAAAACCTGTCAAGTTCATCGTCTTTGCCATCCAATGCAAAGATCTGATCAAATTCATTCTGAGTCACTTTGGTTATGGCATCATTGTAAGGATTCCACTATAGATTAAATATGGTGCTTTGCTTTCAGAATCTTCCACAACAAAGCATTTTCTTCTCAATACATTGTACTGGATATTGTGATATTTATTGAATGTTTGTGAAGTAATAACATTGAGAATTAGATGACAAATCCGCACAAATCATCAAGTGGGACAGCCCACATATTCACACTCGTTGTAAAGGTTCTTCCTCTGTCAACCATTCATCCATTCCATTCAGCGTGAACATGATCCTTGAATGGAGGCACACATCCAAAAGCTGACCTACAGGCCTTAGACCCTCTGGCATAGCTGCAAAGTGGGTGATATTGCTTTGCAGGCGTATCTTACGTCATTGGTTATATGGTGTCTGAATGTGTCACAATCTAGTAAGCTCCAAGCTTTATGTAAACCACTGGGAAGCCTATTCCACATAGAATCATAGAATTTACAGTGCAGAAGGAGGCAATTCGGCCCATCGAGTCTGCACCGGCTCTTAGAAAGAGCATCCTTCTTAAGCCCACGCCGCCACCCTATCCCCGTAACCCAGTAACCCCACCTCACCTTTTTGGACACTATGGGCAATTTATCATGGCCAATCCACCTAACGTGTACATCTTTGGACTGTGGGAGGAAACCGGAGCACCCGGAGGAAACCCACGCAGACACGGGGAAAACGCACAGACAGTGACCCAAGCCGGGAATCAAACCTGGGATCCTGGAGCTGTGAAGCAACTGTGCTAACCACTGTGCTACTGTGCTGCTATTATTGATACATAACCACATTATTGATACATAACTACATTCCATCCTGATCCACCCAACCAATCCATAGAATCCATACCATGCAGAAGGAGGCCATTCAGCCTATTGAGTCTGCATCGACCCGCCAAAAGAGTACCCTACCACAGCCCACTCCCTGCCCTATCCCCATCTCAGTTGCACATCTTTTTGATTTTTAGCTCAAAACCAACTTCATAATTCGTTCATTCTGTTGGAGGAGTCTTCACTGTTCACCGTGTGGGATCTGTTCTGTATGGGTGTGCCTTAAGCTCCCACGCATCTTCGCTACATAATCCATATCACCCACCAGGTCCCTTGTTCCTAGTAATAAGGTAAGTGAAACATACATTTGTGGGGTAAAATTTTAGGGTAATTACTAATGTAAGTATAGCATGCCATGGCTGAAAATAGGGGTCGACTTATACACCGAGTATATGCAAAAGAAGATGATTTTAATGGCTGGAAAAATGGGGTAGTCTTTCACACCGGGTCAACAAGCCACAATCTCGGGTAAATGTACAATTTAAAAAGGGGAGCCTAGAACAAGTGCTCAGATTTACTGGTTGTAGTAATTCTAGTGACATGAAAATATTTGCAAATTAGGCCTCATTTCAGTACTGTACAGTACTTCAGTACAGTACTGAGTGCCGCACTGTTGTAGGTGTTGAACTTTAAATGTGGTAGTGTGACCTTGCTGCATTCAAATTGGCCACCACATTTGCCCATATTACATAAGTGACTGCACGTCAAATGTAGCTAATTGACAGTGATGAAGTGGTTTGCAATATCCTGCAGTTATGAAAGGTGCTATATAAATGTAAGTGTATTCATTCATTCTTCCTTTATCTAGGTTAGTTAGAACGATTGAATCCATACAGTGCAGAAGGAGGCCATTCGACTCAATGGGTCTTCGTCACCCCTCTGAAAGACCACTCTACCTAGTCCACTCCCACGCCTTACCGCCGTAGGCCTTTTCTCATTAGAATGGAGAAGGATGAGGGGCGACTTGATAGAGGTTTATAAGATGATCAGGGGAATAGATAGAGTAGACAGTCAGAGACTTTTTCCCCGGGTGGAACAAACCATTACAAGGGGACATAAATTTAAGGTAAATGGTGGAAGATATAGGGGGGATGTCAGAGGTAGGTTCTTTACCCAGAGAGTAGTGGGGGCATAGAATGCACTGACTGTGGAAGTAGTTGAGTCGGAAACGTTAGGGACCTTCAAGTGGCTATTGGATAGGTACATGGATTATGGTAGAATAATGGAGTGTAGATTAATTTGTTCTTAAGGGAAGCACGGTAGCATTGTGGATAGCACAATTGCTTCACATCTCCAGGGTCCCAGGTTCGTTTTCGGCTTGGGTCACTGTCTGTGTGGAGTCTGCACATCCTCCCCGTGTGTGCGTGGGTTTCCTCCGGTGCTCCGGTTTCCTCCCACAGTCCAAAGATGTGCAGGTTGGGTGGATTGGCCATGATAAATTGCCCTTAGTGTCCAAAATTTAATGATCTATGATTAACCTAGGACAAAAGTTCGGCACAACATCGTGGGCCGAAGGGCCTGTTGTGGGCTGTATTTCTCTATGTTCTATGTTCCCCATCTTAGCTGTACATCTTTGGACTCTATGGATCAATTTAGAATGGCCAATCCACCTAACCTGCACATCTTTGGACTGAGAGAGGAAACCGGAGCACCCAGAGGAAAGCAAAGTAGACACGGGGAGAACATGCAAACCCCACACAGACAGTGACCCAAGGCCGAACTGAACCCAGTCCCATGGCGCTTTGAGGCAGCAGTGCAAACCATTGTGCCGCCCAAGCTGATTAACATTGTTTTCTAATAATCATTTTGCTCTATTTCATCTCCTTTTCAATTTTTATATTAAAACTGACAATTTCAAGGCTGTTTATTCCTAGATGTCCAAATAACCTTACATTAACTAATTGTTTATTTTAATTTCCAAGAACCAACTTCATCACTGTCCTCTTCCTTGTCTGAAAGTGACAATGATCTAGAAAGGAAAATACTCATCTGGAAGTAAGTCGTTTATGTTATATGGTAGATCTAAAAAGACATGCAAATTTAAATAATTGTTGAATAATTGGGTCACTTTATAATATCTAACTGAAGCAGAGGAAATGATGACTGTTACTGGGTATGGCGAGTTAGCAGAAAGTAGAAGGTTGTAGTAAGTGTGCTTTATACCTATATTTTAAGATACAAATGTTTCTAAGAAAATGTTGAAAGGATTATTTTCCCAGGATTTTCTGTTCTATGACCTGATAACCATGAGCCTTATGCTTTCTGCTGCAGCTGAGTACAATAATACTCAAGAGATATTTAAAAAAAACAGGAATACTGAGCTGCAGAATTGTTAAGGGGTTTGTAGTGATGCTAAACAGATTCGTTTTCACCCTTCTTTCCTCCCTCCTCTCCCTGCAACCTTCTGCACATTTCCTAAACGGAAAAGTGCTGCCAAATCACCCAAATAATAGAAATGGCGCACTGAGAGTTCAACACAGATGCTCATAAGAGTGTCACTTACAATATCCCTAATTGTGAGTGTGAAATCAGATCAAGTTCATAAAGGCAGAAATGTCCTTCCTTTATAAAAAGAAAATCACAAATTAACCTTTTGAGGACTACAGTACCACTTCTATGCATGCGTCACAGCTATAACGAGGTCACTAAAAATGCCACAGCACAACAGAGTAATAAATTGAAATTACTTTTCAATAAGCTTAGTCATGAGCATTAATCCTTTGGTGTAAAAATGTTTTAAATCAATGGCATTACTTATGATTTATGGCATTCCATGAACTCGTCAGTTAGACTACTGCCTTTGGTTCTCTTCCAGTTATATAAACCATCTGAATTCTCCAGTTATATAATTGTCCATCATTTTGCCAGTTTGTACTAAATACCCACATCTCAAAGTTAATTAGGAGCTTTAATCTAATTAAGGGATTTAGATAGTTTATACAATATATGAAATGAAAGTTGCTTGATGGTAAATGATAGGCAATAATGGAATTGTGAGTTCAGATAGTTTATATTAGAAATAACATAACATGGATGTGAACTGGAAGCAATTACCTAACTGACATGTATTCACAGAACTCTGTCTTCTGTCCTCCTTTGCACCACCATTGACACCCAGACACAATGGTCTAAAATTTACATGACAAACCCTTTTGCCACTGTATTGCCCTCTCCTTCTTTTAAGCCTTCATCAAGACCTACCTTTCTAACCAATGTTCTCTCTAATATTTCCTATCTATTGCACCGCCGAGTGCCTCCAAGATTGCTCTGTGGCCGAACGCTTCGTGGAGGGAATGTTGGTTGTGAGTGACCCACCTATTGCACCGCGTAGTACCCGAGTGGTCGAACAACAGCACAGCTTAGAAGGAACATTAGCTCCAAACAAGTTCTTTGCTATCCAGCTATTATGTCTTTGGCTTGGCATCCAATTCATGATTATGCCTACGATGACGGCACATGATAGATACAAGCTATTGTTGTTTTTGTTCAGTATGTGAAAGAAGTCAGGGGTGACTCTCCCTGTCATCCCCCTGAGATCCCTGTGCACATGTGTCTCGCTGACTCAAATCGCAGCGCCATATGAGATTGAGCTTACTCTATGGTGTGCCACTGCCCTCGTGTCTCTCAAACATGAACACAAGGCAGCACTGATTTCCAGAGATGTGTCACTTTAAACCATGGCACAGTAGACAGGCTACAGATTTTAAAAAAACAGGCTCTCTCTTTGATTGCCTGCGTAAGCTGCATTTTTAGAAATACAAAATCAAATTCTACACAACGGTACCTTTCAACACATGCCAAATTTCCAGAAATAGCTCCTTGCAATTTTTAAAGACTGCTTTTGAAGTGATGAATAGCAATTTCTGCAAAATCTACAAAAACATGACTACTTCCAATTTTATCAGTGGAACTGCCATCACCTTGTAGATTTATTCAACATTCCAGGAACCATGGGAAAGCTGAATTAAATACCGCAGAAAGTTTGTTTTTAACTTTGCAATTTCAAATATATTCAGTGCCCCTTCACTCCTCACCCCAATGCATTATTCAGTACTCTGGATAAATTGGCAAGCCTGTGCCATGGCTTCTGGTGTGAACTCGGCTCCCTGACTTTAGTCAACAGGGGTGTGAGGTGTCGCTATAGCCTGGCAGAGTTTCAACTCGTCTTCTTCACAGCGGAACAGGATGATTGCAACAGAATGACACAGCAATCATCAGGCAATCCAGAGTGGATTAGACTATCTGCCACTACTGGGTGCCAAACCTTGAGCTCATGGACCACAGTGCACGTTGCCAACTTGAAACTTGATTTCTGTAATGTAACAAACAGGTTGGGATCAATGAGCAACCAAACTAGCTCTCGAATCATGAGAGATTAAAGCAGGTGGAATTTTAACTGCACTGTACCCGAAAGATAAAAATTAGGGCTATATTTCAGTCACTAGGTAACGCTATTGATTTCAGGGATGAAAGGCAATGAATAAGGAATGTGGTAAAATTACTTATTTCCACTTAATTCAATATGACACAGCAGGCTCAGAGACTAATTTGATCTTTTTTTTGGAAAGAAAACCTTTCCTGCTGAAGTAGAAAGGACTTGCTGTGGTCTGTTCAACACATTTGCTCTATTTGAATTATCAGGATTATTGTGGTTACACTGCAAGTGCAGGGAGAATGGTTATCAGAGCAATGTAAATCTTTTTGTACCAGATAAGGCACATCTCCGATTTTTGATGAATCATATAATAAGACACGAAGAAACAGCGTGAGTTTAATATTATAAGTTGACTTACTAAGTCAAGTTAATGGTGAGGAGGGTAATGTAGAACTTCATAATGACAGTCTCAAAATGGGAGAATTTCACACTTAAGTGTGGGAGTAGCGTTCGTCGTGTCGACCAGAATACGGGATCGCGTGCCATAGTCTGCGCTTGAAGCCTCATTAATTATGCACAGGCGAGTTCCCCTCCGACTCCCTTGGCAAGCCAGCAGCTGATTGGTCTGCCCGCCCTCAGCTGGCGGGTTCGAAGGTTCAGGTGCCATATTTAAACACCACTCTAGCACACTCACATCGGCCGGGAAACCAGCCGGCGTGGGTGTGATGCCGGCGGAATGGAGAATTCCGCCGGTGCAGAATTCACCTCTTGGTCATTTCTTGGGGCCTTGGGGAGTTTCTCCCCATCTCAACCCACGCTTTGAATTTGTTTTAGCAGTGAGAACTGAACATGCTGGCAAGACCGGCCGCTCAGAGATCGGGGTGCCATTTCTGAAAAAGTGCCCTCATCTTTAAGTGAGCTTGACGGTCCCTCACACCCTCCACCCAAGGGCAATGGCACCCCTGAAGACATTGGCAATACCGCCTTCCTAACCACCACCACTCCCAAGTGAAGACACCCCGCCATGGGGTTGCTGAGGCACCCCCTTCTGCCCCCTCATTCAGGACCCCCCTTTACCTCCCAATCTTTTTCAGGCCCCTCATACCCCCTTTAATCCTCCCCAGCATTCATACCCCCCCCTCATTCCCCCTCCAACCCTCACCCCCACATGCCCTGACCCTTGGCAGTGCGAACATTACACCCGGACACGCTAACACTGCCAGCCAGGCATGGTGAGTACCCTGGCAGAGCAAATTGGGCCCCCTGGCAGTGCTATCTTTGCACTCCCCTGGTGCCCGGGGAGTGCCAGAGTGCTACCCCTGCCCTGTCTCCGACGACCCAGGGGGCTCTAATGGCCTGCGAGACCCCCTCAGGTGCCAACACGCCTCCTAGTCCATGTTTATGGAAACCAATGCTAAACGGCGCCTGGTTGAGGCCTCGCAAACGCAAACGCTGACTGGCACCGGGTGCTTACAGCATCCGCATATTTACATGAGGCTGATATCATTATCTGGATCACACTCAGCGAGGAATGATCAATATCAAATCAATATGATTTGCAATTGGCCTGGCGTGAAGCTCGATTTGGGGCTGTTCCGGCATTCCATTGCACCCGGTTCCAGCCGGATGCAGCGCGATCGCTGACTTGAGCACAATATAAAATAAAGTTTACAATTCTAAAGGGGGTGAAGGAGCAGAGGAACCTGTGTGTGTATGTGCATAAGTCATTGAAAGTTGGAGGTCAGGTTAAGGAGATCGGTTAATAAAGCATACAGTAGCAAAGAACAAAAAAAAGTACAGCACAGAAACAGGCCCTTTCGGCCCTCCAAGCCCGTGCCAATCATGATGCCCTAACTAAAAAAAACCTTCTGCCCTTACTCGGTCCGTATCCCTCTATCCTGAGTTTTATTAATGGGGTGTGGAGTATAAAAACAAGGAGTTTATGTAAAGGACATTAATTCAGCCTTAGCAAGAGTATTTATGTCCAATTCTGGTTGCCGCACCTTAGGAAAAATGTGAGGGCATTGGAGAGAGTGAAGAAAAGATTCACGAGAATGATACCAGGGCAGAGGAACTTCAGTGATGAAGATCGATTGGAGAAATTGGGACTGTTTTCCTTGGAGAAAAAAGCTGAGAGGGTGTTTCATATCGAGGTATTCAAACTCATGACGTGTCAGGACGAGTAGATAGGGAGAAACTTTTCCCACTTGTGAAGGAATCAAGAATGAGAGGTCACAGATTTAAAGTAATTAGTAAAAGAAGCAAAAGCAATATGAGAGGAAAAAAAACATTTTCACGTGTGCGGTTAAGATCTGGAACGCACTGCCTGACAATGTGGTGGAGGTAGGTTCAAGCGAGGCATTCAGAAGAGAATCAGACTGTTATCTGAAAAGGAAGAATGTACAGGGTGATGAGAAAAAAGCAGGAAGATTTGCACTCGGCAAATTGCTCATTGAGAGAGCCAGTGTAGGTACAATAGGCCAAACGGCCTCCTTCTGCGTAACATTTTCATATTTCTGCATTTTATTTTTATTTTACCACTAGCTTTCTCACCGACTAACATCAAGTGGCCACTGTCAAAAGTCACACAGCCAGCAAGGAACTGAGTGGGGGGGGGGAGTCATGTTTCTTTCGGTAACAACAGGCAGCACGGTAGCATTGTGGATAGCACAATTGCTTCACAGCTCCAGGGTCCCAGGTTCGATTCCGGCTTGGGTCACTGTCTGTGCGGAGTTTGCACATCCTCCCCGTGTGTGCGTACGTTTCCTCCGGGTACTCCGGTTTCCTCCCACAGTCCAAAGATGTGCAGGTTAGGTGGATTGGCCATGATAAATTGCCCTTAGTGACCAAAATTGCCCTTAGTGTTGGGTGGGGTTACTGGGTTATGGGGATAGGGTGGAGGTATTGACCTTGGGTAGGGTGCTCTTTCCAAGAGCCGGTGCAGACCCGATGGGCCGAATGGCCTCCTTCTGCACTGTAAATTCTATGAACATGGCAATAATTTGAATGATTCTAAATTCAAATTTATTTTTCAAACTTTTGAATAAATACTTAGCAGTGCGAAATTCACAAAGGTTCCCTAACTATGTCCAGCTGGAAATATTTAGAATATAATTGATCGTGCACTAAAGGATATATTCAGGATGGTGAACAGTCAACTCTAGAACTGAGGTCTGCATGCCTAAAACCAGCTATCTCCATTGTGCAATTCAAATAAAATGAACTATTTTTAACCCACCTGCTGGTTCTTAAAGCCCTTGCTCAAGTGCCATTTTTCATGAGCAAATCCAAAAAGTGAGCACTGAAAGGCTGTTTTAAAATGCACCCCCAATGCTATCCTCATCTGGTATTATTAGGCAAGTCACTGAGCAATGTTCAGGAGCAGGAAACTGCCCACCATGTTCTCTTCCTAGTGTAGGGTGCTGTGACTCCTTATTTAGAAAAGAGCCAGGATTTAACTTGGACTCTTTGTAGTTTGAATGACTAACACACTGCAGAAGGGAAGGGGCAGGGGTGGAGGGGCTGCCATTCCGTAGGGCAGGGACTCACTTTAGGTATCTGGGGGTGCAGCTTGCCCGGGTGTGGGGGAGGCTTCGCAGGCACAACATCACTACGTTTGGTGGGGAGAGTGAAAGCCGATCTGGCAAGGTGGGATGGTCTCCCTCTGTCACTGGCGGGTCAGGTACAGGCGGTTGAAATGAATGTGTTGCCGCGATTTCTGTTTATTTTTCAATGCCTGCCTATTTTCCTGCTAAAGGCTTTTTTCAGAGAGATTGAGGGAAGGATTACCTCGTTCATATGGGAGGGAAGCCGGCCAGAGTGAGAAAGGTGCTGCTACAGAGGGGAAGGCAGGCAGGGGGTTTGGGTCTCCCAAACCTGATGTACTACTACTGGGCGGCGAATGTGCAGAAGGTACGGAGCTGTGTCAGAGGGGTTGATTCCCAGTGGGTCAGAATGGAGGAGGGTTTGTGCACGGGGTCGGGACTGAAAGCACTAGCAACAGCGCCGCTCCCGATAGCTCCGGGGAAATACTCAGGGAGTCCGGTAATAATAGCTTCATTGAAAATCTGGAGGTAGTTTCAGCAACACTTCGGGTTGGGGACATGGTCAAGGGAAATGCCGATTCAGGGGAACCACAGATTTGAGCCAGGGAGGTGGGATGGAAGTTTTCGGAAATGGGAAGAGAAGGGGATTAAGATGCTAAAAGATTTGTTTCTTAGGGGTCGGTTTGCAGGATTGAGGGAGCTGGAAGCGAAGTATGGGCTGGAGCAGGGGGAAATGTTTAGATACATGCAGGTTCGAGATTTTGCTAGAAAGGAGATACAGAGCTTCCCGGAGGAACTGGCCTCCACATTGCCGGTTTGTCAGGAGGTGCTGACGACAAGGGGGCTGGAGAAGGGGGTAGTGTCAGCGGTGTACGAAGCTATTTGGCCGAGGATAAGGCACCACTGGAAGGAATCTAAGCAAAGTTGGAGGAAGAGTTGGGAGAGGTTATAGAGGAGGGGGTCTGTTGTGAGGTGCTCCTGGAGAGTAAATGCCTCCACCTCTTGTGCGAGGTTGGGGCTTATACAGCTGAAGGTGGTGTACAGAGCACACCTCATCAGGGCGAGGATGAGACGATTCTTTGAAAGAGTAGAAGATGTGTGTGAGCGTTGCCGGGGGGGTGGGGGGGGGGGGGGGGGGGGGGGGTAATTATGTTCATATGTTTTGGTCCTGTCCAAAGCTAGAGGATTACTGGAAGGAGGTTTTTAGAATAATTCCAAGCTGGACCCTTGAAGGTTCCTGCACCCAAGGGAACGGGAGTACTCATTTTTCTCAGCAGTCCATAAGATATACTTGCGAATCGACGTATTTGTGGTGGGAAAGGCTTTGCTGGCTGGGGTCAAGGGTCGGAATACGCGGCAATTGCAGTGTCAGATCTCGCTCCGTATTAGGTGGATATGGTACTGGAGAAGGGAGTAGCGCAGAGGCCAGGGTGGAAACTGGATGTGGAGCTTTTGGGGAACCAAGTGTTCTGTGAGAAAATTGAAAAGGTAATTAAGGAATATGTTGAATGAGAGGACGAGCAAAAGTGCTGACAGGATGGCGGAAGCCGAACCGCAAGGCGGGGCCGCACTACTTACGGTGGAGAAGATGACCGAGGTGATGGCGGTGGAGCTGGAAAAGCAGTTATCAAGGCACATGGAGACCTTGAGGAAGGAGACGGTGGTCGCATTGAAGTCATTGGTGGAGGAGGCAAACGCTACGACGAGGGTGGCGGTCTCACCTGGTCCTTCACCTTCAAGTGAGTCTCCTGCAGCATTGCTGCATCGGCTTTCAAACTTTTAAGATGCGCAAGCATCCTTGACCACTTGACCGGACCTCCTAGCCCACCTAACTATCCTTACTGGAGGTCTCTCTCACCCCCCCCCCCCCCCACCTTTCTTATCCACCATCAACATACCGCCGGGCCCTGTCCCATAAGCCTGACCCGTCCCTGTCCATTGTTAACATCGAACCCCTTCCCCCCCCCTCCTAAGAACCCCCCTAAATTTCCCCCTGAAACAACATCTCCCAACATCCATCCCTTCCCCCCTTCTCGCTCGCCTCGTAGGCCCATTGAAGCCTGCTATCCAGGCTCCAACGTCCGCAGCCCTCCTCTCACCTCACCTCCGTTCACTAGCTGACTTTAGTTAGCTAGTGCGGGTGGCTCCCCCCGTCAAGATATATCGTCTCCTTCCACCCAGTCCCAGAGAAAGAAAAAACAAAAAAAAACAAAACCAACAATCCAACCCATACAATTCACTAACATAACATTTAACCGTCGCAACACAGAACGCCAATCAACCCACCATTAACTTAAACTCTGAAACAATGCAAAGAGAAGCAAATTACAATACACATCAGCAAAAATAAAGTTGTCACTTTTATACATTTTCCAGCTGCTCAAACACAGTCCACAGTCCTGGTAGATCCGAACCGCAGTACCATCCCACAGCACCTCACGCTTCTGCTTCGCCCAGCTTAATACCTTCTCCTTCCTGCAGAACGTATGGAAGCAGATAATTACTGCTTGCCATATTTGGGGTGTCGGACCAGCCAGGGTTAGAAATGGGTGCGGAGGCAGATATCATAGCCTTCGCCTCGTTGATCGCCCGAAGGCGGATCCTGCTGGGATGGAGAGCGGCCTCTCCACCCTGTGCCTGGCGTGGCGGGGGGACCTGTTGGAATACTTGACACTTGAGGTTAAGTTTGAACTGAGGGGAAGCTCGGAGGGGTTCTACAAGTCATGGGCATTATTTATTATGCACTTTCAAGAGCTGGATAACATCGAACATTAGTTAGGGGGGTGGGAGGGTTGGTGGGAGGTGGGCTGTGTACATTAAGGATAACTATGGGTACTCCCTGATTCCTTTTTGTCATTTGTTTCTGTAAACATGCGGGCTGATGTTTGGGAGGTGGTGGGAGGATGGGATTATTGTTATTGTTATGAGGATTGACATATCTGTTGCTGATTATTGTTTATTGTTGGTGGGTGTAAATTCGGGAGAAAATGTGAAAAAGGAGAATAAAAATATTTTTTTAAAAATAAGGGTATGGAGGATTTACTGACCAAGCTTCCTTCAAGGAACTTTCTGTAACTCTTTATATCATAGCAACTTCGTGACGAAAATCAGAAAGCGTTTTTTTTTTTTAACTGTTTCATGTTCCGGATGTCAAAGGTTACCTGATTTAATCATGGTTTGCTCATGTCCCTATATATTATGCAGGTTGGGGAAAGTGAAATGTAAAATGAAATATTCTGTTAAACCAGCACAGATAAATGAGGGAGCCACTACTGAATGATGTAAATGTTCCCCGCTGAAAGCAATAAACTATCTCTGAAATTGCTATGGTCAGCCATTGCTTATCCTCCATTTACAATAACGAGGATATTAATAAAACTTGAAAAATATTTATGGGACAATTCGTGTCAAATTTAATTTGATGATATCCTGTGGAGCACTTTGGGATGTCCGACTGCATTAAAAACACTATTTAAATGTGAGTTCTTGTTTCACTGAAACAATATCACGTCATTGGTTAAACCTCGTATCAATTCAAAATCTGGGAATTCATCTGGCCATTTTTATTAACAGATTTTCATCTCACTGAATATGGAATTCTTCTACTTGACGACAACACATGTAAAAGAAACAGGATACGTTTTATTGTAATAAAAGATGTGTGATCAAAACATCTGCTGTAAGTGATTTCACTTTACCGTTACAGAGTGCGTTCGTCTAAGCTATCTGACTGGAAAAAACTTCAGTAAAGCACTTGAAAACAACCTCTGAAAAATATAAATTAAATACAAACACTTCCTGCATACTATGGAAGTTGCGATGATTCCTGCTTGATTTTGGAAGAAAGGGTTAACAATGATTGCAGTTAAACAATTATCATTAGATTTCCCCACAGTCCCTGTACATGTTGAAAATGAGTTACTGGAAAAAGTATTCTTTCCCCAGGAGTTTTGTTGTTTTGGGATTAGGAAATCTTGCTACAGAGCAACAGTTTGTTTTTGGTTCGAAGAACATGGTATTCAACATTCTGAATTTTAATTCATTTTCTTTAAATAATGTTTAACATGACTTTTGCGTGAGTTGTGTCATTTTAAATCTGGAAGGGAAAAATGTGTTAGAAGTTGAGCTATGTTTGACATACTCCAGAAAAGACCATAGAAGGTTAATTGCAAGTCGTGATTTAGACCAAATGTCGGTGAGGAAGAATGATTAAAAGACCAGCTACATAAGTGAAGCATATTACTGCACCAGCAGAAAGCACCGGAAGGAAATCCCACCCACCTCACCCCGTGCTTATTCTATCAACCTGCAATTGCAAAAATCAGAAGCAGATGTCGGGCCTTCCAGATCTTTCTCACAGGACAAACACACAAAGCCCAGTTCTGGCGTTACCATCAATTGATAATTGAAACCATATGAGCTTCAGAAAAGCACATGCGAGAATTTTCCCGGCAAGGAGGATAAAATTGCAGGTCCCGCTGTGCAGTAAGTGCACAGTGCACCATGAAAACAAGTGTACATAACTACAGTAACCACCTGTAACCTAGTTACGTACAAAAAAAGTCTCTGGCAAAGTGGCAGATTGAAACTCAAGCCAGATATTAAGCTGGTGCAATGAACAAAAGGTTATGGTAAATCACCTCAGGTGAATGAAGGTGCTACATCGGACTCAAAATTAGTGTTTCTGATACCTACCCTCAATTCTTAATAAGAAAGTGTAGCTCAGGGGAAGGCGGAGGGGAGACAGATGGAGGGATGGACGGCAAAGAAGGGAAAAGAAGCAATGCTGTGTTTTCAGAATATTGTACAAAATGCAAGTATTTTCCTGACAAACAAAAATGTTAATAATACATTTGACTCTTAATTGAAAACCAGTAACCTCGAGTAATCTGATAATTCAATTTTTCACCTGGCTTTGTTATTTATGCTACTTATTGAATGATTCAAATTTTTTTCAGTGGAAAATTATTAAGACTCGACTGTCCAGGTCTGTTGAAAAAATAATTAGCTGCATATAATCTGTGATTGAGCAAATTTTTTATGGAATTTTATTCATCCCAAGAGCATATCACAGAACCCTAAATCATTCTTCCTTCAAATCAGTATCTATTTCCCAACAAATAAATTGCAACTTTCAAAGCAGGCATTATGTTGTGCTTTTCATTTTACAATGTAGAATTGGCATAGCTTCTGAATTAATTGTTAACAATGTACCTACCCCTGCTTGCGTACACTTCTTTTAAAATCAAGTTTGGTTTCTGCTAAACATTATTACATGACACTGAGTGTTTCAAACTTAAATGGCCAATTCAAAAATAAACTGGCTACAAATTTCAGAGATAAACTTCATGTTGTAAGTTGTTTGCAAACAAAAATGAAACGATGGATTTTTCGGGACTTAGGAGGCAATCGGAAGATTCACGGTCTCTCTATTTAATCCTGGCAGCAATTGAATTAGAAATAATCACTCAAGCCAGTAGTAGTCATAGTAGAAATAATTAGAAATAAAACTATCAGGACCATTTGCTTTTCTTCAAATATGTTTGTCAACTCAAATGGCAAATATAGCCATTCATCCTATCTAAAACACCACTGTATAACAGGGAGAACTGTGACCAATTAGACAGCAAAGTGTGGTGGCATGATACATTTGTATGGGGTCCACTACCCCAATAACTAAAACCTCTACATGATAAAACAATTAAGTTATTGGAAAAATGATTAATTTTTGGAAGTTGAACTACTACTTTTGACCACACATAGCTTTGCAAAACAATTCACTTAGAAACTGATAAGGTATTCCAATATGTTAATAATAATATTTTATTGTCACAAATAGGCTTACATTAATACTGCAATTAAGTTACTGTGAAAAGCCCCTAGTTGCCACATTCCGGTGCCTGTTCGGGTACACAGAGGGAGAATTCAGAATTTTCAGCTGGTATGGGCATTGAACCCGCGCTGCTGGCCTTGTTCTGCATCACAAACCAGCTGTCTAGCCCACTGAGCTAAACCAGCCCTCTACACTGCGAAGTGGGTGGGATTTCCTGCCGGTGCTTTCCGCTGGTGCAGTAATATGCTTCACTTATGTAGCTGGTCTTTTAATCATTCTTCCTCGCCAACATTTGGTCTAAATCACGACTTGCAATTAACCTTCTGTGGTGTACCCAAGCTTCTAAAATGCTTTTGGTTGTCCTCAGTTGAGATTTTACATTGATTGTGATTGACAGGATCTGCAATTGTGTTTGCCATATTTTCTATTTCTACCACAATAACTGAATCTGTATTGACCATACTTCATACCCCATTAACTTCATGCTCTTCATGTCTTCTGCCAATTCTGCTAACTACAACACTTCAGCACAAAATGCACTCCTCTCTTCTTCCTTTTGCACCTCTTCTCCATTTTAATTAATTTAATACTCGAGATAACTCTAGACATAGTAGTCAAATTTTAATGTAATCTAAATAATGGAATTGATAATAAATACATATGAAGATTATCTGTCCAATACCTTATTAAACAGAAATCAAGAGCGGCACGGTGGTGCAGTGGTTAGCACTGGTGCATTACGGCCCTGAGGACCCGGGTTCGATCTCGGTCCTGGGTCATTGTCCATGTGGAGTTTGCACATTCTCCCCGTCTCTGCGTGGGTCTCACCCCCACAACCCAAAGATGCGCAGGGTAGGTGAATTGGTCAGGCTAAATTGCCCCTTAATTGAGAAAAAAAGAATTGGGCACTTTAAATTTAAAAAATAGAAATGAAAATGGATTCAGTAAGGGGAAAGTCATTCCTGGCTCATCACTGTTGCAAATTCTTTTTTAGGAGATGATATCTCGAACAGAGGCCTGCAATATGGTCTATCAGAATTCACAGAAAAGTATTTCAAAATTTACCACATGAAAAGCTTCCAGTTGGAGCATCAGCCTGGCAATTCAGGGCACGCGTTGTAAATGGAAAAGAAGCTTTATGAAAGGAAAAAAGAAATAGGATTTTGGAGGTACTAGAGACATTTTGCCAAGGTGGAAGTAAAAGGCTCTGAGCACGTGTCACAAGAATTATCACCAGACCAATCGTTTTCTAATTTATGTCAAACTAGTATAATTCTGCAAAACATTAGATGTGTAGTTGATTCTGAGGAAGCAGCTTAGAAAATAAAGTGAGTTGGTTATAATACATAAATTGGCAGAATAACATGAGAATAAATTTGATATAGCAAATTGGAAAATATGAAATGAAAAAATGAAAATCGCTTATTGTCACGAGTAGGCTTCAATGAAGTTACTGTGAAAAGCCCCTTGTGCAAAAGAGAGATAAATGAGGCAAATATGTGCTCCATGAATAATAATAATCGTTTATTGTCACAAGTGGGCTTCAATGAAGTTACTGTGAAAAGCCCCCAGTCGCCACATTCCCCCGCCTGCTCGGGGAGGATGGTACGGGAATTAAACCCGTGCTGCTGACTTTGTTGTGCATTACAAGCCATCTGTTCAGCCCACTGTGCTAAACCATACTCTATCATATACTGTTGAAATACTTAAGGTGATGAAGTTCTGGACTCTTCTGTCTATGGAAATGCGTTAAATTACAGTTGGAGTGTACATGCACTCTTCGAATGTGATTACGAAGCGAGAGCATATGGACATTAGAAAATGTAAGAACAGACCACACAGCCAACCAAGCTCACTTTCTGCATGATTATTCCATCATAAGTCCTTCCCCCTCCCCGCCACCCCCCATGACACTTGCTATTTTAAAGACATTAAAGTTCCTTCCTCGAGCTCCTTTGGAAATAAAAATCTAAACGCACAATCAGGATTCTATACTCCTCAATAACTCTTTTTGATAATTGTCAGTCAAGTTCCTCTTTAAAAGTGTGATTTGCCTCTGAATCCATGACCTTTGCTAGAAATGTGTTTCAAAGTATCCCTTGGGATTTAATTGTTTCCTAATCTTTAATCTTGCTTGAAGTTTGTCTTTAATTCATACTTATATTGTCTAGTCTTGTTCTTATTAACCACCATTAATAGCTTATTTATTTCAATCTCACGTACACTACTCATGATTTTGAGGACCTTTGTAATGGCTCATCACAATCTCCTTCAACCCAGCAAACATAGGGGACGGGATTCTGTGATCCCGAGGTTGTGTTGACGCCTTTGGAAAAGCTGTAGCATTTCTTGATGGCGTCAACACGACCTCAGGATCAGCAATTCTGGCCCCTGCATGAGGCCACCATGGCATAGGAGTGATCCACGCCGCTCCAGCTGCTGATCCTGGCACAAAGTGGGCGCCGTGGGGTCCACGCATGCGCAGTGGCACCGGCGCCAACGCATGATGTGCAGTGGCACCGGTGCCAATATGCTCATGCGCAGTGGCTCCCTTCTCCGCGCAGGCGGCGTAACATGGCGCAGGGCTACACGAAAGCAGACCCCCGACCAGAGAGACCGGCTTGCCGATCATTGGGCTCCTATCGAGGGGCAGGCCACATCGGAGCCCCCCCCCCCCCCCCCCCCCCCCCGCCAGGGTCGGAACCCCCTCCCACCCCACAGGCCGCACCCGGTCCCTTCCATGCCGAGGGCCCGCCGGCTGCGAGCAGGTGTGAACGGCGCCGGCGGGCCTCGGCTTTTTTGCAACTGCCACTCGGCCCAACGTGGGCCCCGACTGTGCCGTGCCAATCACGCCGGCGCCAATGGTAAATTCTATGAATGGCCCCGATTCTCCACTTTGCGGAGAATCGCGTCCTGGCGGTGTGGCACGATTCGTGCCGGTTGCAGGGATTCTCCGGCCTGGCCCCGGGCTGAGAGAATCCTGCCCAGGATTCCAGTTGGTGCTTTTTTCATAATTTAGTCCCCTAATGACTGAAATATTCCAACAAGCTCTTCTTTGAATCCTTCTGAGGTAAGATATCAAAACTGAACACCAGGGGCCAGATTTCCGCTGAATTATGAGATTCCATAGACCTTTGAAAGCGGCAGAAGGGACCCGATTCCAGGACATATACCCCCATTCCAGGTGTCATTTTCTGCTGGTCTGGGAGAAGAATTCAGCAGTGAGGCCGCACCCTGCACTTTCAACCGGGCCAGCTCCATAGCGGGATAGACATCTCCCTCGTCACCCTTAATTTTCATGGAGTCAGACCAACATCTTAAGGACTCGTGGTTGACGGTCCCTCAGAGGAATTGTGAACCATAATCTGGATGCAGGAAGCTTCTGAAAGATACCTTCAACAGGTTTTTTCCATGCCCCCCCATTACAACTCATTCCCTCACACAACCCAATGGTCCCTCATAACTTTCATGCCACACCATGTCCCCATCCACCCCTAACAGCTTCATCCCAGCTCATAGAATTTCCCGGCCCATTCACCCAGTATGCACTCTATTCTGAACTAATGAACCGTACAGTAACAATGGTATGTGAGGAAATACTTGACATAAGCAGTAATTCAGAACTTTCTTAACATAAATGGAGCTGCAACAATCCTATAATAGTATCCACCATCCTGATTTTAAAGTATTAATAACAGCAAATAAAAGCACTTGACAGTCCGTTACCTTCTGTGAATAAACATTGAGTCAGTGACAAAATAGATCACAGAAAATAAAGATTGTAAAGGTCATCAATGAAGCAACATTTTCCCTTCTGGGCTTCCCGCCAAGCCTCATTAAGCATGTTTTTAAGCATTTACAGACATGCCATAGCTACTATAGGGTTTATTAGTTCCCTGCAAAGTGTGTACTGGGTGACTGAGCATGAAAATGTTATGAGATGGAGGGCATTGGGATGGTTGAGTAATCATGGGTTTGCATGGAGGGTATGAGTGACCATTGGAGATGGGTGGGAGTATGTGTTGCCATGAGCTGGCATGGATGGGGCATGGGGAGTGGGTGGGGGGGTGAAGAGTGAGGGATAAAGGGCCTCATATTTAACAGAACAACTGGGACAAAGCCTCAGAGAACTGAAGCAGCATGCCTCACCATTGGGCAGCCCCTGTGGCTGCCTCCAATCTGCGTCTGGGCCCTATTCCATCCTGCAGCTGTCCCCCCCCCCCCCAACCCCCACCAGACTGGAGTGAAAATCAAGCCATTTAGGGCACCTTTTCCCCGAGTTGGATGTGTCAAGCCAGGAAATTTCATGGCCCAAACAACTCAAAGAAAATCCAGCCCCGTGTTGCATATCCACCACAAACTGCCTTATTTATTGTGTTTCAGAATCCATATTCAACAATCAAGCCTTGTAAAAGAAGAGCAATGAGAAGCATCCATGTCATACTGACACATCAAGAAAATAACTGACCAACACAACAGGTTACAAGTAAAAGGATAGATACAGAAGATCAAATTCTTGATGGAACTCATTATTTCCAGTTTTGGGAAGGGAAACTGTTTAGGGGTTGGGCTGAATTATGTTAGATTAGATTGCTGTTCTAAAGTCAGGAAGACTGATGATCACACTAACCTAATAGTGACATGTGGAGGTAAGGCTCTTTATAGTTTGCTGTCCATAACTGGGTCTTAGACCGCGTACAATTTCTGCTATTGTGTACTTCACTGACTTAATCAATCCCCTGTTAAAAATAGCATTTCCTAAAATAGAGCTGTGTTAATTGTCTCTTTAATCCATAAACCTGAAGTATATCGTGTAGTTTTAGTCACTATACATTAAAGGAGAACAGCCCTGACAATACAGGCTATCAATCCAATGATGCATACAATCAGAAATGCTAATGTAACGTTCTCTTTCAGATAATTACCTCTTCTGATGGGGATTCCCAACATTATCTGTTTCTAAGATAGCAGGGCTCACCACAAGTACAAATCCCGGGTACAACACAGGCAGAACTGAGTATTACCCAATCACAGCTTTTACTGTTTGATTCTCCTCACACATTGGCTTACCTTGTAGAGAACTGTCAGCCAACAGAAATTGCACGGTGGGTTAGGGAGACTTACGATGGAAAAAGTGGGAACATGTAATGGAACACCCAATTGCTTCACGTACAGATATCTTCACTGGTCAGCATTTAACACTGATGGGAAGTTGGTCTTGTAGACTCGCTAGGGCACAAAACGCACCCATCTGTTCTGGGATCTTCATCAGTTGCCACTGCTATTGTTTAAATCCACATTGCAAAGAACCAAGAGAAAATAAAAGATCATTCCATCACAATAAAGTTCCAAAAAGGGATAGCTCAGCTCAAAGCCAAACTGTGATCTTCCAATGTCAGGCACCCAAAGCTTTCAGCACTAAGGAATGGCCCAGAGGGTGTTTTAACTGACAGTGCTGGTTTTCCCCACATTTTTAGTGCAAAACATCACCTTGCTAAAAGATTTGAAGCCTGTGTTTGGAGGTTCATTAAACAGCCACTTAAAATGCCTGCAAGCGTTAAATAAAGACACCGCATGGCATTTCGCAGTCATTGGCATCTAATCAGGGAACTCTCCTGGTCTGGACAAGGAAGCAGAGGAGGACAGGATGCTCGGCTGAGCAGCTCCGATTGCTGCAGGAGAGAGGTACATAATGGTGAGCTGATGTCTTTCCTCTCTGAGGACTCATCCTTTGGGCCTCCTCCACCTGGACCCTCAGTGTCACATTCAGGAACCAGTCGTCCTCTTCCGCAGTCCCTGAGCTACCATGAAACCTGCCACTGTGCAGTCCATACCTTAGTGAAAGTGGAATTGAGGGGAACCCACATATACTTGAATTATCCCTCATTAATATTTGAGTACAAAGCCTGCAGTTTGCTGGTGAGAACCTCCTGGCCGGTTCAAATAATGGTTGTCAGCAATTAAGACGAAAACTGTGTATTACACATCCAGGCTAGTCTTATTAGCTTGGCATCCATTTAGCACATGCTTTAATCTAAACATTATTTTTCATTCAACTACATTAGCTGAGAAAATAAATTCAGTCCTGGAATGATCAGCACCTATTGAAATCTCGAGTGTGTTGAAATACTTGTCTCCAAGTATATGAACTTATTTTTTACAGCCAGTCCGATAAGGTGCAGTATTCTTTCCTGAGTCAGAAGGTGTGTCCAACCACTACATCCACAAACTCCTCCGACCCAGCAGTGCATGGGTATTTGACTTAAAATGAGTCATCAATGCAGTCCTGAGGGTGTGCCGCTTGGTCAACAGGGGTGTCATCCCTTGAATAAGAAATTTAAAATTGGCAGTATTGGCCTGTTAAAGTGGGTAATACCTTTTCAAAAAAGGGTAACACGTTTGCCTGACGTCTTAATATTTCCATTCTCTTCATGCCTTTTGGAAGATGCAGTGACACACAAATAGTTCTCTGACCAAATGTGTCTCAGGTCAGAAAAGATAATATGTACTTGTTAATCCTGACACTGAGTGATAGCCTTGCACATTTTACAACAATATTCAGATAGGCCAGCTTTAACTGGGTGAAGGCCGAGATCTAGTGTCATTTACAGTTAAATGGTTTCCAGATGTGATTAAGTAAGATTTCTTACATATGTAGCTGGGGTTGAGAATGATAAATAAAGCTCAGTAGACTTTCGATTCATGGAAAAAGCTGTCATCGCTTTGCATAATCAGAAAATGTGAAAAGCATAAGACCAGTACAGTGATCTTCATTTCCCATTTTATATTTTTGCTTTTATTTCAAGCTGTTTCATCTGTCCACAGGGATGCCAGTATTTAATGAATTTGTTTTCCTAAATCCAACAGTCAACTTTGTGTAACAAAAACATGCTTGTAACAAATGGAAGTCATATGTTAGTCACAACTGTTTACGCAGAAAAAAAAAATCAAATACTGTACACAGCAAGACTATTTTTCTGTTGCACGATTGGAACATTAAAAATATTTAACAAGATATATTTCTCCAAATAAGTAAACTTATTGTCCTATCATTTTCAGTTTAACACGAGCAGCCTGCTGGAATAAGAAAAGATCATGCCTGAAATATTAACCCAACCTCATCTTTCTCTTTCAGTAGCTGATCAAACCATATTTTATTTTTATTTTATATTCCCATTATTTGCTGCTTTTCTTTTTAATCGCTTTTCTCTCTCGTTCTCTGAGCAGATAACAGGGTGCAGGAATGTTAACTCATTGAGAAGGTAAGTGTCTATTTTTAGACTTACCTGAACAGCCTCAACACCTCCATAAGGAAATAGGGTGGCACAGTGGTTAGCACTGCTGCCTCACAGTGCCAGGGGCCCGGGTTCAATTCCGGCCTTGAGTGACTGTCTGTGTGGAGTTTGCACTTTCTCCCCGTGTCTGTGTGGGTTTCCTCCGTGTGCTCCGGTTTAGGTAGTTTAGCCATGATAAAATTGCCCCAGAGTGTCCAAAGTTCTGTAGCTCAGGTTGGGTTACAGGGATAGAGCGGGGAGTGGGCCGAGGAAGGGTACTCTTTCAGAGGGTCGGTGCGTACTCAATGGCTCAGATGGCACCCTTCTGCGCTGTAGGGATTCTATGATTCCATTCTAAAGTCAATTCAACCATACCTGCTTGGTAAAAATTTAGTGGCATTAAACTCGCTCTGAAGCTTTACCAGCTTTTGAATAGAAATGATCAACTGTGACACAGTTTAATCCCAAGTCTGTGTTAGGTTAGCTGTTACAGCATGATGATGTCTATGGTTTGTCAGTCTTTCTGGGCTAGGGAGGAGAAAAAACAAAGTCAAGATTTCCACTCCTGATTGCGTTCTCAACCAGTCCTGTTTAAAAATACCCGTCTGTGGACAGCGGATGAAGATTTGATCAAGATCAGATGTGATGTCTTCAAATAACATAATGGAAGTTCAGTCGAAAACTCAGTAGGGGGAGGCGATGGCACAGTGATATTGTCACTGAACTTGTCATCCAGAGACCATGGATGGCAGATGGTGAAACTTGAATTCAATCGATCTGGAATTAAAAGCCTAACAATGACCATGAAACCATAAAAACCTATCTGGTTCACGACCTTCCATAAGGGAGGGAAACCTGTGGTCTTTGCCTGGTCTGGCCAGCATGTGGCACAGGTGCACAGCAATGAGATTGACTCTTTATTCCCTCTGAAATGGCTGAGCAAGCCACTCTGTCCAAGGGCAATAATTGCTGCTCCTGCCAGTGATTGCCTCAACAATTGATTTTTAAAAATTGTGACTACGTGTGCTTCAAATTGGAGCTATAGGGTCAGACCTTCCAATACGACTCTGATTGCCGCTCCACAACTGTTTTCCAACATTAGTTGGGAGCTGCACCTCTACTTGACCTTCCACTTCGGACGTGTGAGAAAGATTCAGTGCAGGTTCCCAAGGCCTTGTGTCGGGCAGTAGTCAGGGAGGTGGGGTGTAGTCAGGGAGGTGGGGAGTAGTCAGGGAGGTGGGGGAGTAGTCAGGGAGGTGGGGAGTAGTCAGGGAGGTGGGGGAGTAGTCAGGGAGGTGGGGAGTAGTCAGGGAGGTGGGGAGTAGTCAGGGAGGTGGGGGAGTACTCAGGGAGGTGGGGGAGTAGTCAGGGAGGTGGGGGAGTACTCAGGGAGGTGGGGCAGTAGTCAGGGAGGTGGGGAGTAGTCAGGGAGGTGGGGAGTAGTCAGGGAGATGGGGGGTTAGTCAGGGAGGTGGGGAGTCAGAGAGGTGGGGGAGTACTCAGGGAGGTGGGGGAGTAGTCAGGGAGGTGGGGAGTAGTCAGGGAGGTGGGGGAGTAGTCAGAGAGATGGGGGAGTATTCAGGGAGGTGGGGAGTAGTCAGGGAGGTGGGGGAGTATTCAGGGAGGTGGGGAGTAGTCAAGGAGGTGGGGAGTAGTCAGGGAGGTGGGGTGTAGTCAGGGAGGTGGGGGAGTAGTCAGGGAGGTGGGGGAGTACTCAGGGAGGTGGGGGAGTAGTCAGGGAGGTGGGGTGTAGTCAGGGGGGTGGGGGAGTAGTCAGAGAGGTGGGGAGTAGTCAGGGAGGTGGGGAGTTGTCAGGGAGGTGGGGAGTAGTCAGGGAGGTGGGGGAGTAGTCAGGGAGGTGGGGAGTAGTCAGGGAGGTGGGGAGTAGTCAGGGAGGTGGGGAGTAGTCAGGGAGGTGGGGAAGTAGTTAGAGAGTAGTCAGGGAGGTGGGGGAGTAGTCAGGGAGGTGGGGGAGTAGTCAGGGAGGTGGGGAGTAGTCAGGGAGGTGGGGGAGTAGTCAGGGAGGTGGGGGAGTAGTCAGGGAGGTGGGGAGTAGTCAGGGAGGTGGGGGAGTAGTCAGGGAGGTGGGGGGAGTAGTCAGGGAGGTGGGGGATAGTCAGGGAGGTGGGGAGTAGTCAGGGAGGTGGGGAGTAGTCAGGGAGGTGGGGAGTAGTCAGGGACGTAGGGGAGTAGTCAGGGAGGTGGGGAGTAGTCAGGGACGTAGGGGAGTAGTCAGGGACGTGGGGAGTAGTCAGGGAGCTGGGGAGTAGTCAGGGAGGTGGGGAGTAGTCAGGGAGGTGGGGAGTAGTCAGGGAGGTGGGGGAGTAGTCAGGGAGTGGGGAGTAGTCAGGGAGGTGGGGAGTAGTCAGGGAGGTGGGGTGTCAGGGAGGTGGGGGAGTAGTCAGGGAGGTGGGGAGTAGTCAGGGAGGTGGGGAGTAGTCAGGGAGGTGGGGAGTAGTCAGGAGGTGGGGAGTAGTCAGGGAGGTGGGGAGTAGTCAGGGATCTGGGGAGTAGTCAGGGAGGTGGGGAGTAGTCAGGGAGGTGGGAGGAGTCAGGGGGGGGGAGTAGTCAGGGAGGTGGGGAGTAGTCAGGGAGGTGGGGGAGTAGTCAGGGAGGTGGGGAGTAGTCAGGGAGGTGGGGAGTAGTCAGGGAGGTGGGGAGTAGTCAGGGAGGTGGGGAGTAGTCAGGGAGGTGGGGGAATAGTCAGGGAGGTGGGGAGTACTCAGGGAGGTGGGGAGTAGTCAGGGAAGGTGGGGAGTAGTCAGGGAGGTGGGGGAGTAGTCAGGGAGGTGGGGAGTAGTCAGGGAGGTGGGGAGTAGTCAGGGAGGTGGGGGAGTAGTCAGGGAGGTGGGGGAGTAGTCAGGGAGGTGGGGGAGTAGTCAGGGAGGTGGGGAGTAGTCAGGGAGGTGGGGAGTAGTCAGGGAGGTGGGGGGAGTAGTCAGGGAGGTGGGGAGTAGTCAGGGAGGTGGGGGAATAGTCAGGGAGGTGGGGAGTAGTCAGGGTGTTGGGGGAGTAGTCAGGGAGGTGGGGGAGTAGTCAGGGAGGCTGGGGAGTAGTCGGGGTGGTGGGGAGTAGTCAGGGAGGTGGGGAGTAGTCAGGGAGGTGGGGGAGTAGTCAGGGAGGTGGAGGAGTAGTCAGGGAGGTGGGGGAGTAGTCAGGGAGGTGGGAGTAGTCAGGGAGGTGGGGAGTAGTCAGGGAGGTGGGGGAGTAGTCAGGGAGGTGGGGGAAGTAGTCAGGGAGGTGGGGAGTAGTCAGGGAGGTGGGGAGTAGTCAGGAAGGTGGGGAGTAGTCAGGGAGGTGGGGGAGTAGTCAGGGAGGTGGGGGAGTAGTCAGGGAGGTGGGGAGTAGTCAGGGAGGTGGGGAGTAGTCAGGGAGGTGGGGAGTAGTCAGGGAGGTGGGGGAGTAGTCAGGGAGGTGGGGAGTAGTCAGGGAGGTGGGGGAGTAGTCAGGGAGGTGGGGGAGTAGTCAGGGAGGTGGGGGAGTAGTCAGGGAGGTGGGGGAGTAGTCAGGGAGGTGGGGATAGTCAGGGAGGTGGGGGAGTAGTCAGGGTGTTGGGGGAGTAGTCAGGAGGTGGGGGAGTAGTCAGGGAGCTGGGGAGTAGTCAGGGTGGTGGGGGAGTAGTCAGGGAGGTGGGGAGTAGTCAGGAGGTGGGGAGTAGTCAGGGAGGTGGGGAGTAGTCAGGGAGGTGGGGGAGTAGTCAGGGAGGTGGGGAGTAGTCAGGGAGGTGGGGGAGTAGTCAGGAGGTGGGGAGTAGTCAGGGAGGTGGGGGAGTAGTCAGGGAGGTGGGGGAGTAGTCAGGGAGGTGGGGAGTAGTCAGGGAGGTGGGGGAGTAGTCAGGGAGGTGGGGGAGTAGTCAGGGAGGTGGGGAGTAGTCAGGGAGGTGGGGGAGTAGTCAGGAGGTGGGGAGTAGTCAGGGAGGTGGGGAGTAGTCAGGGAGGTGGGGAGTAGTCAGGGAGGTGGGGAGTAGTCAGGGAGGTGGGGAGTAGTCAGGGAGGTGGGGAGTAGTCAGGGAGGTGGGGAGTAGTCAGGGAGGTGGGGAGTAGTCAGGGAGGTGGGGGAGTAGTCAGGGAGGTGGGGAGTAGTCAGGGAGGTGGGGGAGTAGTCAGGGAGGTGGGGGAGTAGTCAGGGAGGTGGGGAGTAGTCAGGGAGGTGGGGGAGTAGTCAGGGAGGTGGGGGAGTAGTCAGGGAGGTGGGGGAGTAGTCAGGGAGGTGGGGAGTAGTCAGGGAGGTGGGGGAGTAGTCAGGGAGGTGGGGGAGTAGTCAGGGAGGTGGGGAGTAGTCAGGGAGGTGGGGGAGTAGTCAGGGAGGTGGGGGAGTAGTCAGGGAGGTGGGGGAGTAGTCAGGGAGGTGGGGGAGTAGTCAGGGAGGTGGGGAGTAGTCAGGGAGGTGGGGAGTAGTCAGGGAGGTGGGGAGTAGTCAGGGAGGTGGGGAGTAGTCAGGGAGGTAGGGGAGTAGTCAGGGAGGTGGGGAGTAGTCAGGGAGGTGGGGAGTAGTCAGGGAGGTGGGGAGTAGTCAGGGAGGTGGGGAGTAGTCAGGGAGGTGGGGAGTAGTCAGGGAGGTGGGGAGTAGTCAGGGAGGTGGGGAGTAGTCAGGGAGGTGGGGAGTAGTCAGGGAGGTGGGGAGTAGTCAGGGAGGTGGGGAGTAGTCAGGGAGGTGGGGAGTAGTCAGGGAGGTGGGGGAGTAGTCAGGGAGGTGGGGGAGTAGTCAGGGAGGTGGGGGAGTAGTCAGGGAGGTGGGGGAGTAGTCAGGGAGGTGGGGAGTAGTCAGGGAGGTGGGGAGTAGTCAGGGAGGTGGGGAGTAGTCAGGGAGGTGGGGAGTAGTCAGGGAGGTGGGGAGTAGTCAGGGAGGTGGGGAGTAGTCAGGGAGGTGGGGGAGTAGTCAGGGAGGTGGGGAGTAGTCAGGGAGGTGGGGAGTAGTCAGGGAGGTGGGGAGTAGTCAGGGAGGTGGGGAGTAGTCAGGGAGGTGGGGAGTAGTCAGGGAGGTGGGGAGTAGTCAGGGAGGTGGGGAGTAGTCAGGGAGGTGGGGGAGTAGTCAGGGAGGTGGGGAGTAGTCAGGGAGGTGGGGAGTAGTCAGGGAGGTGGGGAGTAGTCAGGGAGGTGGGGAGTAGTCAGGGAGGTGTGGGAGTAGTCAGGGAGGTGGGGAGTAGTCAGGGAGGTGGGGGAGTAGTCAGGGAGGTGGGGGAGTAGTCAGGGAGGTGGGGAGTAGTCAGGGAGGTGGGGGAGTAGTCAGGGAGGTGGGGAGTAGTCAGGGAGGTGGGGGAGTAGTCAGGGAGGTGGGGGAGTAGTCAGGGAGGTGGGGGAGTAGTCAGGGAGGTGGGGAGTAGTCAGGGAGGTGGGGGAGTAGTCAGGGAGGTGGGGAGTAGTCAGGGAGGTGGGGGAGTAGTCAGGGAGGTGGGGGAGTAGTCAGGGAGGTGGGGAGTAGTCAGGGAGGTGGGGGAGTAGTCAGGGAGGTGGGGGAGTAGTCAGGGAGGTGGGGGAGTAGTCAGGGAGGTGGGGAGTAGTCAGGGAGGTGGGGAGTAGTCAGGGAGGTGGGGAGTAGTCAGGGAGGTGGGGAGTAGTCAGGGAGGTGGGGAGTAGTCAGGGAGGTGGGGAGTAGTCAGGGAGGTGGGGAGTAGTCAGGGAGGTGGGGGAGTAGTCAGGGCGGTGGGGGAGTAGTCAGGAGGTGGGGGAGTAGTCAGGGAGGTGGGGAGTAGTCAGGGAGGTGGGGAGTAGTCAGGGAGGTGGGGTAGTAGTCAGGGAGGTGGGGAGTAGTCAGGGAGGTGGGGGAGTAGTCAGGGAGGTGGGGAGTAGTCAGGGAGGTGGGGAGTAGTCAGGGAGGTGGGGGAGTAGTCAGGGAGGTGGGGAGTAGTCAGGGAGGTGGGGAGTAGTCAGGGAGGTGGGGGAGTAGTCAGGGAGGTGGGGAGTAGTCAGGGAGGTGGGGGAGTAGTCAGGGAGGTGGGAGTAGTCAGGGAGGTGGGGAGTAGTCAGGGAGGTGGGGAGTAGTCAGGGAGGTGGGGAGTAGTCAGCGGAGGTGGGGGAGTAGTCAGGGAGGTGGGGAGTAGTCAGGGAGGTGGGGGAGTAGTCAGGGAGGTGGGGGAGTAGTCAGGGAGGTGGGGGAGTAGTCAGGGAGGTGGGGAGTAGTCAGGGAGGTGGGGAGTAGTCAGGGAGGTGGGGAGTAGTCAGGGAGGTGGGGGAGTAGTCAGGGAGGTTGGGGAGTAGTCAGGGAGGTGGGGAGTAGTCAGGGAGGTTGGGGAGTAGTCTGGTAGCTGGGGAGTAGTCAGGGAGGTGGGGAGTAGTCAGGGAGGTGGGGGAGTAGTCAGGGAGGTGGGGAGTAGTCAGGGAAGTGAGGGGTAATCAGGTAGATGTGGGAGTAGTTGGGGAAGTGGGGAGCAGTCAGGGAGGTGGGGAGCAGTCAGGGAGATGGGGTAATAATTGGGGAGGTGGGGGTATAGTCCGGGAGGTGGGGTGCAGTCAGGGAGATGGGGTAATAATTGGGTAAGTGGGGGAGTAGTTGGGGAGGGGGAGCAGTCAAGGAGATGGGAGAGTAGTCTGCGGGGGTTTGAGGGGGGAGGTAGTTGTTTGTCAGGTGGAGGGGAGGAAGGGGCAGTCATCAGGGCGGGAAAGTAGTTGGAGGGTCCGGGGTGGGGAGATGCTTAGAGGGAGGCTTATAATGGTATTTCTTTAGTTATGCAGGAGTTAGAAGTGGTTTTAATTCTTCCAAAGTTCCCTGGGTAACTATTCAGTTAAGAGAGTTGGAAACATCCGAAGTCTCCAATTTAAATCGGATAGTTCCAGGTGCATTTGGAAGTTTAAGTTTCCTGGGCAATTTCCATACAGCCCTTACAAAGGGACGGGGGTATCCCCTAGTGCATCTTCTGGGGTACAACCTACTGGAGATCAGGAGTTGTGGAAGTCATCAATTTCCTTGGTTCCTCACATCCTTTGATAATTTTCTTCAATCTAATTCATTCTTAACAGGTGATTGAATCAGCTTCAGTAGCAAATTGTGTGAAAGTGTTGCATGTTATGGAAGTCATTAGGATGAAAAAAAATATTATCTACCTCCTTTCTACTAAAATAATAAGTTTATTTCCCCTTGTTCTGCTGGTGAAAATTATCTTTTGTTGTTTATGAAAATACAAAATGAATGGACTGAAATTGACCAACTATAATAATCTTTATTACTGGCACAAGTAGGCTTACATTAACACTGCAATGAAGTTACTGTGAAAAGCCCCCAGTCGCCACACTCCGGCACCTGCTCGGGTACACAGAGGGAGAATTCAGAATGTCCATTTCACCTAACAAGCACATCTTTTGGGACTTGTGGGAGGAAACCGGAGCACCCGGAGGAAACCCACGCAGACACGGGGAGAACGTGCAGACTGCACAGACAGTGACCCAAGCCGGGAATCGCACCTGGGACCCTGACGCTGTGAGTTGGAAGAGGCAAACAAAAATGAGCAGACACAGGCCTGATGAGGGAAAAAATATATAATCTGGACCCCTCTTAAATGTTCTCTTAAATATCTACAAATAGCAGAAACTTGCATCAGTTCTCTCCATTAACTTTTCCTGCTCCAGGAAGTATGGCCTTAGTTCTTTAATCCTCTCACCGTAACTGTATTTTCTCATCGCTGTACAAAAAGCCTCGATACTCACTCCTATGTCTCAAAATCGGTCATTAAGACGGACAATCCGATGGTATTCAGTACCCAAACAACCAATAGCCCAGCATGAATCACTGGTTTTCGAAGACAAAACATAAATACTGGACTGAAACCCATTCGTTACTATTATCATTATTCACACGGTCATTTTACAATAATGCACTTTTTTAAAAAACATGCAATAGTGGACATTTGAAAAGGAAAGGAAATCATAGTAACATTAGAGCATTCATAGAGAATATCAATGATCGCTGGAAACAATGCAAACAAACAAAAACATTTTTTAGAAAAGAGATTAAGGGAAGAAATACCTGGTGGAGAACTGCACAGTGTGGAGGTTGGGCTCTTAAATTTGTTATACGTTATCCTGTTCTCAGGGCTGTTCCAAGCATTTACAGCATGTTGAACCCAAAAGCAATGAAGAGGAAATAGTGGCACACTCATGTGCTTCACATAGTGAAACAAGCACCTCTGGTCATAATCAAGTTGCAACATATTACAACTGGATTTTGTGTTTAATATTTACACTATCCAACAAATGCTTTTGGAAGGCAATCCTCAAAAGATTTTTAATTAACTGTTATAACCCGAGTTCCTGCTAATTGCAGAGTGACATTTCTTATGGTGAGCTTTTTCTTTTATTTATTTGTTTGTGGTATTTGGACGCCATGGGCTCGGCCAGCATTTATCACTCATCCCTAACTGGCCTTGACAAGGGGGCGGTGAGCTGCCTTTCTGAACTGCTGAAGTCCACAGTGCTGCTAGTGAGAGAGTTCCAGCATGGTGGTTAGCATCAATGCTTCACAGCTCCAGGGTCCCAGGTTCGATTCCCGGCTGGGTCACTGTCTGTATGGAGTCTGCACATCCTCCCCGTGTGTGCGTGGGTTTCCTCCGGGTGCTCCGGTTTCCTCCCACAGTCCAAAGATGTGCGGGTTAGGTGGATTGGCCATGCTAAATTGCCCGTAGTGTAAGGTTAATGGGGGGGATTGTTGGGTTACGGGTATACGGGTTACATGGGTTTAAGTAGGGTGATCATTGCTCGGCACAACATCGAGGGCCGAAGGGCCTGTTCTGTGCTGTACTGTTCTATGTTCTATCTGGACCCAGCGACAATGACAACTCAAGGAATTTCCATAGGCCCCAGGGTGTTTTAGCATTTGAGAAGGGTGTCTCTGGTTATGGTAGCAATGGGGAAAGAATCTCAAAGTCTTACACCACTGAGGGCGTGCGTGTGCAGATGTAGACCAGCATTGGTATCCAGACAAGCCCACGTCAAGATTATCCAACTGTCTTCTAGTACTTCTGTCTAGCTTTGACAAAGAGTCATCCAGACTCAAAACGTTACCTCCCTTTTCTCTCCACAGACGCTGTCAGACCTGCCGAGATTGTCCAGCACTATCTGTTTTGGTTTTAGATTCCAGCATCCGCAGTAATTTGTTTTTGTCTCCTAATATCAGTTTGGTCGCCACCTGAACCGAAGAATTCTGAATTACTATTTCACCAGTTTTCTCTGCTGATCGCTATTTTCAGTCAAGGAATTGAAGGGATGGGTTGCGGGACTGGATGGGGCAGGGGGTGGATGGGTGGTAGAGGGAGAGGTGTTTACATCAGTGACAAAACTGAGAGCCAAAAATAGATCAAACAGTACATCAGTTATGTGCAGAGAATGTGTGGAGACATCACTCGTACTTGGTCATTCCCATACATTTTTGGCCTTTGTCAACATTTTTCTTTTACCTCTACATGTTTGTATTTCTTTTATATCTGACACACATACACCACCTCTGAATCTTTCATCACATGTACGTCTGCTCACTACTATGCTGTGAAAGTATTTCATTGGCTGTAAGGTGCTTTCAAGTGCTTTGAGGTCATTGAAGGCACTAGAGAAGTCTTTGTTTCTGTGTCTCACTCGTTCGTTCAACTTTCCTTCCATTTCATTCGCCGCTTGCTTTTGTCCCTATTTCAGGGTTTCTCTCTTCGCCCCCTCAGCCTTTCCTTTCTCAATGATCTTCAGGGTCACTCTGTCTTTTGTTCTCCTCCCTCTGTTCCGCATTCCTCCCTCTTCCTCTTCTCACCTACTTTGTACTTTTCTTTCTCCTTTACCATCTGTTCTCTGACACCTCAGAAGCAGAATAAATCAAACATGTCGATGGGCACTGGCTTCAGATAACAGGAAACAGTGAGACATCATAAGAATCAGGAATGGCCATGGGGATAGCACTGGGTCAAAATTACCAAATTCACAAGACGATTAGAAAAAAAAGCAGTAATGTAGAAAAAAAAATGAAGAAGAAAAATCACAGCATAACTCACTGATATCTGTAACTTCAGAAGCAAAGGTACAAACGTGAATGAGCCTTGAAAAGAGGAATGCAGAGGACAAAAAGACAGCAGGGATTATATATATATAGATATAGTCAAAATTACGGCTGGAATTAGACCAATAAAGAAGCTGGGAAGTCCAAGGCTGTATCTGATCACAGGATCTAGGCAAACTATCAGGGATGAGTATTAGCAACAGCATATGACCATCTACAGTGGGCATTCAATTAGGAAAACTGAGTCATAATAAATTGGAAAGGATAATAGAGGCACAACAGAATAGCGCATCACAAGAATAGTGCCAAAAACGATTAGGCCAACTGTGGTACTTATGGGAAATCTGTACTATGCACAAAATTGTTAATATTTTAAATAGATTTGCGTTGATTTGACGGTTTAACTTTTGTGTTAATGTGCTCTTCAGTAGTATCTCAACTGAGCCCTAATCAAGTAAAAGTTATATGAAAACCTAGATTAGGATTCAATCTCCTTTTCAGTTTATTGCTTATTTAAATTTAGCCATTTGTTAATTGTAGTAAAAATGATCTTTCTTTTTGCATTTCAATTTACTGCTGCTGGAAGCAAGAGGTACATGTCAACAATGCATGCTCTCAGTAAATGAGGGGGTAGCACTATCTGCTTATTTTATTCCCGACACACCAGCTGTTTATACTTGCCAGGTTTTCCTCCATTGATTCATCTGTGGCCCTGTGCTACAACTGGGTTGCAGGGCTGCTGTCAGGGTATTCAGATCACGAATCCCATCAATCACATACAGTACTCTTGTGACCAAAATATAACCTATCACCTTGCACAATTTTTGTTATATAAGGTACACTTTTATCTTCAGAACTTGGTGCATATATTTGTGCAATGGCGCTGGATATCAGAAATGTGGGCAGGTGGCTGTCATGCATTTTCATTCATTTCATTTTTCTGTGTTTTTTTTTAATTTAGAGTTTCCAATTATTTTTGTCCAATTAAGGGGCAATTTAACGTGGTCAATCCATCTACCAATGCATATCTTTGCATCTTGGGGGTGAGATCCACGCAGACGTGGGGGGCGCGATTCTCCCAGCCCCGCACCGGGCCAGAGAATCGCCGCAACTGCATCACGCCGCCCTACACCGGCGTGCGATTCTCCGAGGTCAGAGAATCGGCGCCATTTGCGGCGATGTATTGGGCGTGGCGCCGGAAGCGGGCCGCTGTCTGCGACTGGGTCGCCGATTCTCCGGCCTGGATGGGCCGAGTGGGCGCGCGGAAACGGCAGAGTCCCGCCGCCGCCGTTCACCCCTGGTCGCTGCCGGAGGGAACGTCCGGCCCCAGAACCCCCGCGCCACGTTGTGTCGGGGCCGGAGCGTTCCGTGTGTCTACCGCGCATGCGTCGGTTGGCAATTCGCCACTGTGTATGCGCGGGTTGGCGCCACCCCCTGTCCGCGCCAGGATGTATGGCTGGAGCGCCGTGAACCTCTCCAGCGCCGTGCTGGCACCCTATGGGAGCCAGAATCGCTACTGCCCGCACACATTTCATTCCATTGCGAAACGCGACGGCGTTCACGACGGCGCGGACTCTTAGTCCCGCGATCGGTGAATCGCGCCTAGGGAGAATGTGCAAACTGCACATGGACAGTGACCCGGGACTGAGTTTGAACCCAGATCCTTGGCACCATGAGGCAGCAATGCTAGCCACTGTGCCACCATGCTGCCATCATTCATTTCTTTAATGGGTAGGGCTTGTACATCCAATTCATGATAATGTTCTCGTTGTGAGCAAGGGTTTGCATGAGCTGGGAGCACAGAATGAAAACATTACCAATGATGAGAGGTTGAATAAATTCGGTTTGTTCTCACTGGAATGACCGAGGTTGAGGGGCGACCTGATAGAGGTCTACAAAATTATGAGGGGCATAGACAGAATGGATAGTCAGAGACTTTTTCCCAGGGTAGAGGAGTCAATTACTAGGGGGTATAGGTTTAAGGTGCGAGGGAGAAGGTTTAGAGTAGATGTACGAGGCAAGTTTTTTTACACAGAGGGTAGTGGGTGCCTGGAACTCGCTGCCGGTGGAGGTGGTGGAAGCAGGGACGATGGTGACGTTTAAGGGGCATCTTGACAAATACATGAATAGGTTGGGAATAGAGGGATACGGACCCCGGGAGTGTAGAAGATTTTAGTTTAGACGGGCAGCATGGTTGGCGCAGGCTTGGAGGGCCGAAGGGCCTGTTCATGTGCTGTTCTTTGTTCTTTGTTGTTCTTTGTACCTCAATAGTAAAATACAAGGATAAAATCTAATATAACAGCCAATATATCTATTCATACTTTATACTGCTCAAATCACAAATGGGTATATTTTGTAGTAGGTGTAGATTATTAGATTGCATATATTGCGTGTTAAAGGTGAGCAGGCTTGCGACTTTCACCCTTATGTTAAAAAACGCGTCTCTTTGTTTAGGAGTGATTTTAATAGATATTTCTTCAGAGGGATTCAAGGAACTACTGAAGATTGGAAACAGTCAGGAATTAATGAGATCAGATTTCCTTCTACATAAAAACTATTAACTATATATAAGTACACACACTTAAACAAATACACACACATCAAATTTGTGGCACGATGGTTTGCATTATATATTGTGTGTTTGCATAATTCCCTCTTGTAGTCGTTCCTATTCTTAGCCTCATCATCAGAGAGTGGCAATGATTAGAGGCAACCTCCCCACTGGAATAAAAAGGAGCATGAAAAATAATATCAGCAAAATACACTACACTGAAGTACAGCTCCCCACAACTGGGTACAAAACAGAAGCCTGGGAGTACCAAAAAGGCTGGCCACAGTGGCAATGTAAAATGGTAAAGGAGCTCTACAGCCTATAAATATTGTGTGGGGGCTGGGGCTCCTCAGCCTATCTACAAAATATTACAGATTACAGTAGATGTAAACACAGAACATGATCATAAATTGAACCAAAAACAGGCCAAAATTTATTTGCTGAAAGAAACGTCAAAGAATATAGTAGGAAGATCTTCATTACTTAGTGATAAATGTATGCAACCTGCTGCCAGGTAGAGTGCAGAGGTGCCTAAACTTTTACAGCGGAAGAGTTAGAGAGATTAGAATTGATGGGCTAAATGGCATCTTCTGTTCTTGTCCTTTCTTATCCTCTGTTGGGAAACATTGTTTACACTTGGTCTGGCCCAGAAGTCAACATAACCCTGGCATCTATTTGGCTATCCTCTACATTGTAACCCTCAGTCACATCATGTCTCGATGAATTTCACTAAGTGGTTGGGTGGTGCAATAATTGCAGAGGACTGACACCATTTCATTTTGGACTCAACATTTTTATTTAAAAATAAATGAGAGAATCTAAGCCACAATCCTACCATTAATCCTACCATCTCTGATGAAAGGTTATTAATCTGAAACATTAACTCTGTCATTCTATCCACTGATGCCATCGGGCCTGTTGAGTATTTCCAGCATTTTCAGTTTTTATTTCCGATTTGCAGCATCCGTTTTATGCCGCAATCCCACCAGTTGGATAGTTTTGAACTTGGCAACAAGGATGTTCAACCCAGTTTAATGTATTCATCCAGATAGCGCCAACGGTTCACCCCCACCACCACCACACTAGATGGAATTCTATATATTCCACATTGTTTCTTTAGTTACCATAACATTATCTCCCAGTATCTTCTGTTTAACAACAAAAGCATGACCTAAATTTCACCAGCATTTTCATTCCTCAGTTCTCTAACACTAGGGGACCACCTGCAGGATGTGCATGTCTTCCTCATCTCTTTGATTAAAACTTAGAAACTGCTCCACAGCCATAAATCACTGTGTGTCGGACTAATGAGTACTGGGTGGGGTTCCACCTCCTGTTGTGGCAGAAACCCTGCCCTCTGAAGCTGCTGGCCAAACCAATTGGCCGGCAGATCCATCAGACCTCTCAGTGCCAGGAAGGTACCAGTGGCAGCTGCCAGGACTACAGAAGAAGATGATCAAGGCGCATGGATCGCCAGAATCTAAGGGTTTGGGCCAGGAGAGTGTGGGTAGGTTAGGGAGAAGGGTGGGGCTAGGTCCGGGATGGTAGCGGGTGAGTTTAATGGAGAGTGGCTTGGAAGGAATGGGGGTTCTGACCTAAGGGGTGGCTGCCCTGAGATCGGCAAAGGGCAGCCCCGAGGAGTGACCCCAGCTCCCTATCGCCCTTTAAGCATGAATTTTCTTTTTAAAATCAGGCTCCCTGTAGCCGTTAATCTGTCCACGCCAAATGGTTTATAGTATGGCACTGCATTACCAGGGCCAATTGGCCCTTGATTACCCACTTGAACATGGTAGGTGGGAGGCCGATTTCGGCTTCCATCCATCCACCTAAGGGGGAGAACTCAGGTATCGGTGTGAAGTTGTTGAAATGGGCACCCGCCCAATTTTATGTGCCCCCTCCCCCTGCTGTGGGAAACATGCCCACCGGGGGCAAGAAACATTCAGCCCAGTGGTGCTCATGTGACCATATTTCAGAATTTTATTTCCATTCTAGAGATCATTTGGTCTTCCTCTCATTGCTTTTTGTCAGACCAACTATTTCGTTTCATTGGCAAAGAAACACATTGGGATAGCCTGAGGTCATCAAAGGTGTGATATAATTGTAGGTTATTTCCTTACAATGTTCCTTACTACAGGAACATGACTTAAATATGGATATTACTTTAGGTACAGGCATCGCAACATTTGTACAAACTCTGCAGTGATTTAGATTTAAACAATGTAGTGTCCAAGGAATGCCTACTTAATGGTGAAGTCAATCCACTTTTATGTGGTGCTTTCCAAATGTGAAGTAAAGGCCCTTCTCAGCCAATTTTCTTCCCTCCTCCTCTTCCAAAGATATAAGACACGATTTCATGATATGGGAGCTAGTTGCTCTTGCCCAAGTTTCCATTTTCCCTGTCAGTTGAGATGGGAAATTCTAGCAGGCATCCATATGTGTGTGTTTTCCAGCAGAGGGCACTTAAAAGTAATTGGGAGCAAGAACTCTAACTAACGTTTCCCTTTCTAGTCTAGGAGTACTGAAGCCAGTTATCGGGCTTTTACTGCTATTAAGAGGTAATCCAACACTAGCAAATCAAACCCAAGACTTTTCTGGGCTACAGACCAGAATACTGGGCTGCCTTTAACAACCCGGCTAGTGATGAAGATAGAAATGCAGCTTTGAATAATATAAATTTGTTTTATTATTCCACTTAAGAAAACATGGCAGGAAAATAAAACAAAAAGCACACTTAAGTACCAGGATCAACGAGGCACCTTCTTCATTTTTCTTAGTTGTATCGGTTGCATTGCCATTACCTATTAATTCCTCTGTTTGCTAATTTTTACATTTATTCAGATGGGACACACTTAAAGTAAAATAAATTGTTCTCAATTAAATGAAATTGTCGTCTTCCTCATCCTATCATACCCAATTATTACCTCGTAATCAGCCCTTTCGGGAGTTGGCATAGCATTGATCTGATCTACAAGCTTAAGTGTTTTCTCTTGCAACAAATGTGACAGTAATTCCCTTTATAATTTAGGATTGTTCTTGACCTCTTTTATTCTTATTTCATTATTTGGCATAACTAGAGATTTGAAAAGAATGCACGTAGTTACGCCTAAAGTTTGAGACCTGTTATAATTCTTCACCTGATCAAATGTGGAAATAGATTTTTTTTTAAATCAGGAAAAAATAGCTGATCCTGGATAGATCATTGCATCATCCTCCAATTCCAGCACCATGATTTCTGTGAAATAAAATGCTGGCCAAGTGTGATTTTTATACTGCGTCCTACACCTTATCTGTGAAAAGCACCCAGAATAATATTATGCGTTTCTTTTGTCATTCCCAACTTTGGCCATCTCTGGAGAGCATTTTTAGCTGCATAACAGTAGAGTGAAGTACTTGTCGTTACATGTCTGTCACTAACAGTGGGTGCAATTTAAGGTGATGAATTAATAGTGTCACACAAGAAGTGCATCAGCTTGACTGCATTTTATTTTAGTGTATGGGTACCAATATGCTAAATGAGCCCAATGACAACATTTTAGTATCCAAAGTGTGAAAAATGATCTGCTAATCCTACAGAATTTTTCACACATTGAATGACAGCTATATTAACCTAAATAACACTCTCCAATAATAAAAAAAATCATTATTTTATTAGGGAAATGCTGGCGTGCAATTTTAACTTCCCTCCTGAATTCAATTTTCTTTGCTATGTGTGTCCACAGGCGCCACAAGATAACAGCTCTGAATTAAAACATGCTCATTTTACAATCTTCACTCCGATAAGGTCTTTTCTTCATTATAGTTAGATATTTAATTACATTCACTTTTTGAATGAACAATTCTTAATGAAAATTAAGCCATTTTGTAACCTCCATTTTTCTGAATTTTTTTCAATATGACCAAGAGAGTTATTTAATTTCATTAATTCATTGGAATAGCTGATCGAGAATGAAAACTATCGGAGCACGGCTCTTATTTGTGTTTTAAAACCACAACTTATATGCGGAGTGACATTTTTTAATGTAGTTTTTCTAGGTCTGGATGAAAATTAAACCAATTATAAACCTCTGGGTTCTGAAATGTTTCTCTATAGCTACATGCTGGAAACGTTACACTGCATTTCAAAAGCAACAGAATACATTTGCACATTTTCACCCCTACGAACTGTCAACTGAACAAACAAACAAAAAGAAAATACAGAGCTGCACGCTCTTGTTTCCTAACAGGACACAAGAACGTCATTGCCCCAGTCATGGTCACTGCAGGGAGTTTCCTTTTTCAATATATTGAGTGACGTGGCTTCTATAGTCTTCTGTGGCAGAGAATTCTACAGATTCACCACCCTCTGAGTAAAGAGATTTCTCCTTATCTCAGTCCTAAATGACCTAGCCCATATCCTGAGACGGTGACCCCTTGTTCTAGACCTACTCAGCCAGAGAAAAGAACACCCCTACATCCTGTCTGTCCAGCCCTGTCAGAATTTTATATATTTCAATTAGATCCTGCTTATTCCTCCAAATTCCAATTATCACAGGACCGTTTGATCCAATCTCTCCTCATAAGACACTCCTACCATCCCAGGAATCAGCCTGGTGAATCTTCACTGCACTCCCTCGATGGCAAGTATATCCTTTCTTAGATAAGGAGACCAGAACTGAACTCAATGCTCCAGGTGTGGTCTCATCAAGGCCCCGTACAGCTGCAGTGAGACAACCTTGTTCCTGTACTCAGTACTCTTGCAATGAAGGCCAACACATATAATTTACCTTCCAACCTGCTTGCTGGACCTGCACATGCTTTCAGTAGCTGGTGTGTACTGGGACACTGAGGTCCCTTTGTACGTCAACATTTCTCAATTGACCACTATTTAAGTAATTCTTTGCCATTCTGGCTCTCTATCCGAAGTGGATAACATCACATTACTCCATGCTGTGGGTGGAAATTCTTGATCCAGCTACAACATCAAGGAGTGATAATCTTTATAACAGAATTCATTTGTTCACTTTCTTTTGAATTCACTTTGTTTTCTTCAGCAAACAGCAGAGTTTGGTTCTTGATCAAAGTTGCAGATGCAGATGGAATGGGTAGATTTCATCTACCGACAAGTTGCTCCTGGCCCTATAATGGCAACTAACTTCTGCCACTACAACACTTATGACATAAAAACTACCTCTTGCAATTTTCCCTGTATGGTGCTTAGATATCTGCATGCGCGTGAACAGTTACACATGGTCATTTGAGCTGGAAAATACTGAAAAAGTATTCCGCTGGGTGAAGTTGATTTCCATTCAGCAAGCTCCCTCAAAGGAACCAATTAGACCTAGTTTATTCAATAACCATTTGGCGCCAAGAATGTATTCAATATGGTATTGTTTAATAAATAGACCATGCACAATTTCCAACAGAGAAATGCTTAACTTTCATTAAATGCTAATAAGAGAAAGTCACAGGTACAGTGATTATGGTTCTGGAAGTTGGAACTCTGCTGCATGCTGTGGGTAGTAATCCAGAGGCCTAATAATCCAGGGAATTTTATGTTCGAATCCATCATGGTAACTTGAATTCAGCCTTAAAAATCTGGAACTAAAAAATTGTCCTTTACGGAATGTGGGACTCCAGTTTCACATCAATGTGATCGGCCATTAACTGCCCTCTCTAGTGGACTAGTGAACAACGGAGTTATATCAAATCACTACATGAAGCAGTTCAGGAAAGTGGCCCACAACCACTATCTCAGGTCAACTGGGGTGGACAATAATATCTAACTTGTCATCAATACTCACATCCTGAGAATGGATTTAACAGGCTTCAAATTACTTAGTTGTTCTCAATTCTTCTTACCTTCTTTTCCCATTTTCTCTGGTTCAAGTGTGGTGCCCAGCATTATTTCTCCTAAGTGACCATTGATTGTAATGAGGGTCGATAGTGCAGGAGGAGCAGCATTTTTCAACCGGATCCCACGCTGCACCCACATGCATCCACTTTTCAGCACAGATCATTGGGCCTTACCAGACTGATTCCTGGGATGAAGGGACTGACATACGAGGAGAAATTGAATCGGTTAGCATTGTATTCACTGGAGTTCAGAAGAATGAGGTGGGGATCTCATAGAACCTATAAAATTCTAACAGGACTAGACAGGGTAGATGCAGGATGTTCCCATTCATGGGTTTGTCCAGAACCAGGGGTCACAGTCTGAGGATACGGGATAAACCAATTAGGACAGAGATAACAAGAAATTTCTTCACCCAGAGAGTGGTCAGTGAAAATGATTACCATAAGAAGTAGTTGAAGCCAAAACATTGCATGTTTTTAAGGATCAGTTAGATATACCTCTTAGGGTGAAGGGGAGGGAAGGAAATGGGGGGGGGAAAGCGGGATTGGGCTATTGAGTTGGATGATCAGCCATGATCATGATGAATGGCGGAGCAGGATCAATGGGCTGAATGGCCTCCTCCTGCTCCAATTTTCTATGTTTCAATCAGGAACAAAGACCATGGCTGTTTTTGTCAGTCTTTAAGATGCTGAGGATAACTATGGCGTTCCTATCTAATTTAGGGGTTGTGTGGGGTAACATATTAGCACAGAGGATTGTTCAGCTAACAGGAAACAGAGTGCAGTGATAAATGAGTCTTTTTCAGGTTGGCAAGATGTAATGAGTGGAGTGGCACACTGGTGTAAATAGCTGGGGCCTCAGCTATGTACACTTTTTATCAATGACTTGGATGAAGGGACCAAATGTATGGTTGCTAAATTTGGCAGATGGAGTAAAATGTCAGAAAATGTGAACTTTGGTAGGAAGAATAAAAACGCAGCATTTATTTAAACTGAGAGGGATTGCATAACTCGGAGGTACAAATGGATCTAGGCGGCCTGTTACATGAATCAGGAAACATTAGTATTACAGCAAGTAATTAAGAAGGCAAATGGACTGTTGTTTTTTATTGCAAGGAAATTGAATATAAATTCAGGGACATTTTGTTACAGTTGCACAGGGCACTGGTGAGACCACAGCTAGAGTACTGCATACACTTTTGGTCCCTTTACTTAAGAAAGGATATCAATGCATTCAAAGTAGTTCATAGAAGGTTCACTTGGCCAATGGATGGGTGGAGTGGGGGGTGGCTGTGCGTCTGTGTGTGATTGGGTGGGTGGTGGTTTGTCGTTATCTTACAAAGAAAGGTTGGACAGGATGGGCCTGCATTCACTGGAATTTAGGAGAATGAGAGGTGAGCTTATTGAAACGTGCAAGATCCTGAGGGGACTTATCAGGGTGGATGCTGAAAGGATGTCTTACTTTGTGGGAGAGACAAGAACTAGGGGACACTGTTTAAAAATAAAGGGTCTCCTTTAAGGCAGAGATTAGAAAAAAAAAATTCCCCTCAGAGGGTCATGAATCCTTGGAACTCTCTTCCCCAGAGGGCAGTAGAAGCAGAGTCAATAAATATTTTAAAGCAGAGGTGATAAGATTCTTGACTAACAAGGAAGTTGAAGGTTTTTTGGGGGAGGAGGAATGTGGAGTCGAGGCCACAACCAGATCAGTCACAATTTTATTGAATGGCAGAGCAGGCTCGAGGGGCTGAATGGGTACTCCTACCCCCAATTCGTATGTTTGTATGTTGTGCATATGTTTGTAGTGCAGATCAAATATTAGCTTGAAAACATCTGACTCAGACAATTGATTTGGCCATTGGGCCCTCAGGAGAATGCACTGTGATCATTTTTTTAAATCTGTGGTTTGATTATATTCGATGGTCCCATGTTGGTCTCATCTCATCATTGCCTTACAAATAGCTCATTGTAACATTATTCTACTTCATCGGCAGCAGGTACAGTTTTTATTTTAAATGGTGCACTCACCCAAGGAGGTGGTGAAAATGTGACCAATTACATTATATTTTCAATTGGTAATTAAAATGAGGCTGCTAAAAAAATAAAAGTAGAACTTTAGAACCGAACTTGCAAAGAGAAAAGCTGGCTTTCCAGTTGGAAAACATGAAATAAAGCAGAAAATGCTTACATGATTCTAGTGTCTCACTGGGGAGGGCAGAGTCTTGATGCACTTGAAATTAAAACTGAATGTGGCTATTTTTAAAAATAGACCAAATTTGCATGCTCAACCCAACAAATTGTGTACGCTGCCATTTGACACCTGACACTTCTCTGCAAGTATTCTGAGTGTTTTAACCCCTCCAAGTCTAAAGGATCTTTTAGGTTTGAGAAAGCAAAACGGTAAAAACTATATTTAAATTAAAAAATAATATTAGTGTACTATTTGCATACAAGATATGCACCGCAATATTAAACCCTCAACTGAATTGTTGGGACACTCCACTTGCTCCCGCACTTGATTTTCACTAACTTGATTAAATCCTGATGACCAATGGTCAAATTGTCATTTGGTAATACAAAATTTGAATATTGCTGAATATTGACAGGGTGGTTGCTGAAAGGATATCTCCCTCCCGTTGTGGGACAGACAAGGGGTGCGATTCTCCGACCCCCACGCTGGGTGGGAGAATCGCGGGAGTGCCGGGCGATTCACGCCACGCCGCCCTGGCACCCGTACGCGATTCTCCCACCCCACAAAAACGGCATGTCACGTTTTACGACAGGCCGTTCGGAAAATCGGCGCTCGCCGTTTCTAACAGTCGAGCGGCGATTCTCCGAGCGGCCTGCCTAATCCGACCGGTTCACGCCGGCGCCAAATACACCTGGTCGCTGCCGGCGTGAACAGCCGTGACCACTGCGTGTGGGGCCTGTGGGGGGGGGGGGGGGGGGAGGGATGATCGAGCACCAGGGGGGTGATCAGGAGGGGTCCGGCCCGCGATCGGTGCCCACAGATCGTCGGGCCAGCGTCTCTAAACGCCGCACTCTTCTCCCTCCACCGCCCCGCAAGATCAATGCTCCATGTCTTGCGTGGCGCCCGCGGGGAGGACGGCAACCGCGAATGCGTGGATGACGTCATTTAAGCACCGCCGGCCGCGTTATTTACGCGGTGCCGCTTTGACGCGGGCGTCAAGGCCCGGCGCGCGTAATTGATGCGGCGCCGCTTCTAGCCCCCGGGGGTGGGAGAATAGGGGGCGAGGAGCGGCCTCTGACGCCGGAGTGAAACACTCCGGTTTTCACTCCGGCGTCGGCACTTTTTCTCCCTTTGGGAGAATTGCGCCCAAGGACTCTGGGATATTCGGCAAAGCAGGGACATTTTGCAGAGGGCATTGGTGAGATCACAACTAGAGCTTTCATATTGCTGAAGGTTTTCACCTTACATGCATCAGGACAAATGGAAGAATGTCAAATTTCAAACACTCTCAACAACTTATACGGCAGGATAAAAGGCTGCTGAATAGCCGAGGCATCGCTCGGAAGAGCAATGGGGAACTCTCGGCTCCCCAAGCTCCCGGGTAATTCAAATAAAGCACAAGGCTTGAGCACGTTCCTTTTGTTTGCAGAAAAAGGTCCCTGCATATGAATTTATATCACTTCTAGCAAGGCCAAATGAGCCACATTACAAGCTCAACTGATTATCTTACCTTGGTTGTTAGTGTAATTATTTGATCCACTTATGATTGTTCAGCAAGTGCTACCCAATTGTGGAACCAAGTATAAAAGTTGATGTTTTGTTTTGGAGTTTTCAAGTGTGGACTGGTTTAGTACAGTCTGTACTCTGCCTATTGTAAACAACCGAAGATACATTCTCTTTGATTCAATCAGTCAGTCGTTGGGACATATGGCCTATATGCCTGGCACCGCACTAGCACTGACCTGGCATTACTTCGGCAGATGACTCTCTTTTCAGAGATATTGATCAAACTATTTATTCTTAATTTGTACACAGGCAGATAAATTCTATTTCCTTCTGTTGAAATATCGTTGGCACGTTGGTGCTGTTCTTGCCTCTTTTGCATCTGTCTGATGGCTTTACAAGGCAATAGGCTGGGCACAGTTTAGAGCAATACTCAATGGTGGCCCCAGTGGTGGGCCCGAAAACCAGGAGCATCCCTTTCGCAGCCATTTCCAGAAGATCAACACACAATTCAATGGCCCATCAGGCAGTTAACTGCCTGGTGTCAGGGTTCCAATTCCTTTAATAATGAAGTCCTGTCTCGAAAACTTGTTGGTCAATCAAAGAGCTAGAGGCTCTTCAGTCCAAGCAGCAACCATGGGAGTCCTGGCCACTGCTGGGACTGCAACTGACCATGGAGGCAGCCCTGGAAACCAGGTAAGTGGGTCGGGCTTTCTGTGGCCAATCAGGCAAGCCCTATTGAGGAAGAGATGGAGGTGGTTGCTGTGAAAGGCAAGGGTGGCAGTCTTTCCACAGGGATGACTCTTGCCACTGGGAAGACCCTTCATGAGCCACAGGGTGCTCAATGATGAGGATAGCTACCCTTCCGAGTCTACTGTTTTACCCAGGCCTTACTGGGTGGCTTCCCCACATGGCATGCCACAGGTAGAAAAGCAATGGTGGCAGGAGGGTCTTAATTGACCTGAAATTGGCTGTGTAGAGGTTTCAATTGGCCTCCAGCAGGAAGACCATCCTCGTCTTTACTCGTGCCTGCTTGAATCGGCGTGGGTTGGGAAAGCAGTGGGTTCTCCTCCTGCCCAGTTTCCCTCTCAAGCCTATGACTTCCTCTCAACCCGCAGCCTGCTCCGAGTATGTCCTTCCATTAAAAGGAAATAAAAGCGACTGAGAGCATCAGAAACTATGGCCGTGATTTTCCATCCCGCCCAAAGCCAACGGTCATTTGGCTGGTTGGTCAAATCTTCCACCATGCACGTGCTGATTCCCATCATGGGTGGGACTGTAAAATCCCAGCCTTTGCTTGTGAGGAAAATTATGAGTTAACTCATTTTCCTGAAGTAACAAAGACTCTCTGATACTTCCCTTCCCTTCTTTGACTTCCCTTTCTCTATTTCTGGGGACAGGCTGTCTATTAATATTAATTATAAGCTCAATGACTCCGAAGGATTACTGTATCCGAGGAAGAATGTTCTCACTATAAAGGGTGTGTAGCAAAGATTTACCAGCTGATTCCTGGGATCGCAGGACTGATGTATGAGGAAAGATTGAGTTGGTTAGGATTATATTCGCTGGAGTTTAGAAGAATGACAGGGAATCCCATGAAAACCTATAAAATTCTCACAGGACTAGACAGGATTGATGCAGGAATGATGACCCCGATGATGGGGAGTCACATTCTAAGGATATGGGGGTAAACTATTTAGGACAGAGATGGGGAGAAATGTCATCATCCAGAGAGTGGTGAGCCTGTCGAATTCTCTTCCACAGAAAGCAGTTGAGGACAAAGAAGTATGTTTTCAAAACAAAGTAAGATATAGTTCTTGGGGCTAAAAGGAACAAAGGATATGAGGGGAAAGCGGGGACAGGTTACTGAGTTGGATGATCAGACATGATCATAATGAATAGCAGAGCAGGCTCGAAGGGCCGACTCCTGGTCCTATTTTCCATATTTCAGCTACTTCCTCGCACCCTGTATCATGTAAAGAGTCTTCCATTCGCCCAGTTTCTCTGTCTTCATTGCATTGGTTCTGATGATAGAACCTTTCACAACAACAGTGCAGCTCTCCTTAACTGATTATTACAACCCCCCCTCCAGCACCCCTCACTGTGCTAGACAGGGCCCTCAACCATGTCAGATCCTTTTCCCACACTTCTGCTCTTACCCCTTCCCCTCCCTCCGAGAACCATGACAGGGCTCCTATGTCCTAACTTTCCCCCACCAGCTTCCACATTCTAAGGGTCATCCTCTGCCATTTCTTCCACCTCCAGCATGATGCCAACACCAAATGCACAAATGCAGCATTGCTTCACCTCCCCTGGCAGCATTCTGAACAGCATTCCCTCCTTGACACTCTGGTCCACTCCTCAATCACCCACAACATCTTGTCTTCTTCCCTTGCCTCCTTCTTATGCAATTGCAGTAGGTGCAACACCTGCCCTTTTACGTCCTTTCTCCTCACCATCCAGGGTGCCACGCACTCCCTGCACATGAGGCAGTAATTTACTTGTATTTCCTTCAATCAACTCTACTGAATTTGCTGTTCAAATTGGCGTCTCTTGTACATTGGAGAGACCAAACACAGATTGGGTGACCACTTTGTTGACCACTTACACTCAGTATTAAAGCATGGCCCCTCCTGGTGGCTTGCCATTTTGATTCGCCACCTTGCTCTCGCACTCACATTTCGGTATGCTGCAGTGTTTCAGTGAAGCTCAACACAAGCTTAAAGGAACAGCACCTCATCTTCTAATTAGGCACTTCACAGCCTTCTGGACTCAATGTGAAGTTCAACAATTTCAGACCACGCACTCTGTCTCCCATTTTGATTGTTTTTTTGCCATGTGCAGGTTTGAATCTTGTTTTTGAGAGTTATTCATTATTCTGCCACATTCACACTCATTCTGGGCAAATGCTTTGCCTTTCTCTTACTGCAACCATTATCACTGCCTTTGTCTTTTGTTCCATGACGTCTTTGTCATTTCATCTCTCCCATCTACCCTACCCCAGAGCTACCCTTTTGTTCTTAGAACATAGAACAGTACAGCACAGAACAGGCCCTTCGGCCCTCGATGTTGTGCCAAGCCATGATCACCCTACTCAAACCCACGTATCCACCCTATACCCGTAACCCAACAACCCCCCCCCCCCCTTAACCTTACTTTTTAGGACACTACGGGCAATTTAGCATGGCCAATCCACCTAACCCGCACATCTTTGGACTGTGGGAGGAAACCGGAGCACCCGGAGGAAACCCACGCACACACGGGGAGGACGTGCAGACTCCGCACAGACAGTGACCCAGCCGGGAATCGAACCTGGGACCCTGGAGCTGTGAAGCATTTATGCTAACCACCATGCTACCGTGCTGCCTCGCCGATTTCAACAGCATAAAATCCATCACGTTTCTACCTTTAGAGAGAGAAAGTTCCAAAGGGTCATGTTTGACTCGAAACATCAACTCTGTTTCTCTTTCCACGGGTCTATTGAGTTTTCGAGCACTTTTACTGATTTCAGATATCCAATATCCACAGTAGTTTGCTTTTATTTTACCTATCGTTAGCTGTTCTCCACATTCAGAAATTTCACCTGCAATCCAAAATCAGAGTGGAAGTCAGAATATGATTTGAGGGGAGCATGTTGCAATTTGAGTGTGGTGAGTGGCCACTCTCACCATGGCATCCCACTCATACTGCACCCTAGAGTTATTCGAAACACGATGATCATGGGTTACTGCTCATGCTGCGCTCTGGGGTTAGTGTCAATACAGCACCAATTACAGTAATGTGATATAACTGAGGAATGAAGCATTATAGCTGAGCAGGAACAGTTTGAAATTGACACTGAGCAAGCCAAGTAGAAAGTAGTTTATTCATTGCCCAGCAATGTATCAATTTGCTCCCTTCCAAAAATAAATCAATCAGAGTTGTACTTATCTTTAGGGTGGGGGCATGTAATTGCCTTAAATCTGGAACTAAAGTGTGTTTTTAACATTTGATGAGCTGTAAGACATGTTTTCTTCTCCTTGTTGCCAAGAATTTATACAGTGCATTTTATAAAATTTGGAGATTAACAATATGTTTTGGAAGGGGATTGTAAAGTGTCTACATCGTGTTTTTTCAAAAATAAGAATTAGAATCTATTGTATTCAATCCGCACTCTCATTACTGTGACAATCTTCATCAGAACAAACATTTGACTGACTTTTAATCAACACGTTTTAATGAGAGCATTGTAAGGAAAGAATAGAACACGTGAGCCTCAAAATCTTTGTTGGTCTAGTCCAAATGAACAACTGCATTTTAGAGAGTTAAGTTAAAAAATAAGACTCCTCCCCTTCCTCCCACACACGCCTTTAATAAAGTAAACCAATTTTTTGCACAACTAAATTTAATGTACCCTTTCATAGGTAATATCCAAACCATTTAATCTAGAAAGGAAGCATTTGATATGAATACTGGCTGATCTTTAAAAATTCCAGAATATTTATTCATTCCTGTATCTCTTCTTGCCATTGCCAACTGTACTCTACATTTCTCCTCTCTCTCTCCATTGGCTCCTCTCCCAACTCCAGCATTGTAAGCATCATTCTCTTGGGGTTTTTAATCATTTCATTCGATAGATTTTTTTTAAAACTTGAAACACAGATGGAGGGTCATGCCCAATAATGTGGAACACCAAAGCTGAAATGAGTAGGACAGAGGATGAGGTAAATAATCCCCATAGAATCTAAATCTATACCAAGCGGCTACTCTGCGTGGGAAAAATATTCATGCAATGATAATCCACAAGGAGACCCAAGTTTGAATGCAGAGTGAATTGCCAATTGGTCTCTTCTGTCCAATGTCAGCATCGTCAATATTGATCAGGTCATCGGCATAGCTGTCATAACCCGCATGGGGCCTACGGGGTGGGAATGATTATCTTTCCTGTGTCCCTTGCGGAGTACAAGATCCCCCATTAGAGGGGGGTGGAAACTCAATGTATGTTGCATATAAGGTCGGCCAGTTTGGTGCCAACTTGTGAAGACCTGGTTGGGGACTGCGGTGAGCTGTGTATTATAGAGCCTTGCAAATAAACCAACGTTTCCTGGAGACAATTCAGTGTGGACTCTCTGAGGCTTCATTACAGTAGCCACTTGCAGATTCACCATGCACGGAAAAAGCAGAAAAGACAGAAAAATATCTCCAACTCAGTCAACACTCCGGAGAACTCACCACTAGCTCTGTGGAGTATCTACAGTACACCACAGCCAGAATCCATGATCTGACCTGCTCAGGAGAGACAAATTACCAATCTGAAGTTGCAAGTTATATGTTCACATTGTGGTCATCACACAGCCTGTTTCACATAAAATCAAAAGCAATTGAGTGAGCAGGTGAGACGAGAGGAAAGTGTGGGAAATAGAAAAAAGGAAAGACATGGAAATGGGAGGAAAAACGTATAACAAAGGCAGACAGATGGGGAAGAAGAGCAGTCAGGGAAAAGGCAGACAAGTGAAAGAGGAAGAGGCCTACAGAATAAGTCGCACATAGCTTTACTTTAAAGCAAGCTCTTGCCGCATCAATCATGAAGCAGAGTAATTAATTCAAACTAAAAAAAGTAAACATTTTCCTGGCAAACGCAACACTCCCACCTTCTCTCACTCCTTCACCCCCTCCATCCACCGTGCAGTGGTGTTCACTGATATTTTTGTGGTGCATAAGTAGAAACTACTGTAGCTTTGGTATTCACTGCAATCTAAAAAAAAACTCTCTGCCTAAAAATTAACTTAAAGGGTCTTTCTAGAAATCTTGGCAGAGAACAGTGTGCTCTTTGGTTTGCTTCCACATGCTATGTTTTTCCAAGCTATCAAAAAATGTAATTCAACAAGTTAGGAAACCACTTCCAAAAGCTGACACACACTGCAGCTTTGGAAACATAAATACCTACCTGCATTCATTAAATCATGTGTCACCTGTGAAATGTTGTGTCTGAAATAACAGATGAATGTACAGAGCCGCAAGAGAGGTCTTTATTTGTAGTGTTTGCCAACTAAGACTTGGACTAAGAAACTAAAATCTTTATTTGCACAAAGGTAAAAATTATTTAATTATGTGTTCGTCGTCTGATATTCAAGCTCCAATTAGGCAAGGTGACCAAATTATGTTGTGCCAAAATTAAACCATGCTAAGTGCATAATCATTACAAACAATCTATTGTATTTGAGCTCAATGTATCCAACTTAATCTTGGGCATTTTAAACTAACATATTTTGCAATGTAATATAGGAACAGATATGGAAAGAGCACAGGGAAAAATGTGGATAATTGTGGTTTCTGAAATAAAATATTTAAAGCTGATGGGTTGGGTTAAGAAGGAGAAGTAAGTAGTAAGGAATAGGAAACACAACATGTCAAAACAAAACTAAACAGAAAGGGTGGCTATATGATAGCCTGAGGCATTTTAATGTGATTTTAGGTGATCAGGTCTGACTCCTTTCTCTGTTGTCTTGCAGCTTTCCAGGCATCAGAATGAGTTCCCCACAAGAGTTTGTGAAGGGAAAACACATATGCCAATATGTTCATCGCTACTGATCATGCACATCAGCAAAAACCATCAACAGTGCTAAATCAGGTGAAGGGATGGTTTTCTTAAAAGGCCACAGTCCTCGGCTTTAGAGCAAAAAACAAAGCACGATCATTCAAGCATCACCTGAGTGGTCCTCGCGGGCATGGACAATCTCATGCCGTTACAAGGGTGCTAGCATGCATTGACAGGAAGGGAAGCTTTGTCACACAGCGCTACATGAGAGGAATCAGGGGCCGGATTAAGATATAAAATCTGTGCCAAAACAATTCAAAGGGATTATCTTTTGTAATACAAGAAAACTGAAATGAATTAACCCTTTTGGCACACATGCCTTTAAAATAAGCTGAATGAATATAGTTTCAGCAAACAAGGTCACCTCACAGAAAAAGATTAATGGCCTGAATATTGAAGGAAGTAACGATAATAAAAGTATAACTTTTTTCTTAACATGTTGTGACATAGGTTCTTCTTTAGGGTAGAAGACCACAACTCAGTTAGTGTATAAAAAGATCTCGGGCTAAAACAATCCACAAGAATATAGTTTTATGCTCTGGATAAAAGCAAAATTTTTTAAATTAAATTTATTATCTCCAAAGAAAATTAAGATGAATGCAAATTGTGAAGGAAAAGCAGCATTTTTATATAGGCAGAGTTTGACTATCTAAAAAAATGGTCTCATGCAATTTTTAGGTGCGCAACCGTACTGCCATATCAGGCGAATGATTTCTATTGAAGCCGTATTCATTTTTACGGAATTCAAAAAGCGTGGAACATTTTCAGTCATCGAGTTCATAATAATGAAAGCTAAGTGATTCAGATATTGTATCGATATGATTGCGAGAAAGTTAAATCACCAATGTGAGAAATCAAAATTGGTTCAAAAGTGGTGTGAGACCACCTTGAGGAGATAGCCTAACCTCTGCCTTAGGTGCAGAGTGTCAAAAAGTGAAAATCAACTGTGAAAAGGTCAAGGCCCTTGCCAGTCTGAACACAAACCCAGTCACTGGCGTTGAACAGGTATCTGCCTTAAAATAACATGGCCAGTATTATTTCCGCTCAAAGCAGTGACCAGTCAATTGCATCAGAAACATTAATCTATTTTTGCTGCATTTAGAGTTTTCCTTTTTTGACCATTAGTAAAGATGGCAGTGGTGGGAATGTTTTCCTTGCTGGACATTTCTTCCCTGTTTACATAGAATTTACAGTGCAGAAGGAGGCCATTCGGCCCATCGAGTCTGCACCGGCTCTTGGAAAGAGCACCCTACCCCCTACCCAAGGTCAACACCTCCACCCAATCCCCATAACTCAGTAAACCCACCCAACACTAAGGGCAATTTTGGACACTAAGGGCAATTTATCATGGCCAATCCACCTGACCCGCACATCTTTGGACTGTGGAAGGAAACCGGAGCACCCGGAGGAAACCCACGCACACACGGGGAGGATGTGCAGACTCCGCACAGACAGTGACCCAAGCCGGAATCGAACCTGGGACCCTGGAGCTGTGAAGCGATTGTGCTATCCACTATGCTACCGTGCTGCACACTAGATCACTACACACTCCTTGCAACATATTGCAGAGGATAAACCAACACTTGCTGGGAAATGTTTTGCTGGCTGCCTAGCAATTCAAGCATATCATCACTCAGCAAGGATTTCTTCAAAAGGCCAAAATATCTGTGACATTGTCACAAATTTTATCCAAAGGGTTGTTCTTTCTAATATACATACACACCTATCATACCAATTCATATCTATGTATGTGTGCCTAATTGTGTTTGCACATATGGAAGAAACAAAGTTAAGCACAATGATGCCTTTAACTTATTTACAGCCGCTCGGCTCAAGTCCGAAAGCATTCCGACTGCATAATATCTGGTCTTCCAATGGTTTCCCTTGAAGAATGACTCATCTTTTGGCCAAAAATGAACTCAAAATCCTCTACTTTCCAAATATTTGTGATTCACAGTAGGCAAAGCCAACTGAGAGAGAGGCTTGCTGCAGCAGATAGAGTTACCAGAGTCCCAAGTTTTATTCTGATTCCCATGACTATATAATTGTGATTGACCTATCATGGCAGGTCATTCTTACATAATGGGTACTTTTGCACAACACGTTTCATAGAGTGGTACCAGGAGCATCACAAATATCAGGCAGCCAGAAATCCTATCACTTTGTTGGAGACCTGCGTGCATTGCTAATCTGTCTGCGATATACACGATTTGTTACTCACTGTTGCCATTAACATTTCTGATCCAGCTCGTGTAAATTTTTCCTGTTGGCAATGACTTACTTCTAAACAGCTGTCCAAACATGACAAAATATCCAAACTGAAATAGCATGAACAAGATTACGAGAGGACAAAAAGTATAAAGTATGGAAAGAGGGCATTAAGCAAAACGGATTTGTGATGGTTTCGATGCCAGGTTTGACTTCCAACTGAGTAAACCATACTCATGAAGGGACAGTAACCCAATCCATTTGAGAGAGCTTGAGGGGGAGAAATTAATCATGAAAGCTACCAGTTGCTTGCTGTCAGTTATAAACTAGTTCTACTTTAAGGGCTGAGATTATCCCCTCAAAATGCCAGTAAAGAGTTCCAACCATGTTAACCAGCAGAGAAGGGTTCAGAGAGAGTCCCCCAGTATTTAAAAAGTTATTTCCTGGAGCCAAGGTCCTAATGCTGTTGTGCCAGACCACACAGTAAATAGATATAATGGGTTTCAAATTGGTTTTAGTTTCAAATGAACAGTCATATCATCAAGATGAATAAACACTGATTCATAGAAGATCAGGGGAAGAATTTTACAATCCCACGTGGATGAATTTGCTGGTGGGAGGGGCCCGTAAAATTATGACCAATTAATGGTCACTTGCTGCCCCAGCTGCAGGTGAAGGTCTGGGACATGGGGATGTCTACTCAAGCCTCGGGCAGGAAAGTATGTGGGGGTGCATCCTTCACCAGCCTCCTTTTGCAATCAGCCCGCATCCCCTTCTCTCAGCCTCTGGGCTCCTGTCCTGGCCCTGCTGAGAGCAACTCCCCCCCCTGCCCTGGGGCCTCCTGACCTGACCTGGGTCCTCAGGTCACTGTCTTTTCAATGTCTGGCATTAGCTTTCTCTCACCCCAGGTCGTTGGGTTATGTTGCACTGTAACATGTCCTTTCCAATGGTGTGACCCCGTATCACAAAATCAAAAGTACCTCATATATTCTTCTATTCTTTTCAATCTTTGTGGTAACCTGTGTTTTCACCCTTGGCCTCAATAACTGAATAAAACAAATAATTTCTGAATGAAAGCAAAGTATTGCAGATGTTGAAAATCTGAAATATAAACAGAAAATGCTGGAAATTCTTAGCAGATTTGGCAGTGTCTGGAGATTGTTTAGTTAACATTTCAAACCGATGACATTACATCAGTTCTCTTACTTATCCATTAAATACCTCCCCTTGCTTCAAATTAAGATCACCCTTCCTCCTCCTCCCTTCTTTCCTTGTCGCTCCTAAAGATTTAATTGCCAGCCCATACCCAACTTCAGCTATATTTTGGTTGTAACTTTTAAGAAAAAGATGTACACTGTGCTTTTTCACAACCTCAGGATATACCAAAGCAATTCACATCCAATTAGTGCTTTTGAAGTATTGCAGTGTGGAGAAACATGTCTGTCTGGTTGCTCAGGTGGATGTCAAAAATCTCACAGCATCGCTGGAAGAAAAACAGGTTGTTATTCTGGTATCCTGGCCAACATTTCTTTCAGAGCCAACAGCACCAAAAGCAGATTAACAGGTCATTCATCTTGTTGCTGCTAGCGGGATCTTGTGATGTGCAAAATGGCTGCTGCACTTGTCTGTCTTACAACAGTTACGGCATTTAATAGAATTCACTTTGTGACGCATCTTGACATAATGTCTCACGTGCCTTTTGATTTTCCCGACAGCTCATCATTATTTCCCAAGTTGCTCTTTTTAATCATTGTGAAACTGTTTGGCTGTTCGATTCAAGGAACCATCCAGGACATTTGTTGGATTTGTCAACCTTATAGATTTCCTTGTGATCTGCAAAAGTCTGGAGAATTTTCTGTGGTCGCAGGACTCATGTAAATGTGTCAGGAATACCTGCAGACAGGTGGCAGGCACACTACTGCATTCGATTTAAAATTTGTCCACTGTTTCACTGTTCAGTGAAAAAAATAGTACCAGACAGCATGTTAGCAGACTGCCTGACAAATTGGACAGTGTGTGACAGCTTGGATTTACTTTATTTAACCATCTATTCCATGAATACAGAGCTGCAAGAGTTTTCACTGTGAGCTCATTACTGCTGTTTCTTTGCATGTGTTTCTTTTATTATTTTTGGCCTTTATTTCATTCCAGCATTTAGCAGCTTCACAAACGTTTACGATACATAGGGTGGTTAGAAAATATTACATAAATTACTTAAAGCATTAAATTAGCTGAACACAACTCTGGCAAAAGCGGAAGGACTCCTTCCAAATATTATGCAATGGTTTTGGAATACTTGTCCACTAAATTAAACTCAAAGTTCATTGTTTGTGATATATAATCCAATGGTAGTACTTTGCAAGGATTTAACACAATGAAACCAGCAGCAGTTAGCTACTTCACAGCTTTTGCCAGCTACAAAAAGTTAAAACAAACAAATAAATACACCTGTGATCCACCTGAATATCAGTATTCATGTTATTTAAAATAAACAATGAGGACACTGGAAAGAAATATTTGTATCAACTGTTTTTGGTTCTAATAAAGTATCTGCTTATCTAATGGCTCAATAAGTGCATTGCTCTGCAAATGACAGAGCCACAAAGGTCAGCAAGGGCCCCATGCTTGAACGTCAATCTGTGCTGTGATTTCAGCCGTGCCCACCGCACATTCTCGCTTCACTCTGCAATGGTGAAAAGCTTTCAGCCCTCTTGCTTTCACTCTGAAACTTTCTTTCTCAATCCCTTTGTCATTTTACATCATTAACTTGATCATTGCATCTTTGATCAACTATACCTTAAAGCAAGGGCGCCATGTGATGCAGTGGTTAGCACTGGGACTGTGGCGCTGAGGACCCTGGTTCGAATCCCGGCCCTGGGTCACTGTCCGTGTGGAGTTTGCACATTCTCCCCATGTCCGCGTGGGTTTCACCCCACAACCCAAAGATGTGCAGGTTAAGTGGATTGGCCACGCTAAATTTCCCCTTAGTTGGGAAAAAAAAATTGGGTACTCCAAATTTAAGGGGAAAAAAACTATACCTTTAGTCATCAACTTCTATTCTGGTCTAATGCCCAATTGTGAAGCTCCTTTGGCTCACATTGCTGTATGAAAGGTGCTGCAATCTAAATGCAATGAGTAGAGGTGCTCTTCAATTGGCCTTTGCGAGTAGGAAAGAAAGCCATCCCCATCCTGTTACCCAGTAATCCGTGCCGGAATGTTTGCAAATATGGGTGGCAAGTGAGAACAAGATCAGGATTTCCTATAATGCCCTTCCCGTATCCCGTCAAATATGCAAGCCGACTGGCACTCAGTAACAAGACACATGTGAACGGTCCCATGCAAATCAGCTATTGGAAGGCTGACAACAATCGCAGAAATGTATCCAGGTAGGATTCTTCATCCACTTGGGAGAGCAGGTAAGAAAACTGGCAAGCACGGTGAAAAAGAGAGGGGTTATAAAATGTCATGCAGCAGGCCCATTTTCTAAAAAAACTCTTTTAATTACAAGGCGACCAAAAGTGGTAGTAATTTTAAACACAGTAAAAAATCTCAGTAAAGTTTCCAATTAGTGCAGAATTGCATTAACTACTCGGTTAGGATTCATGCAGAATTCTTGAAGGCCAGCATTCAGACAGCCAGCGTACTTTCTCTTCACACCCTGTGGTAAAGCAGCTACTGTTTGAGCCCGGGAGGTCAGTGTAACAATTAACGCACAGATGAGGCTTGTGGAAAACAACTCAACTAAGACGGAACATGATTTAGACTCTGATTTACGGTACATTGTTTCCCTTTTATTGCTAAGAGGCTTATTTGTACGATTCAAGAAACCTACAATATAGAATAGTAGCCACATGGGAGAAAGTTACAAGATAGTCTAACATCACCTAGGGACGCGGGCGAAGTTATAAGCCGTGAAGAACAGAACTCAAGCAATTTACAAGTCACCTGAATCCCAAAGTTTAGGTTTATATCCTTGTAATTTTCTCCCAAGTATTTGTTATTTTATACAATCAATATACACCATCTTATAGTTTATTGGGTTGAGAGTATTTTAGTGTTCCTTGCTGTGCTTAGCAGTTTCCCACCATCTCAATGTGGTTCTGAGTGAAGGTTGCGAATTGCACTGTGTTCTTTTTGTTTAATTACAATAACAGTTTTATGAAAAAAAATCTAGTTTGCAGTAAGTTACAATAAAATGCCTTCAGTGGCATACAATCAGCTATTACAAGAATTTAAAACAAGGCGAGGGTTTAGAGCCTGTGACATTACAATTGGACCTTGTAGTAATGGACTTCACTGTTAATGGGTCACATTTCACATTAAGATTGACATTAGTACAAGGCAATGCAGGGCTACAGCTAAAATATTAAATTGCTTTTCTCTTTCTGAATCAGACCGGTGTGTTTTGCATTTCCAGCTCATTCTGCTTTTATCCTAGGGTCTTTCATTTTGCAAACAACTAATTATGATTAGGAAGCCAGATAGATTCAATCACCTCCATTCAATTGTTAATTAGTTGAAAATATTGAAGCACATTAAGTAAAACCAGAGCACCCAAATCTTTATGCTCCCATGCTGTGTGAGGACTGGATTTAGATAAAGTCAGAATGGCACTTCAGCACGCATTGAAGATAAACACCCATTAGAGGATGGGAGTGATTCTCCGGCCCTGTTACGTCCTGGAGCAAATCCCTTTATGGCTGAAAACTTTCTCAGGAGAGCCATAACGCCCCTTGTCAACGATGCAATCAAGGTTCACGCCTTAATTACCATGGATTTAAATACATTTAAATATTCAAAATCAGCTTCATGCCGAATCTTCCAGGAACGTCAGATGCTCCCACCTGCCAGCATGACGTGAGGCCCGCAGGAATCACTGCTGGTCACCAAAAACAAAGACCAGGTGCGATGACCACACTGGGGGCTCGGAGACCATTGTAGCCACCAGGTGGTCATGGCCCTGGTACCCCGTTAGTGCCAAGCTGGCACGGCCAAGGGGTTTGACAATAGGGAGGCATATTGGTCGAGTCCAATGCAGCGACCAATGATGGTGGGGGCGGGCGTTGATGCTGGCAGTCAATGATGGGGGTGTCCCAGTGTCCGTGGGTGGTTGGGAGTCTTCCACTTCAATTTGAGATCTCTGTGGAACCGGGCTTGCTGGTGCCTTTATCATAGAATTTACAGTCCAAAAGGAGGCCATTCAGCCCATCGAGTCTGCACCGGCTCTTTGAAAGAGCACCCTACCCAAGCCCACACCTCCACCCTATCCCCATAACCCAGTAACCCCAGCCAACACCAAGGACAATTTTGGACACTAAGGGCAATTTAGCATGGCCAATCCACCTAACCTGCACATCTTTGGACTGTGGGAGGAAACTGGAGCACCCGGAGGAAACCCTCGCAGACACAGGGGGCGTGATTCTCCGTAAAGGCTGCCGTGGGTCACGGCCTGTCCTGATTCAACCCCCCGGGCGGGGCTAGGAGCGCGGCCCCATGCGTCACGGCAGCGCGGCCTTGACGATGGTCGTCAAGGCCGCACGTCAAGCGTCACGCCGGCTGACGCGGCCGATGATGTCAGCCGCGCATGCACAGTTGGCGTCTTTTCCCTCAGTCGCCCCGCAAGACGTGGCGGCTTGATCTTGCGGGGCGACGGAGGGAAAAGAGTGCGTCCGTTACGGACGCACGGCCCCCTTGGCACGGCCGTGCCAATCGGGCCCCCAGATGCCTCAAACGGGCATCTGGCGCCCGTTTCACGACGGCAGTGAGCAGGTATGTTTGCTGCCACGTTGAAACGGGCGTGAAGGCCCGGCCGCTCGGCCTCGGAGAATCGCCGCTCGCCGTAAATAACAGCGAGCGGTGATTCATGGCGTGAGTCGGGCATGGGGGGAGGGGGGAGGGAGAATAGCGGGAGGGCGTGAAAAATGTCGGGAGGTCCTCCCGCTATTCTCCCACCCAGTGTGGGGGGGGGCGGAGAATCGCGCCCAGGGAGAACGTGCAGATCCGCACAGACAGTGACCCAAGCTGGGAATAGAACCTGGGACCCTGGAGCTGTGAAGCAATTGTGCTAACCACCATGCTGCCCCTACCTCCCACAATAATGGCACAAAACACAAAACATCCCCCCTTCTAGAAAATGATAAAGTATGGAAAGATCTCGATGGAAAATGTCGGTTTTCAGTCAGAACCTGACACTGCCATTTTTTGGGAAAATTAAACCTGATATGTCACAGATTCACAGAATTGTTACAGCGCATCATATCCACACCAGCTCTCCGAATTAGCAATGTACCATCTCCTGCCTTCTCCCCAAAGCGCTGCACATTCTTCCTTTTCAGATAACAGTCTGACTCTCTTTTGAATGCTTTGATTGAACCTGCCTCCACCACACTGTAAGGCAGTGCATTTTGGACTCGAACCACTCACTGCGTGAAAATTTTTTTCCCTTCTGTAACTTTTGCTTCTTTTGCCAATTACTTTAAAATCTGTGCCCTCTCATTCTCGATTCTTTCATGAGTGGGAACAGTTTGTCTTTATCTGCACTGACCAGACCCCTCATGGTTTTGAACGTAGAATCCCTTCAGTGCAGAAGGAAGCCATTCAGCCCATTGAGTCTGTACCAACCCTCTGAAAGGGCACTCTACCTAGGGCCAGGCCCCAACCTATCCCCGTAACTAGTAACCTCGCCTAACCTTTTGGTCACTAAGGGCAATTTATCATGGCCAATCCACCTTACCTGCACATCTTTGGACTGTGTGAAAACCGGCGCACCTGGAGGAAATCCACGCAGAGATGGGAAGAACGTACAAATTCCACGCGGATAGTCAACCGAGGCTAGAAATGAACCCAGGTCGCTTCTATCAAACCCTTCCCAATCTTCTTTTTTCCCAAGGAAAACAGTCCTAACATCCTCAATCTATCTTCATAACTGATGCTCCTCATCCCTGCAATGATACTTATAAAATCTTTACTGCACTCTCTTCAATTCCTTCACATCCTTCCTAAAATGCAACACCCAGAACTGGATATAATACTGCAGCTGAGGCTCAAAGTTCGCCCTGCACAAGTTCAAAAGAACCATCTATTCCCTATCAAAATGTAATAGGCTGGATTTTCCACCCCGCCGCACCACATTTCTGTTTCACCCCGCCGGCGGGATGCTCCATTATGCCGGCTGGTCAATGGAGTTTCCTATTGTTGGGCAGCCCCAAACCGTTGGGAAACCCCCACGCTGGCGGCAAAATGGAGAATCCCGCTGGCGGAGAATCCAGCCCGATATCTCCAAATTTGCAGATGATACCAAGTCAGGTGGGAGGGTGAACTGTGAGGAGGATCCAAGGATTCTTCAGTGTGATTTGGACAAGTTGAATGAGTGAGCAAATGAATGGCAGATGCAGTATAATTCGAATAAATGCGAGGTTATCCACTTTGGTAGCAAAAACAAAAAGGCTGACTATTATCTGAATGACCATAAATTAGGAGAGCAGAATGTGTCACAAGACATGCGTGTCCTCGTACACCAGTCACTGAAGATAAACATGCAGGTATAGCAGGCGGTAAAGAAGGCAAATGGTATGCTGGCCTTCATTGTGATAGGATGAGTATGAGAACATGGATGGCTTGCTGCAATTATTCAGGGCCTTACAGAGGCCACACCCAGAATATTGTGTGCAGTCTTGGTCTCCTTAACTGAGGAAGCATTTTCTTTCAATAGAGGGAGTGCAGCGAATGTTTACCAGTCTGATTCATAACTTCATAAGATACAGGAGCAGAATTAGGCCATTTGGACCATCGAGTCTGCTCTGCCATTCGATCATGGCTGATCCCATCTTGGACTTAACTCTACCATCCTGCCATTCTCCATAACCTTTCAACCTATTAAAAATCTATCCAACTCCTCCTTAAACTTACTCACTGTCCCAGAATCCACCACACTCAATAGATTCACAACCCTTTGGAGAAGTAGTTTCTCCTCAACTTTATTTTAAATTTACTACCTCTTATCCTAAGACTACGACCTCACATTTTAGAATGCCTCACAAGAGGAAGCATCTGCTCCATGTCTACTTTATCCATACCTTTTATCATCTTGTATACCTCAATGAGATCTCCCCACATTCTTCTAAACTCTAGAGTATAGGCCTAAACTATTCAATCTCTCTTCATATAACAAATTCCTCATCTCTGGAATCAATCTAGTGAACCTCCTCTGAACTGCCTCCAATGCCACTACAACTTTCCTCAAATAAGGGGACCAAAACTGTGCACAATACTCCAGGTGGGGTCTTATCAATGCCTTGTATAGTTACAACAACACTTCCTTACCTTTATACTCAATTCCTTTTGCTATAAATGCCAACATTCCATTTGTTTCCTTATTATCTGCTGCACCTGCATACTCGTTTTCTGTGATTCATGCATGAGGACACCCAGATCCCTCTGCATTGGAGCACCACAAAGTCTCTCCCCATTTAGATAATAAGTTGCTTTCCCATTTTTTCAAACAAAATGCTTGATTCCTGGGATGGCGCCACTGATGTATGAGGAGAGATTGGGTCGGTTAGGATTATATTCATTGGTATTCAGAAGAATGAGAGAGGGTCTCATAGAAACCTAAAAGATTCTAACATGACTAGAGAGGGTCAATGCAAGAAGGATGGTGGGTGGTGAGGGTATCCAGAACCAGGGGTCACAGTCTGAGGATATGGGATAGACCCATTTAGGACAGAGATGAGGAGAAATTGCTTCACCCAGAGTCATGAGCCTATGGAATTTGGTACCACAGGAAGTAGTTGAGGCCAAAACATTGTATGTTTTCAAGAAGCAGTTGAATATAGGACTTGGGGCAAAGGGGATCAAAGGATATGGGGGGGGGGGGGGAGAGGCAGGATTAGGCCACGATCACAATGAATGGCGGAGCAAACTCGAAGGGCCGAATGGGCTCCTCCTGCTTCCATTTTCAATGTTTCTATCATTAAAGCCTAGAAAACTGTATGCTTTATTAACTGCACCTTCAACTTGTCCTGCCACCTTCAATGACTTATGCACATATGCATCCAGGTCCCTCTGCTCCTGTACCCTTTTTAGAATTGTACCCTTTGTTTTATATTGCTTCTCAATCTTCTTCCTACCGAAACAAATCACTTTGAATTTCTCTGCATTGAACTTCATCAACACCTGTCCGTCCATTCCACCAATTTGTCTATGTCCTTTTGAAATTCTACACTATCCCCCTCACAGTTCATAATGTACAGTAATCATGCAGATAATAAAAACATACACACACTATAATGCATTTGTTTTGACTTAAATAGTGTAGTGGTTAGAGGAGATATAGATATAAATACATATATTTCACTTAGCAGCCTCTCCTCCCCTTGACATTTTCACATGAGCAATCCTATCATCAGGATATGTTTTAAAACTCAAAAGTTATGTTCCCTGATGGTTGAGTGGATAAATATATCATGTTGTGATTGTGACAAGATATCTGCCTTCTCCTCCCACCACTTGCTAATATGCGCTGTTGAAGAATGCCTGACAGTGGAACTGCACCCAACATAAATTGTCACCTTTGGGAAAGGGGACTTAAAAAAAACATTATATATTTTCATGAAGAAATGTCAACATGGTTTCTGTCAATTCTTGACATCAATCATATTGAAGATGAAACAGCATTAGCAGAAACATGGATAAATTCTGGGATGATTCACTGTCAGTTGTGTGGGTGTAAATGCAATAATAGGCTTAGCAGCCCTACCATGCCAGTATGTTTAGTAATATTATCAGCATTTACAGCTATAACAAAAGCCTCAAAGTATTAGCTAAGATGGTAAAAACAGAAGTCCATTAGACACTTTTCTGCTAAATAACTTCTCCTGTTCAATTTTATAAAATGGCATCAAATATCTTTTATTTTAGAATTGGTTTGTGATAAAATCACATCTTTGCAACCAAAGCAAGTCAGTTAATTGACCTAGCCCAAACATTGGATGGATTGGATTGGATTTGTTTATTGTCACGTGTACCGAGGTACAGTGAAAAGTATTTTTCTGCGAGCAGTTCAACAGATCATCATAGTACATGGGAAGAAAGGGGAATAAAAGAAAATACATAATAGGGCAACATAAGATATACTATATAACTACATAAGCACTGCCATCGGATGAAGCATACAGGGTGTAGTGTTAATGAGGTCAGTCCATAAGAGGATAATTTAGGAGTCTGGTGACAGTGGGGAAGAAGCTGTTTTGAGTCTGTTCGTGCGTGTTCTCAGACTTCTGTATCTCTTGCCCGATGGAAGAAGTTGGAAGAGTGAGTAAGCCAATGATGAAAACATTATAATACTAAACAAAGGCCATTTATAGAGCTCCGCATTTTTGTAACTGTAAAATTGAAATTTGAAGGTAAATGTGTACATTTTTACATAATTAATTATAGCAAAACACAATATATATTGTAAAGATTGTCACTGAGGAAAGTATAAATACTGCTGAAGTTTACATCTCAATTGAAACAGGACTAATAACACAATAAAACATGAAACTTCAGAACACAAAAACTTGCTTCGCCCTTCTGCCATAAGAAGCAAACATTTTGTTCAGAAGTTGCTGCAAAGAAAACTACTTAGGTGGAAATAAAACAATGATGCAACGATGGTGGTCAATTAAGAGCTTGATGCTTAATGACACACGGACATAACGACTTCACTTTTAATCAAAGGACTGGAGTTGCGTTAGTCAAAAACTTTGTACAGTTTTGAAATAAATAAACAAGCAACTGCAACGGGAAGTGCCTGGCAAGAAAACAATGTTTTGCAAAAGCTAGTAAATTTCCATCAATTAATGGATATGCACGTAATTATATCACATGCCACTGATACATTGTGACAGCCAAAGCCTGATCATTTGTCAGGAAGAATAGTGCAAAACTAATGTTTTCACCCAGCAGGGTTTTCATGTAACCTCACATTTCTGTCAAAAGTACACAAATAACAAGAAGTCTGAGGAATTGTAGACCTTGTACCTAGAGATAGAAATGGAAAGCAAATCCACAGGCAACCCTTCCTTTTGAAGTTTTATGGCTATGGTGTTTTTCTTACAAGTAGTATTAAGATTGTTTTTTTTTGCATTGGCGGTCTCAAAACACTGTGGGACTCACAGGATGCCATTTTACATATAATCAACATCATTTACTTCCCAAAAATGTTGTTATGGATTTAATTTACACCTGTACTGCTGAATCCGCAATATTTATTTAGGATTGCAAGATGGAGAACTCAGGCATAGAATCATACTATGCAAACTTGCCGTTATCTTTCTTTGTTAAGATAATTACATAGAAACGTACGTACAAAAAAGCAGGAGACCATTCGGCCCTTCAAGCCTGCTCCACCATTCATTATGATCATGGCTGATCAATACCTGGTAACACCTTCCCCCCACATCCCTTGAACCCCAAGAGCTATATCTAATTCCTTCTTGAAATGACACAATGTTTTGGCCTCAATTAGAACTGGACTAAAAAAAGAACCCTTTCAACTAGCATAAATGGATGGGTTTCCGAGACAAAACTTCCTGTTCTATTTAGTATTGCAAAATGTGAGGAACTGTGATTATCCATTACATGTATTAAAGTATCACCAGCATTACCCGGGATCCCTTTGCTGCCATTTCTACATTCATGAAAATTATTTTAGTCGCTATTCATAAAGGAAAATACACAAAATGCAAACAGGAATTTTCTGATGGTCTTTCTCAATACTAGATATCGTTTTCCACTATGAAATCATCTTCAGCTTGTTTCAGGACAAATGTCCTACTTAGTTATAATTCAATTCAGTTAACATTATATAAGGTGCTCTTTGTTGGATTTGGAGAAGAAAAGCACAGTGGCAGAGGTTTGATAATTGCTCCTGTAAAGTGCCTTGGGTCATTTTACTACATTAAATATGTTATGCAAATGGTAGTAGTTGTTAGTGAACCAACACTTTAGTAGCAGATTAGCATTGTCACAGATGAGATTCTCACAGCAATGAGTTTGAAAACTCAATGAGACCACTAGGAGAATAAGCTCCAAAGAGCTCACTCAGAGGTTCAGAAGCCGAAGCAAGTACCTTAATTACTTTCACATAGAATCGCATTGCCTTCTTTTTAGAAGTATAAGGAAAGACAAAAAAAATCTCTTAACTGACTTCAAACACAAACTATCCATCAACGCATCACACAGATTACCTAGGGCTGAATTCTCCAGACCATTCTGCTGGCGAGGTTTTCTGGTTCCGCTGAGGGCGACCCACAAGAGTTTCCCGGTGGCTGTGCTGGCAAAACGCAGTAGACATCGACGGGACCGGAAGAACCCGCTGAGGAGAGGGCCAAAGACAAGCCGCCTACGCCACCGGAAAACATGCTGCAGGGGACCAGAAAATCCAGCCCTTAGTCTTCTATCTCACTGCTGCTTAACTTGGCTGGAAGGCTTCCTCCATATCAGTAACTACAGTTCAACAATGCATAATTGGCTGGGAAGGGTTTTCGCGACATGGAAAGTGCAAATGCAAATTTTTCTTCCTTTGTTATTGTTCTGAAATCTTTACAAACAGGCTAAAAATAGTAACCACACTGTATTACCATTTTCACAACCAACTCTCATCTTGTGGGTCAAATGAAAGCTGTCTCAATTAACTTGTGTGGAATCTTCGTTGTACGAAAAGCCAGACCTGAAATGTTAACTCTGCTTTTCTTTCCACAGATGCTCCTGGACACCCTGAGTATTTACAGCATTTTCTGCTTGCTAGACTATTAGGGGAACTGGCTCATTAGAACAGTGACACATCCCATCTTTCCTTACCTGTGTTTTTTATGTTTGAGAATTGGAGCTCAGGGGCCATCTGGGTCAAGGTACTGGCTTGATTGCAGTACTGGACCACCAAATCATGACATCATTGCATAAAATGTCTGTTTTGCAGATTAACTGCAGTATATTCAAATGCCCAGCGGTAGGAGTAGAAACAAATGTATTGAACAGTAAAGCACTTACATACTAACACAAATACAGTGACTCAATGGAAGCAACTCTTGCCTCTAAAGCAGGGGTGGGCAAACTTTATCGTGCAAGGGCCACATTCAGAAATTCACAATTTTAAAGGGCCGCATAGTATATTAAGTAAAATAATTACTTCACCCGGTTATGATTCTGGGCGCCTCATATAGAACATAGAACAGTACAGCACAGAACAGGCCCTTCGGCCCTCGATGTTGTGCCGAGCAATGATCACCCTACTCAAGTCAACGTATCCACCCTATACCAGTAAGTAACCCAACAGCCCCCCCCCCAATTAACCTTTAAAAAAAAAAAAAATTTTTTTATGACTTGATCTTGGTGGGCCGCATAAAGACCTTTGGCGGGCCGTAGTTTGCCCACCCCTGCTCTAAAGTAAGAATAGCTGATTTCAAGTCCCACTCAAGGCCACGGGCACATAATCATGGCTGAGATTTCAGTGCAGTACTGGGTGAGTGATGGAGGTGAAATCGGTTTTAAAAGTTAAACTGAGGTCTCGTATGCCCTCTCAGATGGACAGAAATGATCCTATGGCCTTATTTGAAGAGTAGAGTGGTCGAATCATTAACCTTGCCGATATTTATTCCTCAATGGACGTGACTGAAATAATTAAGAGAATTGACCTCACTGTATTTTGTGGGAACTTGCTGCATGCAAATTGGCTGCTGTGTAACCACTCTTCATTGTGTTTATTTGGGCGGGATCTTCCGGTTTTTCATGCCAGCAGAATCTTCTGATCCTGCTGACGGCACACCCTGGAATAAATGGCAAATTACATCGGTAGTAGCGGGACCAGAAAATCCCACCACCAGCCAATGGCGGGCCGCCTCCTACCATCATGGGGAGACTAGAGAATCTCGCAAGTTCTTTGGTATGTCCTGATGTGCAAGGTCTCAACTAAATTCAGTTCTTCCTTTCTTAAAGTGCACCAGAAAAGTTTCTGATGAACTGAATTTAATAATTTTTTTTAATTGATGGGGGGGGGGGGGGGGGGGGGGGGGGGGGGGGGGAGGAGTGTCTGAATCCAATCGGCCACCTGAAAGTCTCAATTGGTGTGCTACGCTCCGATTTACAGCCCTAAAGTTTCATTACTCTTGTGATTCAGTCGTGTGCTCAGTCACACATTACTCTTCAGAGGAAGTTCTGCGATTTGGCGATAAATACAAAAATGGGGCTTAGATTGTGTAATAATCACAAGAGCCACCCATACAACAAAGTCAGAATTACTTAGTTTCGTTTCCCTGTTGATTTATTTTCCTCCGTCTCCTTAAGACACAGTCTCATGCTGGGATACAGTTCCACTACTGCTGCCCATTATATCTCACTGAAGTCCATGGACCTAGTGGTCAACAACAACTTGTTTTTCGATAGCAATCTTAATTAATTAAAATAATCCCATGCAGCTGCACACAAAGGTAATCAGTCAAAAATGGGCACGGTTAAAGAAGGAACTCTTTGAGGAGGGGCGACTAAAGCCTTGGTCAAAGAGGTAGTTTTTGAGGAGAGTCTTAAAAGAGGGCAGAGAAATATGAGCATACAAAATAGGTGCAAAATTAAGTCACTGCGTCCCTCAAGCCTGTCCCGCCATTTAAGAAGATCATGACTGACCTGTTTAAATCTTGAATTTCACATTCTTATCTACTCCAGATAACCGTTTATTCCCCTGGCTAAGAAGAATCTATCTACCTCCACCTTAAAAATATTCAATACCCTCCGCCTCCTGAGGCAAAGCTTTCCATAGTTGCTCAACCCTCCGAGAGAAAATATTTCCCCTCATCTCTGTCTTGCAAGGGACACCACTAATTTAAAAACATTGCCCCCTAGTTCTGTACTCACCCACAAGAGGAAACATCCTTTCCACATCCATCTTGTTAAGACCATTCAGGGTCTAATTATACTTCAATCAAGTCATGCTTCACTCTTTCAAACTCCAGTAGAAACAAGCCCAGTCTGTCTAACCTTTCGTCAAAAGATAACTCGCTCATTCCAGGTATCAATCTCGTAAGCCTGCTCTGAACCACCTCCAACGCACTTCCATCCTTCCTTAAATAAGGTGGGCAAAACTGCACACAGTATTCGAGATGTGGTCTCACCAAATGCCCTGTATAACTGAAGCATAACAGAAATGGATACATGAAGATATTTAGGGCAGGAATTCTAAGGTATATGGCCAGCAATAAGGGAGTGAATGTAGAAGAGGAAGTAACAAGATTTGGAGATATGCAGAGCTCTCAGATGGTTACAGGGCTGCAGGAAAACACTGAGCTGGGGAAGAATGAGATCATAAAGGTGATAAATTTATTTGAGTTGTTGAGGGTTTGATGAAGCCATGGAGAGTCCACAGCGAGTTGTATCAAAGAAACCTATTTTCATTTACACGGCTATAGTACACAGCTCCTGGTAGCGCCCAACCAGGTCTTAACAGTCGGTGTTGAGCTGACCGACATTATATATAACATAGATTGAGTTTCACCCGTCCCTTAACAAGGGAGCACGTACTTCACAAGTGACACGGGTAAGACAATCATTCCCACTCCAGTAGGTCACGTGCGGCAGGTTGTGATAGAGGGACAAGTCTCGATCAGTGAACAAAGGGACAATGGATGAGCAGGACCTGGTACGGATAAGGAACAAGAATTTTATATGAGCTGGTTTTCTGGAAGATGAAGAATAGGACTGGACAAAGCACTGGAATAGTTGAGTCCGGAAAAGGCCGGTTATCAAGGAAGCTCAAGACGCCATGGAAAGCCTGCCTGATTTGGCAGAGCTGGACACTCATCCCAGAGTGGAGGAGCTTGGTGAAGCTATTGACTCACTTGCTATGGGCACAGTCCAAGTGATGATGCCATTCTGCCCGAACACATCAAGCACAAGAAACAAGCCATCCGCAACATCTGCACAAACTGCTGGGTCTCTGCTGGAGAGAGGGAGCAATGCCCAGAATGTGTGTGATGCAAAGATTGTGACCCTCTACCAGAGCAAGAGTGACCACAGCACAGGCAGCACAGTGGCCTAGTGGTTAGCATAGCTGCCTCACGGCACTGAGGTCCCAGGCTCGATCCTGGCTCTGGGTCACTGTCTGTGTGGAGTTTGCACATTCTCCCCGTGTCTGCCTGGGTTTCGACCCCAGAACCCAAAACAAAATGTGCAGAGTAGGTGGATTGGCCACGCTAAATTGCCCCTTAATTGAAAAAAAAATTGGGTAATCTAAATTTATAAAATAAAAAGAGTGACGGCAGCGATTGCAACAACTATCATGGTATCTCCCTGCTGAGCATCATGGGAAACGTTTCTGCCCATGTTGCTCTTGTCAGTCTCCATATCGTAGCTGAATGCATCTAACCCGAATCCCAGTGTGGTTTCAGAACTGGAAGATGGACATTTGATATGATCTTCTCAATCCGGCATGTGCAAGAAAAATACCATGAACAAAAGAGGATGTGAACATAATTGGCGAGGTCAGCATTTATTGTCCATCTCTAAGTGCCCTTGAGATGGTGCCGGTGAGATGTATTCTTAAATCACTTGTGTCCATGTAGGTAACCCACTGTGCTGTTAATGAGGGAACTCCAGGATTTTGATCCAGCAACAGTGGATCAAAACAGAAGGAATAGTGATATAGTTTCGAGTCAGGATGGTGTGTGGCTTGGATGAGAACTTGCAACAGGCAACATACAGTTGTTGAGGGTTTGATGAAGCCATGGAGAATCCACAGCGAGCTGTATCAAAGAAACCTATGTTCATTTACACGGCTATAGGTGCAATAGCACCTCCTCCACAATAGTCCTCAACACCGGAGCCCCACAAGATGTGTGCTCAGTCCTCTACTGTACTCCCTATACACACATGACTTTGTGGCAAGATTTAACACCAACTCAATCTATAAGTTTGTGGATGATACGACTGTGGTGGGCCGTATCTCAAACAATAATGAATCAGACTGCAAGAGGGAGTTAAATCACTTTGTTGCATGGTATACCAAAAACAACCTCTCTCTAAATGTTGGAAAGACCAAGGAACTGATCATCGACTTCAGGAAGCATAGCATACACACACTCCCGTCTGGTTCAATGGTTCCAAAGTGGAGATGGTCGACTGGGTCACCATCGCCAAAGTCTGTCCTGGTCCACTCACGTTGATGCAACAGTCATGAAAGCCCAACAACGTGTCTACTTCCTACGGAAGCTAAAGAAATTCGACATGTCTGCATCGACTCTCAGAAACATCTGCATCACAGCTGGTACGGCAACTGCTCGGTCCAAGATCGCAAGAAGCTGCTGAATGTGGTGAACTCAGCCCAACGCATCACACAAGCTTGCCACCCCCACATTGATTCTGTCTACACCTCCCGCTGCCTCAGGAAGGCAGACAGCATTGTCAGAGACCGCGCCCACCCAGGCATTGCCTTCTTCCAGATCCTTCTATCAGGCAGAAGGTACAGAAGTCTGAAGACCTGCACATCCAGACATAAGAACTCCTCAACGACTCCCCCTCGGGCTGCTCTGTTCTCTGTAAGAACACTATTCACAATGCCGTATGCTGCTTTGCTCATGTATTTGTTTTGTTTGGCCCTTTATTCCGCACTGCAACCAATCACTGTTTGTCGATGTACCATTTGTCAATATTCTCTGTTGATTATTCTTTTGTCTACTATGATCGTACTGTGTACGTTCCCTCGGCCGCAGAAAAGTACTTTTCACAGTACTTCGGTACATGTGACAATAAATCAAATCACCCATATTAGTGGTGCTGTTCCCATGCATCTACTGCCCTTGTCCTTCTAGGTAGTAGAGCTGGTAGGTTTGGAAGGTGCTGTTGAAGAAGTTTTGTGAGTTGCAGCCTGTAGATGATACATAGTGTTGCCACTGTGTGTCATTGTTGGGGGTAGTGAATGTTGGTGGTGTCGATCAAGCGGGCTGCTTTGTGCTAGATGATATCAAGTTTCTCGAGTGTTGTTGGAGCTGCACTCGTCCAGGCAAGTGCAGAGTATTCCAACACACTCCTGTCTTGTGCCTTGAAAATGGTGGACAGGCTTTGGGGGGTCAGGAGGTGAGTTACTCACCACAGATTTCGCAGCCTCTGACCTGCTCTTGTAGCCAAAGTATTTGTATGGCTGGTCCAGTTCTGTTTCTGGGCAATGGTAATCCCCAGGGTGTTGATAGCAGGGAATTCAGCGATGGAAAAGCCATTGAATGTCGCTGCGAGATGATTACATTTTCTCTTGCAGGAGATGGTCACTGCCTGGCACTTGTGTGGTGCAAATGTTATTTGTTTATATATTGCACTCATCGATCTTACCAAGGCATTAGACCATGTGAGTATAGACGGTTTATTTAAGCTGCTGGAAAGAATTGGCTGCCCACTGTAGCTGCTCAACAGGATCTCTACTTTCCAAGTCAGCATGATGGGCAAGGTCAGCTCTGACAGGACATCAGGGACCCTCGATTTCGGCGGCAGGGTCAAATACGGTTGTTTTCTGACACCAACACCTTTTTGGCATATTCGCTTTGCTGTTGTCAGATCCCTACAGAGGGTGCATACTTACATACCGGAACCAACAGAAAGCTGTTCAGCCCTTCCGCTCCTGCGATCCAAGATAAATGTGTACCAAGTCCTCATTAGAGTTGTTCCATGCTGTCGACAAGCACTACTTTCCAACCCGATGTACACCTTCAGTGGCAAATGGGCAGACGCTCTCACTCCTGTGAAAAGTATGGTTTGACCAGCAGCATCAGGAAGACAAATATCATGGTCCAGTATGGAGACAATGTGAAGGTTGCTGATAGCTTCACATATATCATAGAACATATAGTGCAGAAGGAGGCCATTCGCACCCCATCGAGTCTGCACCGACCCACTTAAGCCCTCACTTCCACCCTATCCCCATAACCCAATAACCCCTCCTAACCTTTTTGGTCACTAAGGGCAATTTATCATGGCCAATCCACCTAACCTGCACGTCTTTGGACTGTGGGAGGAAACTGGAGTACCCGGAGGAAACCCACGCACACACGGGGAGGATGTGCAGACTCCACACAGACAGTGACCTAGCGGAGAATCGAAACTGGGACCCTGGCACTGTGAAGCCACAGTGCTATCCACTTGTTCTACCGTGGTGCCCTGGCTCAACAATCACCAGCAATCTGCCGCCTGATGCTGAAATCAACGTACACACATCGCAAATGTTGTAGTTGTAATGTCCAAGCTGAGTAGGCATGTGGAACAACAGCAACCTGACTGAGAACACCAAACAGAGTCAACCAAGCCTGCAACCCCCAAAGGATTCCTCCCACAGTGCTGAGCCATGGACAACAGGAGAAAAGGCTGGATAGTTTCCACCCTCGCTATCTCAGGCATATAGCCTCGGCGTCTCTTGGCAGGTCAAGGTCATTAACTTGGGAGGTCCTGAAGCAGGCTAATTCCATCAGCATGCACTCTTTGCTAAGCCAACCGTGTCTGAGCCGGCTCAGCCACATTCGTCCGATAGATGATGGCCATATACCCAAAGTTCTTCCACTGGGTCACAGCCTCTTGGGTATCCAGGGTATCCACACCCCAACTGCAAGGAAAATATGAAGATGTTGACACTGACAACTGAGTGATGGTTGCTGATGACTGTAACCTCTGGAGGCTGACTGTATGGAAGGGCATTGGAAGGTGCACGCAGAACTGAAAAGCTTAGCTGGCAGCAAAGAGGGCTAAGAGAAAACAGGGGCCAAAGATCCTGCACCTCCTCAGCTCACTGTCATTCTCTGCAGCAAATGGAGCAGAGACTGCCAAGCCAGAATGGGCTCCTGAGCTACACCAGATGTTGCCTTTCACAGAGTTGAACGCTACAGTGCAAACCATGGTCTGGCAAGGCAGCACGCCACCACCAAAATATTTATTTGGAAGTTTCATATATAATGGGAATTGTAGATTCTTATCTTAGGCTTCATTCTTTAAAACCATAGATTTGAATTTATAAAATCCAAGGAAGAATAAAGCAAAACGGATACAGGCCTTTTTGAACTGTTCCATTGTTTGGGGTCCAAAACATTTGTTTTGTTTAGTTGACTTAGCCCAAGTTGAGAAATGTCGGACACCACCAACACTAGAAAAAGAAGAATGGTTGGACGGAATAAGAGCTATGTAGTTCAGTATGAGTTCCGAAAGCCTACATTTAATATTGGAGGAAGAGAAACCTGAGGGAGGTAAAGGTTGAGCTTTGATGCCAGGAAAGAATGAGTCAAGGTTTCAACATAGTGAAAATGGAAACAAAAGAGTTGGGTGGCTTTTTAGAGACAGAAGAAGATAGTTTAGTCACTTTGAAAATCTACTAAATGTTGTACAGTAAGAAGTCTTACAACACCAGGTTAAAGTCCAACAGGTTTGTTTCAAACACTAGCTTTCGGAGCACTGCTGAGGAAGGAGCAGTGCTCCGAAAGCTAGTGTTTGAAACAAACCTGTTGAACTTTAACCTGGTGTTGTAATATTTCTTACTGTGCTCACCCCAGTCCAACGCCGGCATCTCCACATCATGGCTACTAAATGTTGTAATGGTCTGTCTGCAAACATTATACACAAATGGGGGATATATTGTTAATACTTTTAACATTTGAGACATTAACTGTTCGCACCACACACAAGGACCATGACAAAAACACGTTGCATCATAACGGGAACTGGCATGTTATTGGTTTCATTTTTTATTTTGTTTTGCAGTGTGATACTACATGTCTATCGTGCAGAGACTGTACCTGAGGTGATTCTCTGTTAAGTATGTAGAGCTTGACAAGACTATTACTTCTGAATGCATCTGGAGTTTTACAATTCATTGCACTTAAAAGAAATTTGCTCTGGCAAATACAGTTGACATAATCGTTGTCATGTGGTGGAAAAATAAGAGACTTGCAGTGGGAACCTTTTTTTCAACAACTGGTCTGACTGGTACCTTTTTCTGCTCCACCCTCCTCCCCGTACACGCACACACAGATATATCCCCAGAGTGCTGCTTATGCTACATCAGCTCAGATTTAGTTTTCATTAGTTTGCATTCTCGGCAACACAGAGACAATATGATGAATATTAAATAAACAACTAGAGGGAAACTTTTTTCCTGTTTTTAGTAAGCTCACTAACGAGAGATCAGATTTTTGAGGTTGCATTTATCAAATCTTATTTATGATGACAGAGAAACAAATTACAGAAACAATTTGCCCAAATGTTTGGGGTGAAGTCTGAAGCTTTCTTATTCATCGATCATTACATGGTTCAGAAGTGCCAGATGCACACATATCATTTATATATCATGCACTGAAAGTCACCAAAAAGAGATTTCTTTCGCAATGTTACTGTGATAATGATTTCAGGAGCGTCCACTTTATTCATTAATATATTTGGGAAAGATGAAAAACTGAGCTGTATTTAGAATATTTGAGTTGAAATATGAAATTCACTATTATTTTTAACAGCACTTCATCATCAGCCTAAGAGCTCTGTTTTGTGTGCCTGGAGGTGTGTGTGCATATTGGGGGGGGGGGGGGGGGGGGAAAGAGGTTTATAATATTTACACCTTTCTACTGTTCACCCATTACATATATTGTCTTGAAGTTCCCAGAAAAGTATGCTTGAAATTGCCCATATTAATCATACAACTTGCTTTCCAGGATTTTAAATATTATGCAACTCAATTCAAAAAGTAATGACTCCTTTTGCATGTAAAAATCATGAATCAAGTTATGAACATTCAATTCAGGTTATAAACAACATTGCCTAAAATGTACAGACAGATACTTGTATATCCACACATGCATGCATAACTAATTTGTCATTTTCTTGTGTGGATGAACATAATTTACAGTTGGAAAATAACTTCAGAGTTTGTGGGACAACTCAAACTTAATATTATTATTTTTTTAAAGTACCTACTTTCAAAAATGTCACATCTGCATTTTCTGATATATTAGAAATGTAAAAACTGTGGCTGTGCACTCAACTGCAATTTAAAAGTTATATTTAATAAAATGGCAGATGGGTTTTTAGTTTTTGTTAGCAAAACAATTCTAAAACATGTTCGTCTCTGAATTATTATAAAGATGTCAAGCTATTGTACAGGGTAAGCAATAATAGCGGTCACAATAAAACTCTTGAGCAGGGTACATTTGAAATTTGATACTCACATTAAGGCTCAAGACCCCAGGTAACCATGACACATTTTTGCACGTTTCAAACGACATACATCAGTTTCTATTCCCAATTTGATCTGGGCATGGATACCCATGAGGACAGAAATGGATGCATAAAGCATAAAATAATTCCATTGGTAACATTGATAATCTCAAAGGTTACTTCAGCAGAAACTGTAAGCTCAAATAAGAGTTTTCCCTACTCTCAAGTTCATTTAATAAATTATCATATTTAACTGAGGCCAGATATTTGCACCTTGCAAGCCACTGAATTCTTATATAAGTGACAATAAGCCTCTAATTCCATTATATAAAATCACAAAGAAAATACGCAAAAACAAAAAAAAATTAAGTAATTTATTAACCACATTTTAATGAAGTAAAAACGTGATTTCCCTCTATAAAACACACACAACAATATTTCTAAGTTACAGTATTTAGATTACTCGACCTCCTTTTAAGCAACCAGAAATCACATCAATTTATTTGATCAAGACTAGTTCGACAGTTTCTCAAACTGACCACAAATGGTGATGATAATAATAATAGTCACTTGTTATGTCGATCTACTCACAATTTTCTTTCCTACCTAATCATTTTACAATTTTGGAACTTAACAGATGATAGAAAATAACGATCTAATATTGTCAATTCACGTGAGTTAATTTGATCAGACCTGCTATGATCAGGTCACAAAATGGACAGAACACACACAACATATTAAGAGCAGAAAAGCCAGAATTTCTACAGCCATTTGGGAAGCTGAGGAACCCATATGCCTGGGCTGTAGAATGATTTGCCGAACAGAAATGCTGAACATTAAACTCTGGTTTGAGAAGCAAAATCACTTCTGAAATCGGAACCTTTTGCTGCAATCACTTAGAATATCCCTTGAACATTCAGACATTTCAGTTCCGCACTGAAAATACTATTTATGACGTCAACATTAGAACTCTTCTTTCTCACCCTCCACCTGGAATGTATTTCAGTACTGTTGTTTTAATGCTCAAGCTTTCTGATCTACAAGGTCAATAAATATTTGTTTTCTTTACACATTTTCCTGCTTTATATAACACCATCTTTTTACAGAATGTTACACTTTCAGCTGTTCAGTAGGCACAAACAAAGTCTATTGTTATTATTCACACTTAAGCTTGAAATTGTGACCAGATTATTTTTCTTTAGAGAATTCATTATAGTCAATAATTTGTTGCATTGCAAAAAATATTCAAATAAGCACATTTTACATCCGTTGGATGCCTTGCAAAAAGAAGTTAACTGATGACCAACAAACAGGCTGTTCCTGTTTTTTGGGGTGCGGGGAAGGGGGGGGGGGGGGGAAATTAAACATTAATTTAAATAAAATTACATTTGAAGCGTACTTTGCAACTTGCTGTCAAAAATAACTACCCTCTTCTGCATTTACTGTATTTACTTCACTCCTCTCAGAAAATTTATTTAGAAGGTCAGATTTGAAGCCAGCTATTTAAAGACTGTATAGAAAAATCAATGCCATTTTAAAACATATGAAGTACAGGTTCTTATTTTCTTTGCTCTGTTTCTAAATAAAATTTTGAAAAGAGATGCTAAAATTAAAGTTTTTCCTTGGTACTATACAAATTTTTTCTGTAATGCATTTTGTACTGCTACATTCAAAAGATTTTGTCAACCAGTGTCCTCCATTTCATTTCCCATTTGCAGTTCTTGTAGCAGTCATGTTTAATTTGTGCAAACGTACCTGTTAATTTCCTCATTTTTAAAAATCCTTTCTCTTTTACAATTATAGAGAGGTTTTAATTCAGTTGTTTTGAAGGAAACTCAATCACCCAACATTTGCTTCTCAAATTAAATGGATTAAAAACAAACTTTAGTGCGTAATTCTAATTAAGATGCAATTTTACTTTGCTCCAAACAAAAAGATTTCGACTAAACCAGGCTACGTCAAATATTCTTCTAAAAAGTAGCCTTGAAAAAAAAAGCTAGAATAGACTACATAAAACTATGATACAGCCATGGCCAGCAATGACGAAAAATTTAATCCAAAACACAAAATTACTTTTAAATGGATGAATATGCATAACAATAGTGATTGCATTCTTTGCTCTCTAATTTAAATAACGGCGAAGCCTCATAATTAGGTTGCTGTGTAGCCTTTTGTTTTTGCTTTGTTTATTCATTATTCTGATTTCTTTTCCACCTTCTCTGCCTAGAGCTATCTGTTGCCAAAATCAGTCGGGAGACTCCACAGAACCATAAGAGTTGTTTTGATTGTCACTGGTGCGCGATTTTTCGTTCAACCCCACAAATAATAAAGCATTAAATAAAAACAAAAATGCTTTCCAGCAGTATTTGCTAAAACACATCTTGAAAGAATTTAAGATAAGAATGAAAAGAATCCTTTTTTTAAAAAAAGCGCAGTTCTCGTGAATAAAAACTTTGCTCTATGCTTTCAGCGGTCAGCACACGGCATAAACAATCTCCGCAAGATGTTTGGCACGATATCAAGCTCGGCGCAACGTTGCTGTGGAGCCAGAACAATGCCCGCTGTATTATGCACAAAAATCCGATTGTCAAGTTCATGTACAAAGGGGAGATCTGTGTTTACTGAAAGCCTACAGTATCTACAACCCGTTAAAACACTCATGTAACTTTTCCAAAAAAAATGAAGTTTGCTTTACCACAAGCTGAGAGCCAAGGACCATGTCTACTGGAGTGGGCGCAGTCCTGTACTGTTACCGTAATACGTTACTTTTTTTCTAATTTAACAATGAAAATTCTGAGTTACTTGAGATAATTTTTATTTTAAACTCCACTATTTAAGAGCCATTACTTTGTGGTCGGGGAACAGTTATAATCTAGATTATTCCAATGTTATACAATGTTGTTTAGGAACTGTACTTTTTTAATATGATCCGCAATTTCTTCAAAAGTTGGGGGGAAAAAATCTATTTTTGCTGTCTTGTCCAATTACAAAGAACTCAAGCAGCAATCTTGTAATT